>NW_012109696.1:4699189-4760565 GCF_000951045.1 Mandrillus leucophaeus | reverse complement strand
GAGAGTGCTATCCCCACATACACAGTTTTCCCCCTGTGACCTTGAAATACAGCTGCTCCACAGCAACCTCAGAGTCAGGATGAACCAGCGTTCGGAGTCTGGGAGCTTCTCAGATGAAGCTGTGCTGACTTCAATGATCAAATTTTATCCTGGCAGGTCTGGGTCCTCAGAGACCTGATGCTCCCTGTTCTGCCTTTTCTGGGCTGTGTCCTCTTCATTCCACCATCCCATGTCGTTCCCTGACCTCTGAGGTTTCTCTGAGCTTTTATTCAAATTCCCAGGGAGTGGAGGGGCGTATCAGGGAAAGGACCAGCACACAGTCAACCTGCAGCCAAGGCCTCCTGGGCAACATGTTCTGTGGGGAGGAACAGAAGGCCGGTCTGTGACCACACTGATGTAGGCTGATAGCAGGTTGCTGCTTGACAGACAGTGGTTGTCACAGGTTACCGTGCACTTTGAAACAGTAGCTAAATCCCACTGTGTAAAGCCTATGAATTCGGTTTAGCCAATTAGCTCTTTCTATTGATTTTGTGAGTAAGGTTGATGCTTGCGCCCATTTACCTCTCCTAGGTTATCAACCATGACTACAGCTGTTACAAGTGAGGCAGTAAATTCCCAACCTTAATAAGGCTTTGAATTACAAGTTCAGGTACCACACCACATAACTCGACATGAGAAACCTCTCAAATTCAATATATCAGCATGCATGCAGTATTTCAACACTGGTTATTTAAACCTCACTGAATATACTTTTACGTATTCATCTGTTTTATTAGTTGAATGCTTAAGAAGAATAGTAATAAAGACATTCAACGTACTCGGTATTTACAAGGTATCAATTGTTGTTTAGGGGCCTTTTTCTAAATCATTAAATGAAACGGAATCTGTGTTCCCCACTAAGTGGATGGGAGCCTTGTAGGAAAGGCCCCTGACATTTACTGCGCACAGCCGGGCATAGCCATCCTCCGGCCGCGAGCTGCCTCAGTCTCTCCACTGTGGGAACCATTTCAGGGTCCCTACTGTGATTTGCTGAGAGGCAAGATGATTTTCAGAGTATAACATCACTTTACCGTGCACCATGTATTATTTATGAGAAAAATGCACTGTCAGAGTGAAGAAACACAGCGCTTTTTGTTTTGGGCAACACATTGCTTTTGTCACACGAATAATGTCTTGGTTCCTCTCCAAGTCCATCCAAGGACTGAGTTTTCCGATACGCCAACCGTGGCTGCACACCGCCTGTTGGGAAGCGTGGGGACCACGACCATGGTGCATACTGCTGCCACCTTCGCGGCCCACAGTCAGCCTGTTGTGCTCCATTTTCAACCTGCTCTGCTCAGCCCGGAACTTAAGCAGAGACTTATGAATCCTCGTGCTGCTGTGGTTCCAAATCCATTCAAAGCTGACGTTCTGCAATTAAAAATGAATATTCCCTCTCGATGCCGAGCGAAATGCTTGCTATATACTGGATGCTTAGATTGAAAGATTTATTATGCCGAGGAGCGAGACGAAGCTGTGGTTAAACAGATTCAAAGTCTGTGAAGCCGGCAGAGCTCTCAAGAAATAAATTGCCATTTCATTGTGAAGGTAAATTTTCTTTTCATTCTTGATTTACTCTAAACACAGATTGTGAGTCGAATGGAAACAGAAGAGAGACCCACCTCAAAAGCAACAAGGGGACAGGGGTACACACTCCCGAAAGCGATTAAACAGCTCCTTTGTTAAAGAAAAGGCTTTTCCTTTCCGACAAATACTGAAGTAGCACATCCTCCGTGTCAGTTTCATGACTCATAATGTGAGTAATTGCTTCAAAATTATAATTCTCAGCTTTGTAAGTCTTATTTGCATTGCAAATCCTAAATATTCATTAAATAGTAAACGTGTGTGTAAGAGCAATGCTGCTGGGGCTCTCCAGGGTCACGGTTCTGAGGCCATGTTTGGAGACCTCTTCTCAACTTTGCAGACACCTTGGGATAAACACGTATGGATCACAAACTTGTGTTTTCTCTTTTAATTCCAGTAAACTCAGGATGCCTTTATAGTCTCGTGTTTTATTAGTGGGGGGCTAGCAAAAATATTGCTTTAGGTAACATGATGGAGAAATAATTTAAAAATTTTTTTATGTTAAGTAGTGCCTCACCTCCTCCATTCCAGAACAGGTTAGATTATTAATTAAAAAGGAAAGCCTTTTAATAATTGAAAGTATAAACTGAATCTTCAGTTTGAATTTAAAATGTGATATTATAAGTTGATTAGAATGAGAATACTAAAATGCTAGGTATTTGGGGAAGATTTTTGTGATTGAATGAGTACATTCAAAATGTTTTAATTCTCAGGCAGTTTCAGAAACTCCAGCTTTATTGGAATAAAAAAATGCTTTTGAAAACTATGACATTATTTTAGAAAAAGTAAATAACACTTTAACAGCATGCTGGTGAGTTAACTGCTCTTACAATTTGCCTTTTAGGAAATAAAAATGAGAACCGCAGCCTGGGCTGTGTTTGCTGGGGGATTGCAATATTTCAGAGCAGCACCTGAGAGAAAGCTGCAGGTCTCTGGCAGGTGTCAAGATATCCTTGGGTCTGGGCCATCAGGGGCAGGCTGCAGTGGCACATTGGAGGAGCTCCGGATCCTGCAGTTTGGGGAGCAATCCCACTGAGTTCCAAGAAAGTGCTGTGTCCTGGTGGCTGAAGATGGCAAGCCCTAGGATCGAACCTGTGACCTGGGGCATGGTGGAGTGGAGGCAGTGCAGACCACTCACCTGGACAACACACTGCTACTACTTGTCCTCAAGTGTGAGGCTTAGCTTCTCTGCCTCAGGAAGAGCCTTTGTAGTACTGGACAAAGAAACCTTTGGGACCCCCCCACCCCGAAGGCAGACCCCTTCCCCTGGCCGACTGTCCATGGAGACAGCAAGAATGCATGTCCTGGAGCCTCAGGAGGATGAGACTCTGCCCCCAGACACCTGACCTTGCCCATGCAGCACTTGTGCAGGGGGTGCAGGTGGCAGCAGGACCGGCCACATTGTAGCATTCGCATCCCAACGGCACCTGCCCAGTCCATCACACAGTGGGTGCGGGTCTATTACATAGAGTGCAAGGAAACCTCTAGAGATGCACAGGTCCATACCAGTGTGGTGAATTTTTATTCCACCAGTGGATTGTATAAAGTTTAACATAAATCTAGAGTCAATATCCACGTAATACGTAGTAATGTAATATAGTCAGTATCCACTTAATGCTTCCAAATGCATAGGGCCATGACAGTCAGAGACAGAAAAGTGAAAGTGAAATTTCCCCAATAAGCTGTCAGTTTATCTCATTGATCATTTCTCTAAAATACCATGAATTTGGTCCTGAATTTCTCAGATCTACAGCCCTGCTATCTATTACTAGAGGCTACAGCCACGATTCTCTTCCCATTCATTCCCCAAATTTCATAGAATCTGCAGCAGAGAAGGAGCCACACTTTGTCCAGCCTAGTATTTTGCACAGGGAGGCCCAGGGAACTCCAGGCCTGCATTATGGACCATTCAAGTATCTTGCTAGTTCCACATGCTTGACACACACATACAATGCATAATGTCATACATGTTACATACATGCATACCTATATGCAAATATCTACATAAGTGTCTGTACCAATCCACTGCTGTATCTATACAGATAGACAAGCATATATACTTTATTTTTAATAGGTAGTTTAGTTTAGAATCTTAAAAAGTTAAAAAAAGATGCCCAGTGAAGAATCTCATGGTCCACTTTGCTTCATCCACCCAACAGATGTTCATTTCTTCTGTTGTTTCCAAACATCTTTTACACAAATATAAGCAAATACAAATATTTTCCTCCCACTCCCTTTCTATTTTGCGAATAGAAGCCCACTACACAGTGTCCTGCCTCTTGCCTCTTTCACTATCAGCATGTCTGGGAGCTTTTTCCACGTCGGCACAGAGACAGCCTTCTTGTCCATTTGTTCATCCGCATAGTATTCCTCTGTATAGCCTTAATTAAATCGTTTTTAACCCAGTCACTGTTCATGGACACTTGGGTAATGGTAATCTAATATGTAGTTTTTAATATTAGAAAAAATGCTAGAAAGAAATTTTCTAAGTATCAGAAACAAAAAGCTATATTTTTAATATTAAAATGAATGATGGTATTTTCCATATGCATGATTTCCATTATTTAAATAAAGTCGTTTGACTGAGCACACATGCATTTATAATTTCAATGGATATGGCCAAGTTGACCACAAGAGAAGCCCTCCCAAGTTGCGCTCATGTCAGTCATACCTGGGGATGTTGGAATGGCTTCCTGCAGCCTAGCCTGCACAGTACTGTCTGGAGTTCAGAGCTCGTCCATCCACAGGTGACAATGACATCACTAAGGTGGCACTGTCATTCCTCCTTTATGTGGGAAATCATTGAGCCTAGGGTTTTGCCATATGTCTAAGAGATGTTTGTATTGACTTTTCTGGGAATTCTCTGCTCATCTTCTTTGTCCAATTATTACTGTCTGCTGACCTTTTTTTAAATAAATGGGTGGGGATTCTTTACTTCTCAGGAAAATAAGCTGATTGTCAGTAATCTCAGTGGAAGATATTTTTTTCCTTCCAACTTTTTTCCATGAGGAAATTTTTTAATTTTTACATAGTCACATTTATCAACTTTTTAATTGACTTTTGGATATAAGTTGGAATTGGAAAGAATGTCTTCCCATGTTTTCTTCTCCTCGTTTTATAATTATTAATAATCAACTTTCTACCCACCTAGATTTTACCCTTTTTACGTGGCTGCTTGCAGAGCTCTCGCCACGGGACGGGCCGCCGGATTCTCCCTCCTGCCTCGCTGGCATGGGAGGCCCTCTCTGTCTCACTCGCTGGCGTGGGAGGCCCTCTCTGTCTCACTCGCTGGCGTGGGAGGCCCTCTCTGTCTCACTCGCTGGCGTGGGAGGCCCTCTCTGTCCTATGATAAGTCTCCTCTTGATGGCTCCTGCTGCTGAACTTCCACTGTTTCTCTGGACGCTATGCCGAGGCTCTGTGATGCACATGCTGTCTGGTGGGTCCGTCCTCCTCATCACCTCCGTGTTTTTCAGACTTCTCATCCATTTACATCTGACAGTTTTGCTACGTTTTCCAATGGTTACATTTTTTTCTGTGGATTTTGAGGTACATGCTGTTCTTCTCTCCTCTCATCACACCAGGTTTACAAATTGTGTCCCCAGAAGGTGACCCTCCCTCTTGGGAACCCAGGAAGACTCTGATCCCAGTGAGTGTGGAGTTCTGTGTGTGCAGACACAGATCAGAGGCTGTGAGACTTGGAGCACTCTGTCTCCACCAAGCCTGTGAGGACCAGTCCGTTCACATGGGAATATGGGGGCCCAGAGCTTTCAGAACCTGGATCCGGGTGGGTGGCCAGCACCTATCGGGAAAGCAAACCACCCCAGGACAGTCTGCTCCTGAGCTGCCCTGAGTCCTCAGCCCCCACGACTCTCAGACTTTTATATCCCCTCCCAGTGTGCAGGCATGCAAGTACACATGTGTGCACACACATGCATGCAATACACACAACACACAATCCACATGCTGTCTACACAGAACACACATATCCAACATGCAACACACTCCATACATACCATGCATACTTCACAAACAACCACAGCAGTGCGCACATGAAATACACCATAATACCACACCACATTGTACACACATCTACACACAATACACCTATCACACATGCCACATACCCAGCATACACCAGTCACACAACCCCTGTAAGTTATACCACCCATACCACTAACACATCACACAGATGCACACATCATACAGCTCACAACAAAACACACACTCACACCATGCACTCATTACAGAGCACACAACACTACATACAGATAAAAATGAGTAAAACAAATAGAAAGTTTGTAAAGCCTGAGTTTGCTAAGTGTGATGGCTTCTGCTGTTTTCTATTTTGTTCTCGTCTATTCCTTTCTATGTATTCCGTACATTTTCTAAAAGGCTGCCCCTGGCACTCTGACTTGATTTCTATGCAGGGTGAAAGGTGCAGGGTGCTCGCCGTGGACATGTGCCCGTGGGAGACCCACTCAGCCCTGTGCCTGGCCCCTGCTCACCCTAGGTCCCTCGCTGAGTTGACTTCTAGAGGCAGACATGCCTTCTCTTCTCATATTAATGTGCAAGAAGGGGCCACAGGCAGGCTGTTTTTGTTTTCGAATCTTTTCTCTTGATTATGGACCCCTGAAAGCAGGCTACAAAGCACAGGCGGCCATTTCCCTCATCTGGCCGAATGCCCATCTTCCCAACTTCCCACTCGCCAGAAGCCAGACAGGGCCTCTAACGCGCGCGTCCACTGTCTTTCCTGGGGTAAACGGGCATACACTGCGTGTGGGGGTTTGCTCCTTTGGGACGATATACACGACCTGGTTTGAAAGTGGATGGAAACACCACTGTCCTCTTTAGCAAATAACTGGATGGCCCGTAATCTGCCATGTCCCTCCAGTCAGGAGCCTGGACCACGCCATGGGACCATCGAGGCAGACAACTTCCATAGAGCAAACAAAAAGAGGACGTCATGTGTGGCTTCGCGTGATTGCAGAGGAAGGTTTACTTTTCAACAGCTGCCGTTTTTATTTATCTATTTATTTCTGAGAATCTGCACTTTTGCATTCTTTCATGGAGCTTGGAGAAAAGGCTTTTCTAAGATTTTTGTGGTTGTCGTTTTCTGCTTTTAATTTCAGAGTCAATAACAGCAGCTACTTGTCAGTGTCTCTTTGGGAAGCCGCCTTTGAATCATTCTATTTGGGCTTGGATAGGTGGTCGTCAACTGTTTACATTAAGAAGTATACAGTGAGCCTTCCCTTTAGAAGCAAATGAGGAGTCGGGTGGCGTGAGAATCCGACTCGATCTGAATATTGATGATCTCGCTCTCGGAGTCTCTCCGGGGCTGGGGGTGTGAGGTGTTGATCATTGCTTCTTACTGATAAGCGGAATATTTCCAGAGCGTGAAGACTTCTGTGGTGTGTGGAGAGGATAACTATAATCTGCACCCGCACGCCAAGCGCTCGCTGCCATTTGCATGGCCAAGCAGCCCGCGTTATGCTAAGCTCTCCATCAGAGCCACGCCGAAGGTCTCCCCTCATTTGAATAAGGCCTCTTCTGCATGTGAAAAAAGAGCACTGAAAGGGAACGCTCCTGTAATTAGGGTGGCAATTGGAAGCAGAGGCCTTCAATGTTCACTTTTTGTGATGCTAAATTGTCGAGCATTTTCAAATGTGTTGTAATTGTCGTTTTCATTAAACATTTTTATTTCTATTTATTTTTCAAAGCGCGAATGGCAGGCGTATCACAGAGAGCGAGGGAGTTGATGACTGTGGCTATCTAGATTACGGAAAATTTAAATCAAACTGTTCAATGCAATGTAGAAATATGTTTAAATATAGGATTAGACTTATAGTGTAGGAAGCCGTCAGAAGATCAAAAGGGCTGGCTCAAAAAGTCATGCTGGAAAGGAGTACTGGGGAATCCTACAGCTAAATGATTATGAAGTGCTTTGAGTAGATTTCATCCAATCTGACTCTGAAGACAGGAGTCAGCACCGCTGAGAGTGCTGGGAGCCATAGTGGCCACTGTCTTCAGCACACACAGGAAATGGCATGTTCAGCTTAAAAGCTGTGTCCTGGACAATGACACGGAAGCTCCCAGGATGCACCCAGCAACCCCAGAGGCTGATGGACACCAACATGAATACGGATTTCTAAACTCATGTTGGATTCCTCTCGGTTTCTATTTTCTATTTTTATTTTTATTTTTCAAACAAAAACAAATTTAAACTTGTCAAGTTTCAAGTAAGCTTAGGAAGGTCAAATTTGACTTCTTGGAAGGTAGTCTAGCAACAGAAGGAGCCTGGGGCCGGGGGCAGTGGCTCATGCCTGTAATCCCAGCACTTTGGGAGGCAGAGACAGGCAGATCACTTGAGGTCAGGGGTTCGAGACCAGCCTGACCAACATGGTGAAACCCCATCTTTACTAAAAATACAAAAAATTAGCGGGCGTGGTGGTGGGTGCCTGTAATCTCAGCTACTTGGGAGGTTAAGGCAGGAGAATTGTTTGAAAACCTGAGAGGCAGAGGTTGCAGCGAGCCAAGATTGTGCCACTGCACTCCAGCCTGGGCAAGAGAATGAGACTCCTCCAAAAAAAAAAAAAAAAAAAAAGATAGATGCTAGGTTAGAATAATTCAGTAGGGAAATCTGACTTTGTTAAAGAACTTACTCTAAAGAGAGATTATATACCAGTAGATTGAAAGGGCTCACAGTGTGTCAAATAAAAAAAAAAAAAAAAGGAAAAAGTAAATAAAAGAAAGGAAAGGAAAGGAAAGGAAAAGAAAAGAAAAAAGAAAAGAAAAGGAAAAAAGAAAAGAAAAGGAGCCTGATACCCAAACCAGGGACACTGGAGAAGACCCGTCTAGTGAAACTCCTTAGCAGGCACACCTGTTTTAAGAAGCTGAACCTGCCCTATTTGTTTTTTTTTTGGCTTTTAATAAGATCCTTTTAGTATTTTCAATATACCTGTGAATGTGTTCATATCTGAAACACTTCATTTGTGCAATAATTGCAGTTCTAGAGTAAGATGGTTCAAAATAAGTCAGCAATCAATCCAGGGTTAAGAAATGTCTCATTTCTATTCCTAGACGAATCCGCCAGACTTTCCTATTGTATTTGTTGATTCATGGATCCTTCTCTATCTGTCTTCCTATGTCTGTCTCGGTCACTTACCTTAACATTTTATTCAAGTGCAGATTCTAAGAACTGGGTTTTCTAATCAAGGCTGATCATTTATCACGATTTAATATGAATTCGTATGACTGTTTTACAAGTATGATTTTATGAATCACTCTTCATTTAAATAAGCATACCGCCAATCCTTAAGCTTTTTCTCTTAGAAACATTTTTATGCCTCTGACTTGTGCAGGTTTGCAAAATGTCATGTTACAGTAGTTGTCTCACAATGCCCCCTAAAGACACTTAATTAAATTTAAGCGCTTGTAAGTATTTCTTTGTTTCCCTTTTAGACATTTTAAAGTGTGTTTTGAAAATCCAGATACACAGTTGACAGCTCATTGCAACAACAAGAAGCCATTTCTGGGCACAGGCCTGGAGGGAAAGGGAAGCATGTCACAGCAGGAGTGGTGGAGCCAGGAACTTATGGCCACTGCATGACATGGATCAGACCAGTCCACGGAAGCCACCGTGGCAGCAGCAGCGGAGTGGCACAGGGGCGGCCAGCACCCGGGTCTGAGTCAAACAGAGCTGTATGTAAATCATGGCCTCTCCATCCTCTCACTGTTATTCCATTCAGAACTATGTCCCTCCAGGTCTTCATCTGTGAAGTGGGGATAAGACAGTGGCCTCCTGTACCCGCATTCATGGAGACCGTGTGTGCCCAGTGTGGCTTTGTTGGTGGTGGCGAATTCGCACGGGTCTGCAGCAACCTCAGTTCTTGCCTCGTCCGAAGAAATAATTTGACCAAGGAGGCATAAAGTAGAAGCAGAGACCGAGGCACGTTTCAGAGCAGGAGGGAAAGGTTATTAAAAGGCTTTAGAGCGGCCGGGCGTGGTGGCTCACGCCTGTAATCCCAGCACTTTGGGAGGCCGAGACGGGCGGATCACGAGGTCAGGAGATCGAGACCATCCTGGCTAACACGGTGAAACCCCATCTCTACTAAAAAATACAAAAAAACTAGCTGGGCACAGTGGTGGGCGCCTGTGGTCCCAGCTACTCGGGAGGCTGAGGCAGGAGAATGGCGGGAACCCGGGAGGCGGAGCTTGCAGTGAGCTGAGATCCGACCACTGCACTCCAGCCTGGGCGACAGAGCGAGACTCCGTCTCAAAAAAAAAAAAAAAAAAGGCTTTAGAGCAGGAAGGAAAGGAGGTAACGTACATTTGGAAGGGAGCCAGGCGGGTGACTCCAGAGGTCAAGTGCACAGTCTGACCTTTGACTTGGGGTTTTATATGTCGGCATACTTCCGGGGTCTCGCATCCCTCCTCCCTATCGTTCACGTGGGCGGGGCCGTCTGCGTGCGCTGGGGCCTGCCGGCCGGTGGGAGGGGAGCATGCGCAGTGTGTTCACTGGAGCTGTGCGCCTACTCACTTCCATGCGTTCTTCCACTAATAGTCCCATGTTCCTAGAAGGTGGTTTACCAGTTAAACGCTGCTGTTTTGTCTGTTAATATGCATACTTGAGCCCACTCACCCAAAACCTGAGATCTTATTGGGAAGTGCGGATCACCAGTTTCAGGTTTTTTCCATGTATTGGGAGACTGCCTTTCCCTAGTGCTGGCTGTGACCAATTATTATCTTAGAGAGACGGTATAACAGTTGCCTGACCATCACCTGATGGCCGCCTGACATTCCTGGTGGTGGGGAGGCCCCTCTCTTCCCCTGCTCATGTCTGACTAGCTACCTACTGTAACTGCTTGGTGTTGGAACATGATCACCCTCAGTCCCTGGGAACCGTCCAGATCACGTTTCCCTGGAGCAGGTTCCCTAAGGGAAACCAAAGAATGCACATTCCTAAAATGCTTGAGTATCCCATGAAGTTTCTAAAGGCTGCTGAGAGGATTTTTTTTTGTGATTTTGAATAATTCTGAGGGATGCAGATATATGAAAACTATTATGAAATATTGTATTCATTTTATTGATATTTAATGAGTCTAATTCAGAGACCCATCAGTCTTTCTATAGACGTAGAGAATCTGTAGCTGAAGCCCCATGAGGACTGTTGCTGTGATGGGGTGGGTGAAGCCAGAGGTGAGAGGTGTTGTAGACTCTGCCTCTGGCGTCTCAGGACAAGTCCCAGAGGGTTGGACTTGAAAATAGTTTGTGTACTCTGATTTAAGATGTGATCCAAAATGATTGTTTATTTTTGCCAGAGGATTTGATTTTGACTTTCGATAATTCTGCAGGCAATGCAATTTGTGGACAAGCCCATGAAACCTAAAGATGAAAAAGGGAAACAGTTTTACACAGATAGCCCTTCCTCCCACATCTCCAGACATTCCTGCTGGAATCTCATCACCTTTGTCTTTAACCAGGCTTCAGGCCCACATCTTACCAGGTGATCACAGGTGTCAGCTGGTATCTCACCACACCCTGAGGGTGGATATGGCGCCTGAGACAATGGCATGATCCCCACGCTTCTATCACATTCTACCATTGTAGAAATGCTCGCCTATGCAATCAAACAAGGCAAACAAACAATAAACACTGAGAGGAGAATAAAATGGTATTTACTTGATAAACAAGTCTGCAGGTCAGCAAAAATAAAGATTCTAGATTTTTGCAGATCCTGAATTTTAGAGCCTTGCAAACACTTAAAAACTTTTTGCACTATCTTAACTTTGACACTAAATATCAAGATTGATTTTATGGATGACTAAAATGTATAAGGTTTTGGGATGATAGTGAACCAATGAGGCAGGAAAATCTGCTCTCATAAATATTTCATTCTGCCTACATATTAAGTTAAATATATACTGTAGTGCATTTTAAGTGCCAAGTAAAATGATACAAATAATGAAGTTTGGAGAAAAAAGAAGAAATGATATTTATTTGAGGCAATCCATTTGATTAATTTTAATTAAAATAATATACCACCAATCCAACTTAAGGGAGTTAACTTAAAATTATTACAAATAATATGAGAGTGCAGGAAGATATTCCATTATAGACTAGATATTCAAAAAGTAATAAAAACAGTAGAGGTTTAATAATAGTGACTGAGAAGGTAATGAAAAAAATCATACTCACAATTTCAGCAATTAATTAACAACTATAGGAAAACAACTGAAAAATGTAGAAACTATAAGTACAATGCTAAAACTTTTTGGATTTTTTTTTTTAATTTTGTATTATGTCTCGTGATTCTGTATAGAGGAAATCATTAAATTACATCACATTCAATGTAACATCAACCTAAAGTTCAACAGCCTTTTTTAACTTCACAAAATGACTCTGAATTTTACCTGCAGGTATACACTTGAGAATTACTAGAAATATTATTGAAAAGATGACTAACGAGGATGAGGGGGAATTTGTATTAGCAGAGCAAGGAATGTGAGGTAAGTTTAAAATAATCAAAGCAGTATATGCACTAGGATTAACAGACATATCCACCAAACAAAATTAAAAATGCAAGAACAGCATAAAGAATTTGATAAATTTGAAATTACAGATTGGTACAGAAAAGATATTTATTGGAAATATTATATTTAAATGACTTTTTTCCTTTTTTGTAAGACAGAGTCTTGCTCTTGTCACCCAGCCTGGAGTACAGTGGCATGATCTCAGCTCACTGCAACCTCCGCCTCTCAAGTTCAAGTGATTCTCCTTCCTCAGCCTCCCCAGTAGCTGGGATTATAGGCACCCACCACCATGCCCAGCTGATTTTTGTGTGTTTCATAGAGACAGGGTTTCACCATGTTGGCCAGGCTGGTCTCAAACTCCTGACCTCAGGTGGTCCGTTGGCCTCAGCCTCCCAAAGTGCTGGGATTACAGGCGTCAGCCACCATGCCTGGCCTGACAGGCTAATTTTTTGAAAAAGATAAATATAGATGGCGATTACACTGATTTAAAAGAATTAAATCAAAATTTTAAATAAAAAATACCCAGTAATGTTCTGAGAGGAATTTTAAGTATTTATTTCATTTTTGGATGAATTCAAGATTACTAACCATGTCACCAGGAGCAGAAACAAGGAGTTTCCTTGATTTCACTAGCTAAAAATTGTTAAAAGCCCATCAAAAAATAGTATGATAATTGATGTTAAAACATAAACAGTAATTCGGCAAAGTAACAAGCATGGCACCTATGAGTTAGTACCTCAGTGTAAAAAGTGTTAATATAAACCAAGAGACCACAGTGATTTTTTAAAAATCGGCAAAGGATACGAACAGATCACGCACAAAAGGGAAAATATAAGTGGATAAAAATCAAATAAAAATCCTGCAGGCTAATTAGTAATCAAGGAAATATTACTGCTGTAACAAATTACCATACATTTAGTGACTTAAAATAGCACAGATTTGTCACCTTATATTTCTGTTGGTTATAAACTTACGCACGTCTCACTGTCTAAAATCAAGATGTTGGCAGGACTATGTTCCTTACTAGAGGGTCTGAAAGAGACTCTGTTGCCTTGACTTTTCACCTTCTAAGATCCTTCCACATTTCATGCCTCATGACCACTTCCACACAGTCGTCTCTCTGCTTCTCCGGCCATTTCCCGCAACCTGGAGAGGTTCTCCACCTCTAAGGTAAGGCTCTCCAGGGTAATCCAGGATAGTCCGTCTCAAGGTTCTCAACTTAATCATGCCTGCAAAATGGCTTTCCCCAAGTAAGGCAACATTCAGTTTCCAGGGCTTAGGATGTGAACAACTTTGTGAGGTGATCATTGTATCTGCTATAAGCATATAAGAAATTCAATATACCTTAATTATAGATATGAGGATATTATACTTTTATATATTACATATAATTATTATAAATTATATATATAATAATGGGATCATCAATTTCCAAATGAATTATTTGACACCTGCTGAGATGACATGATGTTTTCCATGAATCTGTTAATCTGGTGAATTATTGTTGACAAATTTTTCCAATATTAAACAAATATTTTATTCCTGGGAAAAACAACTTGTTATGATTTATTATGATTTTTGTACTTCCTGTATTTAGTTTGATAATATTTTATTGTGATTTCAGCATCTACGTCCAAAGTTGTACTTACGGCTTTTTTCTTTCATACCAACCCTGTTATGTTTGATACGAAGTTTTTGTCAGACTCGAAAGCAAATTGAAGAAAGCTTGTTTTCTTCTCCTCCTCCTCATCTCCCGCTTTCCTCTTCTTCTTCCTCTGAGAGAGTCTGTATAAAATAGTTTATTTTTTCTTGCCTGTTTCATAGAATTCACTGTTCAAACCATTGTGCTAGAACTTTTCTTTGTGAGAAATATTTATTTACCAATTCGTTTTCTTTTATGTGTGTATGACTAATCAGATAGTTTATTTATTTCTGTCATTTTGAGCAGTTGTACAGTTTTCAAAGATTTCCTACTTTGTCTCTCTAAGAGTTTTAATTAATGGGAATGCATTTATTTATATATAATTATCTCTTCTAATTACTGTATTGCTGCTTTTCATACAAAATCTTTAATCACTTTATGCCTCAGTAAAATGGATTTTACCTACTTTATAATTATCATTAAGGTTTAATAATTTAATATATATACAAATCTTAGCGCACTGCTTGCACATGGTAAATGCTGTATAAATGACTGTTATTGACATAATTCAACTTTCAATATTTTCTAAATTTCATTGCATTATTTTTCTCTGACCTGTGAGGTACTTAGAAGTGTTATTTCTAATTTCCAAATACATATTTCTCTAGATAGCGGTTCCTCAACTTATCATGGGGGCTACATCCCACAATAAACCCATGATAAAGTTAAAAAATTGTAAGCTGAACCATCATAAGTCAGAGACTGTCTGTATATGTTTTCAATATGTACCTATTTATTCATTATTAATTTTTAATTTTACTTCATGGTGGCCAAAAACATGTATTTTCTAAAATACAACCTTAAAAGATTTGTCAAAGTTTGCATAATGGGTGAACATGTGGTCGAACTATCTTAATGTTGCATCTTAAAACCCATGTGTGCTTGATGCTACATGTATGTATTCTTTTGCTGTTGAGGGCACTGTTTTATGAATTTCTTTTAAATTAGCCTTATTAATTATGCTGTTCAAATATTCTAATTTTTAAAATATACTTTTCTATCAGTTATTGTAGAGTATGGGTAAAAATCTACTATGATTGTGGATTCTGTGGATTTGTACATTGATCCTTTAAATTAAATTAATGTTGGCATCATGGATTTTAAGCCTGTGTTATTAAGTTTATACAAATTTAAATTTCTTATATCATCTTTCTGAATGGTACTTTCTCAATGTCTCTTTACTTCGTCAGGTCTATACTCATTTTTAATATAATTGAAACAGCTTTTTAAGTTTTTACAGATATTTTTCTTGTATAGATTTTTTCATCCTTTTCTACCTTTTATATTTTTATGGTTTTAATTGTCTCTTTAAAACAGCTTATAGTTTTCATTTTTTTCTTAATCCAGTTTGACAATTTCAGACATTAATTAGAGTAGTCTGTTTGCACTAATTGTACTTAAGGATTTATTTAGATTCATTCCTATCATTATTTTAATATTTTCTTCTTTTATATGTTGCTTTTTCTCTTCTCTTTTGCTTTATTTGGATTGATCGAGCGCTATTCATTCATTTTATCATTTCCTCTAGTAGTAGGGAAGTGGTTTTTGTCATGATAGACTCAGGTATACTTGGGGTGGTGATTCAAACCAAGACACTTTTGTGAATGGGAGGAGCCACTGTTCATAATTATGCTAGGAACAAACTCTGACTGCCCTGTGCACACCACAAAATATGTCAGTTTTAAATATGCTGCAGTAATAAACAACCTTAAAGTATCAG
Source organism: Mandrillus leucophaeus (assembly GCF_000951045.1). Taxonomy (NCBI): domain Eukaryota; kingdom Metazoa; phylum Chordata; class Mammalia; order Primates; family Cercopithecidae; genus Mandrillus; species Mandrillus leucophaeus. Next base: position 4,744,991 of record NW_012109696.1, on the reverse strand, counting down.
TAACTTAAGAACAACAAAAAGTGCATTTCTCATTCAGGCTACATGCCCAACGAGAGTCAGCTGGCCAGGCTCCCCGGGTCATCATTTTTCAGGGACCCGGCCCAATGAACGCTCTACCTTACCCCGTGATTTTATGACCTCACAGTAGTGGGAAGTCAAAATCACATGGTGATTTTGGAAGTGGTCTCCCATGATGTAAAATATGCATGGAGTATCCAAATGCAGGAACTGAGGAGATTTAAAGAGCAAAAGACTTCAATAAAGGAGGCCTGAATATAAAATTTAGAGTTAAACATTTTTTGTTTGAGAGTAGGTAAAATGAGAGTAGATCATTTGATTTAATAGTGGTGTCTTTAGATCTCTAAAAGTCTTTGCATGTGAATTCAAAAAGTAAATAGAAATAGTAAATGCCAGTTGATTGAAAATCATGGTACTTTTGAGATGATACTAAATTTTTTACAGTATGATAGAAATCAGAATAGTGTAGGCAGCCAATTTACATAATTCAACCCCAGAAAATTAACTACATACATTCACTATGTTATGACTTAATTCACTTAAGTTGAGTCAAGTGTCATAAATTTGCAATGAACATTGTTACTTTTTAAACATTGAACTAATTTTAGATTTATCACAGAAAACTACTATTCACTGACATCCCAAATTGGAACTTATTAGCAGAAAAGCTCATTTCAAATACAGAGAACATAAGAGAGTGTAGTGCTTGGGATGTGTTCTCAACATCAAAATGTAAGAAGAAAATTTAATAGCCAGAACTTGAGAAAAATATAATGGGCTACCTGGTGAATCACTTGACAGGAATATTATCAGTGGAATTAAATCATGGCCTACTGTCAGTTTAATTCAATATCTCTTTAGTTAATATATCACATTTCATTCATATATTTATGAGAGGCGATGCCATCATTTTATCTGCCTATCTCATTCTGACTATAGAATGTGAGCAACTTGACCATTCTTGATTCTTGTTTTGATGGTCAAAGTTGCTGAAAATTACTTTTTTTCCTCCTTTGTGTATCTTAGGACAAATACAGCACAATCTCAGAGTAAACTTAACATCCAAACTGTTATCACGTTCTCTGTCCTCAGTTAGTTGGTAGAATTATAATTAGTCAAAAACACATTTAAGGAAACAGCTTTTACCGAACATGGATATACAGCAGCGCTACTTTATAAAATAATAGAGTGGCTAATATAATGGCATTTATTTAATGATTATTGAGATTATTTTTCTCATCTCTCATTTTCTCACCTGAGAAATACAGTTTCAAGTCCATGAGTGAATGTAAATGAAGAAACAGGGAAAGCATTTTAGAATTTCTTGAAACCTGCCACCAGGACGGGTTGTACATATGTATATATGCACACATGTATGTGTCTGCCTATATATGTGTGCATATGTGTATATGTATGTGTGTATGAATGTATATATTTAATCATCATGGGCTGGTGTATCTGTTTGGAACAAAGTACAAGTAAACCCCAAGTAATGAGAAAGATTGCCTCCAGATCCAGCTAATTTTTTGAACATACCCTTTTCATCACAGCACGTCACTGCTGCAAACCCTGCAATGCTTTCCCATGGTTTACTAAACAAAGTACAAAGCTGTCTGACAATGCAGATCACAGCAAAGATCCAAGTGATGCATGCCCTTCAGCAGGATCTTCCCCACCCTGAGTCTCAGTTTTATCTTTTAGAAAATACACGTTCGAGAGTGAAATTTGCAGCTTCCTCTCTGCTCAGATCTCATGCTTTTGACTGTGAAACCCATTCATATAACTTCATTATTCTTGTTCTCAAGTGAGAAAGTAAGTCTAGTATGAATATCATTCTTGCCCAAACACTCCTGAGCATTGCATAGACTTAATTAACGTTTTGCTTCTTCAGATGTTTTTTCTCATGTGTAGGCTGTTTACTGAAGGGCCACACAGCATGTTACATTCACTCCATAGACATTTCTGGGAGTCACTTGCATGCACTGCAGTCGAAGATGAGAACTATTGAATGCTTACCCAGTGCCAGGCCTGTGTCTCCACGCCTCTCGCCTGCTCCACCTAAGCACCCCATGAGGTCGACACTGTGATCACCCACCCTTGGCAGGTGCAGAGCTGAGGTGAGGAGGTTAATGACTTGGTTGGCCCGTCTGACTCGGACGCATTGTCTTGCTTACCCTCATTGTGCTGGGACAGCAGCAAGGGAACCACCTCAGAGGTGCTCTGGAGAAAGTGACCAGCACCCACCCTTCCACGCTGCCAGGGGGTCTTCAGTGTGTCCAGTTTTCTCCTCCTGGCTGTGGGTCTCGAGCGTTTATCTAAATGTTTCTCCTCCCTCAGACCCTACCTTGATTTCTCCTCTCCTACTGGGGGTGGGCTGGCCTCCTACTCCCTGAGAAAATCAAGGACAGTGAGGAGGAGTGCTGTGGACTTCCCCTCTTTATCTGCATCTGCTGCACGGGCAGCTGCGCCTTCCTGTTGTGCCCTGGTCTCCTGGTTATGGAAGCCAGATCCCCCACACAGCTGAGTCCCTTTTCCTCATGCCTTCTTATGGTCCTGCACTGTCCTCAACCCCTATCTCTCTTTATGTTCGGCTGACCCCTCTCACTCCTACCCTTCACTTCACATGACATTGACACAGTTGAGTTCACTCCACCTCGAAAAGACTCTCCCTGAACTCTGAATATTCTCTAGCACATGTCTGTGTCCACCTCCTTTTTCTGACGGTCCTGTTCTGTGCAGCTTCTTGTTCCTGGCTTTTAGCGCCGGTGAGCCCCTCCTTCAGATTTTCCTCTCTTATTTGTCTATCAAAACACTCTTCCCCTCATAACAGGTGCCCCTCCCTCAATGAGTTCACCAGTGTCAAAACACCTCCCACACCCTGAAGAAACCGTAAGATCACTTGCTTCTCTCTCCTACTGAACTTCTAGTGTTTTGAGGATGGAGACCGTGCCATAGCATGGCTCTACCTTCAAGCAGTACCAGGCACCTGGAGTCCTGGGCCATTGTCATTTCATGCCGCTATAGATGCTGATTGAAGGCCTTTCCCTTCCGCACCCCCTGGTAAACTCCAACTCATTCTTGCAGACCCAGGTCAAGTATCTTCTATGTACCTCCTGAAAACATGCTCAGTGGAAATCTCTACCATTATTACTAACATCACTTTGTGCACTATTTGTCCTCTTGATCTTTCTCTTGGTGGTTTGTGAAGTTTTTATATATTGCTGTTTTTGTGTGTTCATGACCTGAAACTATACTAGGCACATGGTAGGCACTCAACAAGTATTTATTGAATGAATGGATCAATCAACCAATCAAACTATGCAAAATAAAGAGAATAAGACTGCGAGAGAGGAGACGAAAGCCTAACTGGGAGGGAAAGGCCATAAGGGGTAATAAGATAGGAAAGTGTTAGGGTGTGTGGGAGATCACAAAACAGTATTTTCAGCTGTCTCCGTTGAGAGTTGACATCTGCTTTTCCACCCCTTGAATCTAGGTTTGGCCTTGCAACAGATGGACCAGCAGAACACTAGGAAACATGATTCAAATAGCATCTTGAAATGTGATCCGGCACTGGGGGTCCCCTCTCTTCACTGCACCCGGAACTGTGAGTCCCTGATGTCAGTGAGCTCGAGCTAGCCTGTTGCAAAGACACCCTAGAGAAGAACAGAGGAGGCCAGTGTGTAGCCTCGTGAGTGAGGCCATTCTGGACCTTCCCCTCCAGCTGTGCCACCATCTGACCACAGCTCACGGCCAAGTGAGACGAGTAGGAAAATCACTCCCTTGAGTCCATTCCAAATTGTCCACCTACCTAGTTGTAAACTAGTGAATAATTTTCTAAGTTTTCTAATAACAGCTACTAAGTTTTGAGGTTGTTTCATAGCAAAAACAAACTGATATGAATTACAAAATATTAAGACACCCCTTGCATTTTAGACGAATAGGTTTAAATTTAATTTAACCAGCAACCAAAAATTTAGCTTAAGTTACCATTCTCTGAGAAAATCTGTGTTAACCTAAGGAAAGGTTAATTGGGTTAATATTATTTTTCTTCAATTTTCTCACCATCTGCAACGAGTTAATTCTCTCTAACATTTTGTGATTTTAGAAGAAATGGGCTTATGGAAGTAATTAGCCATCAATTCCTTCAATGGGCTGTGTAGAACAAAGGGATTTCACTAAATGACAGTATTCCCATTTGCCCATCATTTCCATTCACATGGAGGAGTGTTCAATATATGCTTACTTTGGGTTTACTTTTGCAATCCTCCAAGAAACAGTGGTTTGTGTGGGCACAAATGAGCTACATCACATACAGGTCAATGGGAAGACAGGAAATGCTTGCTATGCTAGAAGTAACAGTGGAAACTTTCATTATGTGTGGCGATTGGAGAGACACAAATGAAGGGCGTCTCCCAAAGAGAGTGGGAAGAGTTCAGACTGAATATCTCAAAACCTAAGCTCAGGTAATGGAACAGGCAGGGCAGCCCACTGGATGGCTGTCTTTCCTATGTAAAGGGATCACTGGAGCTAGTGGCACGTGGGTGCGCTGGAGAAATTGCCCGTGGAATTGAGAAGGTCTTGACCTCTAGGTTGAATATCATATTTTGTCATTTTCATGTCCAAGGGGGACATTTTCTAGCCATGTACTTATATACAAAATAGAAGAAGCCATTTGGGCTGGGCGTGGGGGCTCACGCCTGTAATTCCAGCACTTTGGGAGGTCGAGGTGGGCAGATCATGAGGTCAGGAGTCTGAGACCAGCCTGGCCAACATGGTGAAACCACACCTTCACTAAAATACAAAAATTAGCTGGGTGTGGTGGTGTGTGCCGGTAATCTCAGCTACTCAGGAGGCTGAGGCAGGATAATCACTTGAACCTGGGAGGTGGAGGTTGCAGCGAGCTGAGATCACACCATTACACTCCAGCCTAGTGACAGAGTGAGACTCCATCTAAGAAAAAAAATAAAATAAGAAGCCATTTGGACCCAAACTGGCAGATCTCCTTAACTTGGTTTTTGGAGAGGTAAGAGAGATAAGAGCGGCTTTGCCTTCCCCTGTGTTTGAAGACTGTATCATGGATCAACACGGGCTTCTGTACCACAACTTGTTTTCCTGGGGTGTCTGTCCCAGGCAGTGCTTGCTCTTTAAATTTTTCTCAGAGACCTCATGGTGGGTATGGAAAACCGTGGGTGGTGAGTGAAGGAAAAGGAAGATGTCACTGAAAGTGGTCTTACTCAAAGAGGAGGAATTCAGGAATGCTTTTACACTGTTGGTGGGAGTATGAATAAGTTCTACCATTGTGGAAGACAGTGTGGCGATTCCTGAAGGATCTAGAACCAGAAATACCATTTGACCCAGCAATCCCATTACTGGGTATATACCCAAATAATTATAAATTATTCTACTATAAAGACACATGCATATGTATGTTTATTGCAGCACTATTTATAATAGCAAAGACTTGGAATCAACCCAAATGCCCATCAATGATAGGCTGTATAATGAAAATGTGGCACATATACACCATAGAATACTACGCAGCCTTAAAAAGAATGAGCTCATGTCCTTTGTGAGGACATGGGTGAAGCTGGAAACCATCATTTTAAGCAAACTAACAAGAACAGAAAACCAAACACCACATGTTCTCACTCAAAAGTAGGAGCTGAACAATGAGAACACATGGACACAGGGAGGGGAACATCATACACTGGGGCCTGTCAGAGGGTTGGGGGCAAGGGGAGGAATAGCATTAGGACAAATACCTAATGCATGCGGGACTTAAAACCTAGATGATGGGTCAATGGGTGCAGCAAGCCACCTTATCACTGGTATACCTATGTACCAAAACTGCATGTTCTGCACATGCATCCCAGAACTTAGAGTATAATTAAAGAAATTAAAAATAATACATGTCATTTGTGAGTTCAACAATAATATTCAATGCTATGTAATTAACAGGTAAATAGTGGGAAATGAAAAAAATTTTAAGTACCTAACTGGTTAAAAAAAAGTCATAATGAAGGAAAAAAGAAAACAAAACATAGTAAGTGTAAATCAGTCAAATATTTTAGTTTTTTCAAATTAATGACCTGGCTGAATTTAAAAAAACAAATGTAAGCTCCCATAAAGACATATCTTTCATTACAAGTATGTATATTTGAAAGCAAAAGGATGGGAAGATATATACCATGCTACAAAAAAGCAGAAGAAAGCTGGTGTAAATATTCGAATAACACGCAAAATAGGCTTTAAACTCAATTTTGCCAAGTGTTCCATTATCGGAACGCTAAGCGTGTGGGAGTTATTTATCTCCTACTGCTCAAGGTCATCACCAAGGTCTCATTTTTCAAATTCAAAAATTGCAACCTCAAGTATCAATGGGTTAAGACTAAAAGTATAACAAAACATAAAAGTATTTTATAATGATGAAGTAGTCAATTCAACAGTGAGATATAATTCCTAACTGGGCCCAAGGGTTTTCTTTGAAGGAGAGAAGTAACTGGCATAAAGGCCCTCAAACTCTCAACTCAGCAGCCAAAAGGAGGCACAGACTCCAAAGACCTCAAGCATTTTCCGAAGGACGGGAAAGGAGTGGGGAATAATGTTGGGCTCCTGGGTCTTGCACACATGGCATGACTCCTTCAGCAGGGGGTGCACTCATTTCTAAGCCTGTCTTAGAACTGGCAGGTGTCAGAATGAGAACTATTTAAAGATTTGAAAGTATTTAATGATTTTGTCCCTTGCAATACCTACTATCATCACATATTTAAAATATTTCCATCATAAAAGCAACCAGATGGCATTGCCAAGATGGAGATCTAGAATGAAACCCCATGGGAAGGTTCTGAGAGGGCCTTCATCAAAGCTCACTGCTGAGCTTGAGCTCTGTTAGGTTCCAGGGACTCAGATACAGGGAGAGTTTGACCTTCCGGGGATGCTCCCTGACCGGGGGCCATCAGCGCTGGTCTCCAGGTGCCTGGGGACCAATCTGCCGTTGGCACCAATGATAAATTGGCTGTGCCAGCCCCCTTCCTTCATCCCCAGGAAGCTCCGATAAAGGTTGTCAGCACTTGGAATGCATTTTTTGATACAGTTACCTATCGCCTGTGGGCAGATGTTTTAATTTTCAACCAACTTAGAGGACATTATCATTTAAAATATTGATCAATTCAGACCATCCTGTATAATATGTAATTTATAAGAAATGAACTCCTAACGTTGTTAAGCAATTTGATATAAAACCTGTAGGGCACATTCCTGCCATTTCTACAAATAGTGACTTTGAGTAAGAGCAGAAGACGTGATCAGGAAGTGAGTGCTCATTCCGGTGACCCGGGTGACCTTTACAGCACACAGAGGAACCTCTGCTCTGTGGCATCTCCGAGGATGGAGGATTGGACATTCAACCAATGTTTCGGTTTGTGGGATGAAACGTTAGCAATTGCAAAAACATTGACTAGGAAGGTTTCATGAGCAAATTTGATAAATTGTTCCAGGGCTAAGAAACAGTAAATACTCTTGTTGAAATATTTCACTTTGCTCAAGTTTCCCCTAATTTTTGACACTAGAGACAACCTTAAACACACATGTTCTAACTGCATATTTTCTCAAGGCCTGACTTTAGGCACACAATATTTCTGCAGTGTTGCCATTGTGTTTGCATGTTTAGCCCCAAAAGCCCAGTGGACATCTGTGAAAATGAATCTCACATTGGGAGGCTACTGTAATACAAACTTCGCTCAGGACGTCAGATGTCTGCAAACACAAGAATGTGCATGTGTTTCTCAGGTTTAAAGTCAAGCTCAACTACAGGTTGATTTTCCTTTGCAGCATCCTCTGCAGGCTTTGTTAAGATGATAAATGCTTTCCAGCCTGCAGTGCTTAGCGAACACACTACACATATGAACACACACTATAGGCTTTCTAATCTTTGTATAGCATATATTTATATTATTAATGACTTTCCATATTTCTGTATCATGTAGTATTTTCTTTAATGATTTAACCTGGCTATTCGCTCTAAGACTACCTGGCCACATCGTTACATATTTATGATAATAATATATCACTTTGTAAGCTGTGTTTTTGATATTTGTTTATCATTGTAAATAATCCCACATTACACGGGGACAGCAAGGACCTTAGAACACTGGAAAAACCAGACTGTGGAGCCCTGCCTTTGAAATATGATTTAAAACAGAATTTATAATGTCGCAGAATTACATAAAACTGTGTGAAATTGTGCAGATAATCATTTAAATCTCTCTACATGAAAAGATAATTGCTCCAGAAATTAACTGTACCTGGGGTTCATTCATTTGGTCATGGCTAGTTTCTTATGTAGTGATGATTTGATATCAGAGCTAATTAAGATCGGGTCAGAGTTGGTGAAGGTCAGACATTAATGTGTGGGATCATTGAAATGATAATTATAAACAGATTAGGAAGCCACGGTCCTTTATAAGGGGTTATTAGATAATTACTGTGAGAGTGAACGGCTTACTGTAATAATGGATTATCGACTACTTACAGCGTTTTAAGGGTGAGAGTGGATTCCTTCCTCAAGGACTAAAGAATAATGTTGTTGAAACTCAGAGCTCAGTAAATAAAGTAGAAGAATGGTAGCTCCAGCCCATTTTTCCCCGAAAGGATTTTTATTTTAGGGGATGCCTGTTATCACTGAAGCCCTTGCTGTCCTGTGGACAATGATGGCAGGTCTTGAGAGGGGTAGGGAAGGAAATATAGTGTTAGGATTCTCTATTGTTAGACAAGGAGAACGATGAGATGAGGAAGGTTTTGCTTTCCTCTCTGGTTCATTTATTTATAAGCTTTCCTGAATATTGGAAATCCATAAAAGCACAGGGTAGAATGAAAGCCACTCAGCCCATTTGGCATCTTCAGCATAGAGGTGCATTTCACCCTGGTGTGCCTTTCACTGGGAACACTCCGACAATGCAATGACATGAGCTATCGGTGAGGCTAACAGACAGCGGGCTGCAGAGGGGTCCACATTCAGGACCTGGGGATTATGTGGGACAACTCTTTTCTCATCTGAAATCCTGTGGTGGACCCCTGTTCACAATGCCTTTGCTTCACGTCTTGCCACAAAGGTGGGCTTTCCAGAAAAAAGAGCTCATACATGTAAAGAAATATTCAGGCTCCCTTCAACACGCTCTCTAACTTAAGGATGCACAACTTCGATCACATGGCCACAATTCCTTCGGAGTCTTCATCTTCTGATAATAAAAAGAAGCAACTTTCAATGAATGGTATTTACAATGTGGATCAGGAAAGCAATTGGAAAACATACGGAATGTTGTGTTTTAATTCTTTTGCCACCTTGTTAAAACCATTTGTCTGTAGCACAGATTCCAGGGTCGACCTCGAATTTTAAGGGGTGGGATGGAGTTGCTTCTGTCATCTTTGTGGATGCTTTCTTCAGCGCAAGAGGGGCTGGCACTACCTAGACGCCTGTTGTGGAAGGGCAAAGACCGTTGGTTGTTGGGGGCTTTCTGTCTGCAGGGTCCAGAGCGTGTGAGCATCCACATCTCACATTGGACCCCAGGCTCAGAGCGGGACCTCCTGGATCCCTGGCTGCCTGAAGAAGGCTTTGGCCTCAGCAGGATTTGTGTGTTGACAAAATGCAGGCTGTACCCTCTTTCTGGCCTGTCGCCATAAAATGCCCAGAATCCAACATGACAGAAATGCGGGTTGAGCATTTTTGCTGAAATGGCATCTGCATCTGGGAATTCAAAGCAAGAATGAGAGTCTGAAGCATGACGAGGTATGGCTGTCCAGCGTCCCAGCCCCACCGCCTGGACTACCAGTGGGCCAGGAAGTTGGGCCCGTTCCAGTAGGATGTGAGACCAGCCCAGGCATTCCTGAGTCCTAGTCATGTCTTCGCTGACCCCTAGTGACCTGGGACACTGCTCCCCATTGGTCCTGACCTAATCACCTTCAAGTCTGCCTGATAGCAGAGTCTCATTTCTCTACCATTTCCACTTTTTTTTTTTTTTTTTGAGACAGAGTCTCACTCTGTCACCCAGGCTAGAGTGCAGTGGCACTGTCTTGGCTCACTGCAACTTCCACCTCCTGAGTTCAAGTGATTCTCATGCCTCAACCTCCCGACATAGCTGAGATTACGCATGCACTACCATGCTCAGCTAAGTTTTGTACTTTTAGTAGAGATAGGCTTTTGCCATGTTGGCCAGGCTGGTCGGTCTCGAACTCCTTATCTCAAGCAATCTGCCCCCCCTCGGGGTCCCAAAGTGCCAGGATTACAGGGGTGAGCCACCACATCCAGTACCATTTCTGCTTTCTCTGTAGGTATGCTTCGTGTTTCCAGTAATCAAAGGAGTATGAAAACAGCAGTGAACGGAGGCACGGGTGATTGGGAGTACACTCATTTACCTTGGTCTGTACATTAGTTGAGAAGAGTTGGCTGCCTATGAAACAGCATGTGGCAGTCTCCATCATTTGTATTCTTTTGAGGTTGCCCAGAAGGAGAAGTCACCGTTAGCTGGTCAAGGGAGGATTCCACCTCTAGAGAAGGTCTCTTGCACAGGTGGCTTTGAAGGTGCCTCCTGCTTGTGATTTGGGGCACTCTTCCAACTGCCAGAGAAGGCAAACACATTTCTCTTTAAGAAGGAGGCTTCATCTAGAACAGGGATGTCCAATCTTTTGGCTTCCCTGTGCCGCCTTGAAAAAAGAAGAATTGTGTTTGATCACACACATAAAATACACTAACACTAAAGATGGCTGATGAATGAGCTAAAAAAGGAATCTCAAAAAAAAAAAAAAATCTCGTAATGTTTTTAAAAGGTTTATGAATTTGTGTTGGGCCACAAAGTCGTCCTGGGCTGCATGCAGCCCCTGGGCCACAGGTTGGACAAACCTGAATAGAAGCACGCTTTGCTGGAAGCTTCTCCATTATTGAGAGTCCCAAGAAACAGGACTACAGGAGGCTGGTGTTCTTGACCAGGTCATCTGGACAGCCACAGTTTCACCAACGTGGGCCTGGAAAGAGAACTACACCGTCATGATGCAGCTCTGTCTGTGGAAGATAATGACTCACCTACCAAATAATTCAGAAGGTTAAAATCTGAAGTTCAACTGCAATGTTTAAGCCCTCCTTTCAAAACAGCACCCCAGAATCTTTGCACTTCAATATGTGGTCCAGGTGAAAAGGAAGGGCAGGAAACCTCACATGACTCAAGGTGAACCTCTTTCAATCACAGGCATAAATACTGGTGCTTTGACACTGTGGTTCCTGGGTCAACGTGATGCTATTGTGACTTGTTCATGATTTTTTAGTTGACATAGTATAATTGTATGCATGGGAAACAATGTGATATTTATATACGTTTAAACAATGTGTAATAATGAAATAATAGTAATTAGCATATCTATCACCTCAAAATTTATTATTTCTTTGTGTTGGGAACTTTCAAAATCCTTTTTTCTAGCTATTTAAAAACACACAACAAATCACTGCTGGCTATAGTCACCCTGCAGTGCTAAAGAACATTAGAATTTATTCCTCCTATCTAGTCGTGATTTTTGTATCCCTTACAAATCCCTCCCTATCACCCCTTCCCCCTACCTTTCCCAGCCTGTAGTAACCACTATTCTACTGTCTATTTCTGTAAGAGCAACTTTGTAAGCCGATACACATGAGTGAGAACATACAGTATTTTTCCTTCTATGTCTGGCATCTTCCACTTCGCATAACATCTTCCACTTCACATAATGTCTTCTAGGCTTATCCATGTGACCGTGAATGACAGGAATTCATTCTTTTTATGGCTGAATAGTATTCCACTGTGTATGTATACCACATTTTCTCTAGTCATTCATTCATTATAGACATTTAGGTTGATTTAGTATCTTGACTATTGTGAATAGTGCTGCAGTAAATATGGAAATGCAAATACCTCTTTGACATACTGATTTCCCTTGCTTCACGTCCCAGCAGTGGGATTTCTGGATTATATAGAAGTTCCATATTTAGTTTTTTGAGGAAACACAATACTGTTTTTCATAAGACTTCACTAATCAGCATTCTCATCAATGGTGCACAAGGCTTCCGCTTTACATCCTTGCCAGCATTTGTTATTGTTTGACTTTTTTATAATAGCCATTCTAACTGGGGTGAAATTATATCTCTTTATGATTTTGATTTGCATTTTCCTGAAGATTAGCAATGTTGAGTGTTTTTAAAATATACTTTTTTGGCCATTTTTGTGTCTTCTTTTTAGAGATTCTTGATTATTTGCCCATTTTAAATTGGATTATTTGGATTTTGCTCTTAAGTTATTTGAATTTCATGAATATTCTAGATGTCAATCCTTTGTTGGATGAATAGCTTGCAAATAATTTTTCTCATTCTGCAGGTTATCTTTTCATTCTATTCATTATTTGCCGTGCAGAAGATTTTTAATTTTATATAATCCCATTTTTTAATGTTTTGCTTTTATTGTCTGTGCTATTGAGGTCTTTTCCATGAAATATTTGCCCAGACCAGTGTTCAGTGTCTTGTGTGTTACCTATGTTTTCTTCTAGTAGTTTTATAGTTTTGGGTCTTTCATTTAAGTCTTTTATCCATTTTGAGTTAATTTTTATATATGGTGAGAGCTAGTGGCTTATTTTCATTCTTTTGCATATTGATATCCAATATTCTCAGTACCACTTATTGAAGGTACTGTTCTTTCACCCAGTGTGTCTTGTTGGAATATTTGTTGAAAATCTGTTGGCTGTAAATGTGTGAATTTATTTCTCGGTGCTCTATTTTGTTCAATTGGTCTGTGTGTCTGCTTTTATGCCAGTATCATGCTGTTTTGGGTGCTATAACTTGTGTGTCTGTTTTTATGCCAGTATCATGCTGTTTGGGGTGCTATAATTTGTAATATATTTTGAAGTCGTGTAGTGTGATGCCTCCAGCTCTGACCTTTACTCTGATCTTTATTATTTCTTTTCTTCTGCTAATTTTGGGTTTAGTTTCTTCTTGCTTTTCTAGTTCCTTGAGGTGTACGATTAGGTTGTATATCTAAAATCTTTACTTTTTGATGTAGCCATTTATTGCTATAAACTTTGCTCTAAATACTGCTGTTGCTGTATTTCGTAGGTTTTGGTATGTTTTGTTTCTATTTCCATTTGTTTCAGAAAACTTTTAAATTTTCTTAATTTCTTCATTGCTCAGAAATGCTTTAGCTCGTCAGGGTCTTTGTGATTCCAGATAAATTTTAGAATTCTTTTTCTATTTATGTGAAGCATGTCATTGGTATTTGGACAAGGATTGCACTGAATCTGTAGATTACTTTGGATAGTACAATCTTTTTAACAATATTAATTTTTAATACACAAACATGAGATCTCCTTCTGTTTTTGTGTACTCATCAATTTCTTTCACCAGCAACTCTTTCATAGTTATTATTTTAAAGATCTTCCACTTCCTTGGTTAAATTTATTCCTAGATATCTTTTTTGTAGCTATTGTAAATTAGATTGCTTTCATGACTTATTTGTGGGAAGTTTATTATTGGTATATAGAAATGCTACTAAGTTTTGCGTGTTGATTTTGCGTCCTGCAACTTTACCAAATTTGTTTATTAGTTCTAAGAGTTTCTTGATGGAATCTTTAAGTTCTTTCTATATGTCAGATCATGCCATCTGCAAAGAGAAACAATTTGGCTTCCTCCTTTTCAATCTGGATGACCTTAATTTCTTTCTCTTGTCAAATTGCTCTGGTCAGGAGCAATTTAATAACAGTGGTGAAAGTGGACATACTTGTATTGTTTCAGTTCTTAGACAAAAAGCTTTCAAAGCTTTCAGCTTTTTCCTTTTAAGCATGATGTTAGCTGTGGACTTGTCATATACGGTTTTTATCATGTCAAAGTATGTTCCTTTTGAATCTAGTTTACTGAGAGTTTTTATTACGAAGAATGTTGAATGATATCAAATCCTTTTTCTGCATCAATTAAGATGATCATATAATTTTTGCCCTTCATTCTGTTAATGTGATGTAGCACATGTATTGATTTGCATATGTTGAACCATCCTTACATTGCTGGGATAACTCCTTGATCATGGTTTATTATCTTTTTGATGTGTTGTTGAATTCACTTTCCTGGTATTTTGTTGAGAGTTTTTCTATCTACGTTCATCAGGAATATTGGCCTATAGTTTGTATGTGTGTTTGTCTTTGTGTGTTTTTTGTCTCAGGGTAATTCTGGCCTCACAGAATGAGTTTGGCAGAATTTTCTTCCCTTAAAATATTTAGAATAGTTAGAGAAGAATTGGTGTTAATTCTTCTTTAAAAGTTTGGTAATGTCCAATTGTGAAGCCATCGGGTACTTGGTTTTTCTTTGTTGGGAGACATTGTATTATTGATTCGATCTCATTACTTACTGTTGGTTTGTTCAGGCTTTCTGTTTCTTCTGGATTCAATCTTGATAGGCTGTATGTGTCCAAGAATTTACTCATTTCCTCTAGGTTTTCCAATTTGTTGGCATGTAGTTGTTTATAATAGTCTCTGATGAGCCTTTGTATTTCTGTGGTATTAGCTGCAATATCTGCTTTTTTGTTTCTGATTCTGTTTGGTTCTTTTCTCCTTTCTTCTTAGTCTAGCTAATGGTTTGTCAATTTTGTCTATTTAAAAAAAACTTTTTATTGTTTTGGTTATTTTGCATGTTTGAGACTTAATTTTGTTTGTTTCTATCCTGATATTCATTATTTCTTTTCTTATATTAATTTTGGGTTTAGTTTCTTCTTGCTTTTCTAGTTCCTTGAGGTGTACCATTAGGTTGTATACCTGAAATCTTTACTTTTTGATGTAGGCATTTATTGCTACAAACTTCTCTGTAAGTGCTGCTTTTGCTTTATCTCATAGGCTTTGGTATGTTTGTTTCTACTTTTATTTGTTTCAAACACTTTCAAATTTTCTTAATTTCTTCATTGACCCAATGGTTATTGAGGAGCATGTTGTTTCATTTCCATGTGTTCGCCCAGTTTAAAAAGTTCCTTTTGTTATTGATACCTAGTTTTATTCCATTGTGGTCTATAAAGATACTTGACATGGTTTTGATTCTTAAGAAAATGGTCGAGACTTATTTTGTGGCCTAACATATGATCTATTCTAGAGAATGTTCCATGTGCTGCTGAGAATGTATATTCTGTAGCTGTTGGATGAAATATCCTATAAGTGTCTGTGAGGTCCATTTGTTATACAGTGCAGCTTAAAGCTGATGTTTCTTTGTCAATTTTCTGTCTAGATGATCTGTTCAGTACTTAGAGTGAAGTGTTGAAATCCTGAACTATTATTGTATTGGAGCATATCTCTCCCTTTAGATCTGATAATATTTGCTATTTGTATCGGGGTGCTCTGGTGTTAGTTGCATATTTATTTACAATTGTTATATCCTCTTGCATGAATCCCTTCATTATATAATGCCCTTCTTTGTCTCTTTTTACAGTCTTTGACTTAAAATCTACTTTATCTAAGTACAGTTATACTTTGGAGATACTGAGGGTTCAGTTCCAGAACATTGCAATAAAGCGAATATCACAATCAAGCAATCAAACCAAAATTTTTCTTGATTTTCTGGTACATGAAAGGGTTATGTTTCCTCTATACTGTCATCTATTAAGTGTGTAATAGCATTATGTCTAAAAAACATTGTACATATCTTAATTAAAAATTACTTTATTGCTAAATACTGCTAACGCAAAGAAACAAAGATAGCACATGCTAATGGAAAAGTGGGGCCAATAGACTTGCTTAGTGCAAGGTTGCCACAAATCTTCAATTTTTAAAAAATTCAATATCTGCAAAGTACAATAAAGCAAAACACAATAAAACAAAATATGCCAGCACAGCGACTCCCACTTGCTTTAGGTTTCCATTTGTATGGACTGTCTTTTTTCTCCCTTATCTTTCACTTTATGCATATTTTCACAGGTGAAGTGTGAGTTTCTTGTAGTAGATAGTATATAGTTGGGTCTTTAAAAAAATCCATTTAGTCTATATTTTTTTAAATTGGATAATTTAATTTATTTACATTCATGTTTATTATCAATAAGTAAAAACTTATTTCTGTTGTTTTCTTAATTGGTTTTCTGGTTGTTTTGCATATCATTTGTTCCTTTCTTCTTCTCTTATTGTTTATCTTTGCGTTTGGTGGTTTTCTGTAGTGATAAGGTTTGGTCCTTGTTCTCATTTGTAAATCTGTTCTAACAGTGAGCTTTATACATTCATGTTTGTTTGTAATGGTAGCTATCATCCTTTCACTTTCAGATGTATGATTTCCTTAAGCATTTCTTGCAAAACATGTTTAGTGGTGATTATTTCTCTCTGTTTTTGCTTGTCTTGGAAATACTAATTTTTATTCATTCTGAAAATAGCTTTGCTGGATACAGCCTTCTTAGTTGAAAGAATTTGTTTGTTTCTTTTTATACTTTTAATATGCTAACCCAATCTCTCTTGACCTTTAAGGCTTCTGCTGATAAATCTGCTGATAGCCTAATGAGAACTCCTTTAAATGTGACTTGATGCTTTTTTCTTGTAGTTTTTAGAATTATCTCTTTGTATTTCACTTTTGGCAGTTTGACTATAATGTGCCATGGAAAGAAAATTTTTGGATTATATACGGAGAATTTTCACTTTTTTTGATCTGGTTGTTCATTTCTCTGCCAAGACTGGGGACTTTTTCAGATAGTAGTTTATTAAATATCTTTACTATAACTTTTTCTATCTCTTCTTCTTCAGAAGAATTTTGGCCATTTCCCAAAGTGTAAATATTTGTTTGCTTAATGGTGTCCCATAAGTCCCATTTTTTAAAAAGTTTGTTTACTTTTTTAATGTTATTTTTGTCTGATTGTGTCATTTCAAAAAGTTTGACTTCAAGTTCAAAAATTTCTTCTTTTACTTAATCTAGTCTGTTCTGAGTTTCCTTAACATTATTATTTTGAATTTGTTTTCAGGCATTTCATAGATGTTATTTTCTTTGGGGGTATCTTACTGGAGAATTATTGTGTTTCTTTTGCTACAGCTTTTTGTTTCTTGTTGCTTTTTCAAGTTTCTTGAGCCTCTATGTTGATATCAGCACATCTTGTGAAACATCCGCTTCTTTCAGTTTTATGGGGTAGCTTCCATAGGCAAAGACTTTTTCTTAGAGATGTGCTCTATAGCATCTGTTGGGTAGCATGGTTTGGCTTTCATTCTGAGTGGGCACATTATATAGTCTCTATGCAATTTCTTTGGCTATAATCAATGTGATTTCTTTGGCTATAATCAATGTCAGTGGTGTCTGTGAGTGTCTCAGTGGCCTAGAATGTAGGTATTTGTGGAGGCAAGACTTTGCTGGGGAAATGGGCAACCAGGTAGGCCAGTTCTCAGGCTCCAGATGAGTGCATGCCAAGTGTGATGGCTCCACTGATTGTGGGGGCAGGGCAGGATCATTGGCAGTGAGGGGCTCCCGTCAGGTGAGTTGTTGAACCCTGGGAAGTACATGCAGTATGTGATGGCTTTACCAGTTGAAGCGACAGAGTCAGCACTGGTGATGGGCACTGGGTGATCCATCCTCAGTCCCTGAGGAGCACGCACATTAGTTTCCTCAGTCTTGGGGGTGGTCTCCCTACTCTTCTTGACTACTTTGTTTTGGGAGTGGTAGTGAGGGGATACAGGATACTGTGTTGTCTCCAGTGCCAAAGTCACAGCTGTACTTCTGAATCTAACTGGGGTTGCATCATTATAGCCTGTTATGTGGGTTTGGTGAGAACAAGTCAGGCCCTCAGAAATGTAGAGATGAAGGAGCTGTTAGCTTCCTAGGGCAGGTTGCATTCAACAGTGGTTCTGTTCCAAAAATGGCATTGTGCTATAGCAGCTTGGATCCCAGGGGGTTGGGGGTGGCTCAGCGTTAGTTCATTCCCTGAAGTGATGCAGCTGTGTGGGCTCTAGGCAGCTCTCTACACTGAGCTCAGAGCCTGTGAGCACTGAGTGGCCTTCTTGGAGCTAGGATTGCAGGTGTCCATGGTGGTAGTTGAGAGTTCTGGGGATGTCCAAGTTACCTTTTCTAATCAGGGGGATTCACTCTTGGTTCTGTGCTGATCTTAGCTGAGGACTTCACTTCCCTGTCTATGATGCCATCCTGAGCTTCTGCCCTTCAAAGGGTTTTCATCACTTTCTTGCTGAATTCCAGTGTTCTCTCTCAAACACCACTCAAAATGTAGCTGCTTGTTTGTTATTTTGGTTCTTTTTTGTGGATACATGCGTGGTGGGCATCTCTTTTTAGCCATTTTGAAGACATAATCAGTGATGTGTTTGGTTTCGGGAGTCCCCAGGTCAGAGGGACGTCTTTTCAATGGCTAAAAACAGGCAGCATCTAATGCCAACTTTCATACCTGTCAAGAAAAGAGGAAAACCCAGATTGTTGAGGTCTGGAGTGTCCCTCTTTCCTTGCATAAATGGTACTCAGAAAGTCACAAAGTAAATAAATGACAACTCTGCTTGAAGTTGAAGAGAAAGGCTGAGGATGAGTTGAATATTTACTGCAACCTGGAGCCTCTAGTGAAGCCACTGGTCCTTCTGCCACCTTTTCCCCACACAACTTCATCGTTTAAATGTGACACTAACCTAAAAGGTCAACGTTTGCAGGTCTTCCTTGCCAGGACTCACACTCTGCTCTCTTACAACCCAGCATTTCTCAGGGGGCCTGCCAAGGAAAGATCTTGCCAGTCAGTAATCTGGCTGCATATTTGCAAGAAGATCAAACAAAATGCAATGTTTGAGATAGCTTTTCTCTTTCTGTGTAGTGTGCAGAGGCTGAAAGATCACCGTAGCTTACTGTGGTAAGAAAGAACATGTGTATATGAAGAAAATGCTTCTTGGGGAATTACATTTCAGGAGTAAGCAGGTCATTTGATACCTGGATTTTGGGCCTGTTGGCTAAGAATCCTGGCTGAGTTCACCACCTTGAAGCCACAATCTGGGTCACAAAACTGCATGCCTCATGAGCAAAGGGAGGGTGTATGTAGGCAGGCTGGATAAGTGTCGGGGTGGAGACAAACTATCTTTGTTTCTAGAATCTCAGAGAGCATCTTGGGAAGCAGAATTCTTTGTTGTCAGAAGTCAAAAAGCAAGTTCCAAGTTGACTATGACCTTTATGGTCTATTCAGAAAGGTCTGTCAGAGCTACACCATCCACCCTCTAGCTGGCTCATTCCTGTGCATGTGGAATATCTGTGCTGTGTCTGATCAGAATCACTCCCTCTTCGCTTTCTAACACATTTTCCAGGCAGGCAAGGATCCCAGATGAGAACAAGGATATCTGTGGACCTGGGGTATCTGTCTCTGCTAGAGACCTGACCGTGTCCTAGCAGTTCAGTCACAGGGGCCAAAAAGTTAGGGAGGCCATTTTTGGTTTCCGAGATAAATGCATTATCTAAAATGTTTGTGCACTGCCTTCTTGATCCACGTTTCAGGTCACCAAACTGAAAATACCTTGGCATGGATTAAGAGAGAATTGTAACCTAGAGTTAGCCTTTCAAAGGCTGTGACCTAGGTATCCAGCCGTAGCCATGTAATGGTTTGTAGAGAATGGCATGGAGCCTGTATTACTGAGGATTTTCCAGAGAAACAGTATATTGGCTCACATAGTTACGGAGGGAAGAAATTTTCCAGTCTGACGTCTGCAAGGCTGGAGACCCGGGGCAGCTACTCCAAATCAGGAGGCCTGAAAATCAGGTGACTGATGGTTTCAGCCCAGATCTGAGTTCAAAGACTCAAGAACCAGGAGTACAAGTGTCTGAGGGCAGAATAAGATAATTGTCTCAGTTCAGAGAGAGCAAATTCCCCTTTCCTCTGCCTTTTTGTTATATTTGCATTCTCAACAGATTGGACATAGATGCCATCTACATTGGTGAGGGTTGGTCTTCCTCACCTCAGTCCATGGATTTAAATCCTCATCTCTTCTCAAGCCCTGACAGATACACCCAGAAATAACATTTTACCAACTATCTTGAGTATTCATTAGCCCAGTCAAGTTGACAGAATTAACTGCCATAGAGCTCATTAAAAATAATTCAAAATATTTGTCTATAAAAGGGCAGATCAGCTTTTTAGAAGCATTGAAGTATTTATAAAATTCGAACTATTTTGCACCCACTGAATGCAAGCATTTTCCATTTTTTCCCCAGAATATTTGGCACAATGTAGACAACTTCTGAGCACTGGGGAACAAGCCTTCTCCTATCACTTGCCCTGAGGCATGTATCTTTTGCCCTGGTAAGTTTCATAACATTTTAATCCTTTCCCTTCCTCAATTGTGTGATGGTGACCACAATGCAACAGGAAAGTCCTCGTAAGAAAGACCCTTCAATATCTGGCTTGATGTCACCAAGATGTGCAAGAAAAAAAACAACACAAAGTCAAGTTGTCGTTCTGGAAAGGAGTGAGAGCTGTAGTGGGCAGCTGGAGAGCCGGGGCAGGTCAACCTCTTGTTGACACCATCCTGCCAAGGTGAGGATTTGTTGGTAATTCTCTCGTCCCAAAAGAAAGGACACACAGAAGCAATTGTTCTAGACCTGTGCTTTTTCTTCATGCAAAGAAAAGTGAGTTGTGACAGATCACCCTCACATAAGTGAAAATAAATGTGGTTTTTACAGTAACATTAACAAAAATTGAAAATAAAAAGGATCATTAGTCAAAATGCAGGTGACATTAAGTATCATACTCAATGATTGATGAAGCAAAAAATATTGCAAGAATCTATTTCACCACAACACAGGGCATTTATTTCTCTACTTGGAGAGTGCAGGGGGAATAATAGGAGTTTCCCTCAGACACTTACCTGTCTTTTGATGTTTACTGAATGTGTTTATTAAAACTCACATCACACTTTCAGTAGAAATCATTTTTTTTCTTCATTCACCTCAAGTGATCTCAGGCATGGAAATATGGAAAATGTTATATGAAGTTTTATGGAAATTGTTATATAAAGTTCCATACACAAATCACTGAATTATTTACTTTTTTGCAGCCTTTTCTGGAGACAAATGGAGTTTCCCAGCATGTGTGGCTCCTACAGGTCCCTGGAGGCCAGCTGGGCAGAAAACGTGGGAGAAGCCATGGAGAACCCACTGCTGGGCTGACTGGCTGCCAACATTCACTGCAGAACCAACATGATGTTTTCTGCCTAATTAGCAGTGATATAGAGAGTGACTGAGAGAAATGTGGGGGTCTCAGTGTCTAAGAAGGGGTCTCCCACTTCAATTGAATGGACCCCACTTTCCTCCTTAAATCTATGTGCTCCTATGTCCACTCCGGGTGTTCACTTTGCCTCTAAACAATTAACTCCAAAAAACTAAGTCATAAAATCCAATGCTTCATTTTTAAAATTGTGAGCATATTATGATGAGCATTTATTACACGGCTGTGCACACCAAAATGGAGGTGGGGATAAAAAATGTGGCTAAATGCAACCCCACCTCTGGAAATACTAAACCAGTATGTCCTAAATGATGTCCTATTTTAAATGATGTCCTATTTTAGTCTTAATTTAGTTTTAGCAACATGTTCTTTCTGTAGCAGACACTGGAAGGTCAGTGGTTTAGTGGCGGGATCTTTTCCTGGCCATCCACCCCTGGGATTCATGGGACTAGTTATGCACCAACAACTAACTGGACAGTTCCAGTGCTCCACTTCTCTGTGGGCCTCCATGGAACAGTACATGTCTACTTTGCAGAGGGCCTGTGGGACATCGCCAGGGCAGCTGATGGTTTCGCAGAGATAGGCCTGCTCCTAGTCCATGTGTATTAGTCTGTTTTCATGCTGCTGATACCCATTACTGGGTAATTTATACAGGAAAATGGGTTTAATGGACTTACAGTTCCACATGGCAGGGGAGGCCTCACAATTATGGCAGAAGGTGAAAGGCACATTTCACATGGTGGCAGACAAGAGAAGAAGAAAGCTTGTGCAGAGAAACTCCCCTTTTAAGACCATCAGATCTCATGAAACTTATGCACTAACATGAGAACAGCATGGGAAAGACCTGCCCCCATGAGTCCATTGCCTCCCACCAGGTTCCTCCCACAATACCTGAGAATTCAAGATGAGACACAGCTGAACCATATCATCATGGGAGGGGCAAGATCCTCTGCAGACTGGCTGGGCTTCCTAGTTAGCCTTAGCTTATCCCTGGAGACTCCAGAAGCAAAGAGGGCACCGATTCTGATGTCCTCGCAACTCCTGATTCCTTTTCGGTTTAGAAAGCGTATGAGGAGTGACATCTCCCTTTACTCAGTTTTGGTATCTGATGTAAGACTTAGCTATACCAAATTAGCTTCTCTTAGGGTGTTCTCACTTGCGAAATCTGCTGATGATAGACCTTTTATTGAGGAGCGTATGAGAGTCAAAAATTCTAAACGCTATGAGAAACCCAGGAGAGCATGGAGGAAAATAAGAGCAGTTACTATTTGCTGGTGACAAAGTTTGTCCCGGGAAAGAGAGTCGAGGCTTTGCCTATGTTGACTGAGGTTCAGATGCTTGGGAAGTCTAAAGAGGCTTCACAAGTTAATGGCCTTAGCGCTGAGAAGAATGGTTGAACAGGAGGATGAAGGACAGAGGAAACCGAGTGAGCAGAGCAGGAGACAGGAGCATCCTACCCTGAGTCAGGCCAGGCCCTTGGGCACCAGCTTTCCACTGAGCTTCCTAGGATGCTGGGGTGGCTTAGGAGGCAGAACCCTGCATTAGTCCAGCTCTAACAACAATGTTCTTGTGATAGGAATTCCTGAGTGTCCAAAAGACTTTGGAAGAGTGGATAAAATGTTTATATTAGAGCTCATGTCTTTCTTGCTAAAATTTTATTCTCTCAAAATCAAATTATTTTGTTACAGAAGGGGATTGAAATTTGGGGAAAAAATCAGCCAAATACACAGTGTATTTGGATGTTATCTTAAAACTCATATAAATTAAATCATTCTGCCAGGGACCTTTAATAATTATTGCAGCTCCAAAAAGACTGTTCCAGAGAAATGAGGAGTGTCTTTGTGCACATGGTAACATTGACGCAGGAGTTTTTGCTCCTTAGTTCAGCTAAAATCCTGGTTCTTGTCTCATGACCAGGAAAAATTAGGCCCACGGACACATTCAAAGGTGAGGAGGGGAGAATTTATTAAGCAAAATAAAAGCTCTCAACAAAAAGAGGGGACCTGCATGCAGGTTTTCCAGCTCACAAAATTGAACACCAGGTTGCCACACACAAGTTGAAGAGGCCGAGCTCCTCGCCAGCATAAGGCACGAATTCCCGGTGGCTCCACCTGCTCTGCCAGTGCACATGCTGGCATATGCCCAGGGAAGCCATAGGTAGTATCAGAGTAGGCAGCACTTGATTGGTTAAAAGGCATTATTCAGAAAGAATCAATTGGGAATGGGCAGGCAAACAGTAGCAGTTCTTCCTCTGGGTGGGGGGTTTCATCCGGGACCAGCAGTCAGGTCTTTCAGCCCTCAGGCTGTTTCAGGCTTAAAGGTGGGTCATGGGGAACTGTTCCCTGTCTGCCCAGGCATTTGTCTGCCTTCTGCCTCTACCAATATGGGCAATTCACTTCCTATTCCATCATTCATTGGTCCAACCTCTACCAATATGGGCAATTCACTTCCTATTCCATCATTCATTGGTCCACGTTCCTTTTAACCCAGAGTAAAACAAAGCGTAGCCTTTTATCAAGGAGACCTACATAAGATGCCCAGCATTTTTCACAGTGTGTTGTAATGAACATAAATACTCTGGACTCACAGATTCAATTGCCAAATAAATTTGGGAGGAGCATCCTATGAAAGTTCTGTCTTAGAGATTCATAGTGCAGGCCAGCATACTGAAGATACAAATCCCTGTAATATATAACTAAGTAATTTTGTGAATCTCCTCATTCCTCTAAATTCTTTGACAGTGGAACACTTGCTAATGTAAAACCTAGAAACTCCACAAAATGGTGTGTTTTAAAATTGCACCCTGGGTAATATCTTTTATTTTTAAACCTCCCCACTGAATGGGAAGGACTGTGTTTACATCAGTTATTGATAGCTTGGGCACATTTCTAAGTGTTAGAACTCTGACACGAAATGATCTCTAAAATCTTGTAATTCTTTCCTTGGGGTTTCCACAGCAGGAAATCTCTTGTTGATTCCAGCCAGGTGACTCCATGGGAGAGTTGTTCTTATCAATTCACTTTGACTTCTTATTTAGAGACATTTAAACCGTGTGACTATGTGCTTCCTTTATCATTCTACCATAAACCTATTATTAAATATACTGTGAGAGGTTTAACCCAACCAAGCCTTAACTGGAGCAGAGCTTTGATATTGAGCGAAACAACCAGTTTCATGGCTACCAGGCCACCTTAATGTAAATGAAAAATTTCAGCCGTCCATGAGGAGAAGGAACTACAACCATAGACTCACAACAAAAGCAGAAGGAAATTTGTATGTTGTTATTTGAAGATTGATGATAGTTTGGATTCAATTAGGAAAAGTTACACATTTCCGAAGTATCCTTAGCAGATATTTATAATACTTCATTAAGATTTTAAAAATAAATGTTTATGTGGTGCCATATCTTGATGTCTAAAATTTATTCTGCATGCTTTTAAACTTACAGTTGTCAACCTTAAATGGTAATCTGAGAAATCCACCAATGGGAGCTTAAACATTGAGTTATAATGTCTTGTCTAGAATCAATAGACATTATACAATCTCTGTGTGTGGGTCTGTCTTTCTTTTTTAAATAGCTACAGTGTTTTTTAACTTGGAATGATAGAAAGAGACAGCATTGCCCAATGAAGACATTGGGTTGAGGACCCCAAGTCTTCTGGTCATGGGGTTGCCCCCCAGGCCTGTTCCACAGTGGTAGGGTCTAACGTAGGGACAGCCCACCCACTTCCTGTTCACATGTCATCTCTCAAGGTGGCGCAGGAGGCAGGAGGCCTGGATTTGCTTCCCCGTTACCATTTACTAGTGATGTGATTTTATGCAGAAAGATCCTCTTTCTGAGTCTCATTTTCCCATTTATAAACTGTGGGTAGAAATACACTCTTTCTCCTGAAAGGTGGGGACAAAATCAAGTGATTTTGTGACTCTCTTGTCTCGCTCCATGAACTGTAATATTATTGAAGAAATTAGATGAAATATAGTAGACTGAAACTGTAAACAGTTGACAACTGGCTTAATATTTCAACTGTTGGAACACATAAATTCAGATGTACAGTTTGCTAAGCCATGCCTGCAAAGGTTCTGCTGCTGGAAGCCTCCTCCCATATTTCAAAAAGATGCTCTGCTTCCATTTAGTTCAGGTTTGTTTTATCTGAGTCAACAATGGCAGAAAAAGGTGAAATTGTGTCCCTTCAGCAGCTGAAAATTCTACCTGTCTATCCATTCCCATTATCAAGTCGCTATTTAATTAAGGAAACACTTTCAAAGTGGCGTATCTACAAAGCAACATGCTTTTACAGTGTAAAGTTTGAGTTCCTCCCTGACTGATTCTTTATGTTTGATTGATGTATATTGAATTGGAGTGTTCTGAAACCTGTAAGTCACTCATCAATCCTCTTTTTAGTTTCAAGGGCTGTAGCCTCAGAAAACTACGTCAACGTCTTCTGAATGGCCGTTGAGCTCAAAGTCATGCTCATTTGTTCAGGAAAACTTATTAACAAATACATTCAGCACAGCTTGCAGGAAGCGACAAGTTTTGTGTAGAGTACCATGGCATCCTTATGCAAGTGTCTGTCTGAGCATAGCCAGTAAGAGAACTGGTGGTTTTGGTGCATGACAGAGCTGGGGTTCCTGGAAGTTTCTGGAATGCCTGGTCGTGACATTGGTTGGAGTCTGACTGGGCCTCATGCAGAAGATGCCACCCTCTGCTGAGCTGACATCTTTGTGTTCTGCTAGGAGGCCTAGGAATTCATGAAAGAGAAGACCTAAGGCATTTGAAAATTGTGAAGGTAAAATTATCACTCGTACAAATTAAATCAAAATTAACAATGATTTTCTGACTTCGTGCAAAAGGCAAAAACACCAATTTAGTTGTTGCTGTGGCTGCTTTTCATGTAGTGCTTTAGAGTTACAGATTCCACATGTGGTTGAAAACCTGTTACTTTCCTGTTGGCTTAAACTCAAAAGCATTTTGTATGTGTGCTAAAAACATTTCTTACTATACACTCTGTTGAAAGTTCCTTATTCATTTCTGCTCTTCTATTTAATTGAAATCTGAGGCTAAAATGGGAAAATTGAAGCAAGACCCTGAGAGGAAGCTTACTAATATAAATGAGTTCTTTATGATATGAAAACATTGCCTTTTGTTTGATTGATGTTTTTTGACACTTAGTGTTTGGGGACATTTTAGTTTTTGAATCACTTTAACTGTGGTCAGGACTGTGCTTGTTACCCAGACTAGTGAAAGCAACCATATTGGTTTAAACACTAACAAGATAAACTAGTGAAAGTGGTCATAATGGTTTTAAAGACTAACAAGATAATGACATTTCTTGTTTAGTGGCATAAATTGTGAATGTGTTCCATTAAATTTCCACATGGCATCACAACAGTGTAAACACAGACCATCAACGAGGTCCACAGACTGGCCACCGGGAGAACTCGGGGGACCCATTGTGATGCTTTCTTGCTGGTCCATTAGGGTCTGTATGAAAGAACCCGAGTGTCTCCAGGGTGTTTGTGTGGGCTCAGTGATGGGGGCACAGCATAGTGTTCAGGGCTGGGCACATAGTATGTGTTCAATAAATACTTATTTGGATGATTGGGGGTGACCCCACCATGCATTTGGTTTCTCACAGTGCATCTTAACTTCTAGGATGTCTTTGCTAAGTCTATTTGACAAAAATACGTAAGAAAAACCTTTGTGTTCTTCAATCTCCAGTGAGATGTTGTTTTTACAATCACAGAGTTTGATCCATGATCAATCATCTCCTCTCTTTGGATGCCCTACTCATGCCCTTTTCTGTTGCCCCCGGGGTGGGCCCCACCTCCCTTCACTGGCTCCCTGCTTTCTCTGTGTCCCATATGCTTTTATTCGCCTGTCGAAATCCCATCCAACACTACCCAGGCAGGATCCACGGTTGGCCAGAGGCATGACTGAGAATCAACATGGGTGAACGGTGTCTTCCTGTCAGACGCTGGTGCAGCTGGGAACCCGTCCCTGCCCCCACCCGTCAGCTGAGAATGTAAAGCCGCATCCAGCCCAGCCCCACCCAGGGTGAAAATGCGCCTGCCCTCCTCCTGAGAGGCTCTGGGGACACCCCCACCCGCCTGTGTCCATCAGATGTGCTGATGGGCATGAATGGGATGGAGGGGGGAGTCCCTTGCCTGCTTGCACCTGTCAGCAGAACTGATGGGCAGGGAAAGGTGGGGGAGGCTCTCCTCCTATCCTGTCAACCCAGCTGACAGACAAGTGTAAGTGGGCAAGGCCCCTGGCCTCTACAAGTCTGATGGGGGAGTTGTTTGATTGGGGAGTGGATGGGGTTCCGCTTGCCTGGCAGACTGAGGGGCTGTAAGTGTTGGAGGCAGAAAAGTCTACACAAAGTAGAGTGAGAGGACTGGTGTGTGTGTGTGCAGGCTTGTGTGTGTGTGCAAACCTTTATTTCTTGAATGTAGAAACGTGGCCTACATCCACATCATGGTATACTCACTGATCCATGGCATCTGTGTGATAGAAATTGGGGCAATGGTCATCTTTTGTCCAAAATAGTGGGACTTTCACATCAGTTGCTTTTAGAAATAAAGAGGGGAAGAAAAGACATTATTTGTAAGTTTGATCTTCAAATATGTAAGAAAACTAGTTGGTAACATTTTTTGTATTGGTAACAAAACTAGTAAGCTAATTCGTTCTCTTTTGGTTGGGGAAGAATTTGCTTTCTATATTCTCCAGTCGGTGGTTTCAACCTTTTCTTTCTTTGGTTAGAATTCCTTAACCCCAAGCAACATTTAATTTGAGGATTTGAATGCAGATCTTACAGGAAACTTTGTCTTTGATGAGAAATGCTGTGTTCACTTAGCAGGCACTTGTACAATGTTGACATGTTGAAGCCTCCATGTGATCAAGCCGTAGCCACATTTTTATGGAAGCCGAGCACCAGCGAGACCCTTCTACGAAGGAGCTTCCTTCCCTTCGGAAGGGTTGGCCATGGCACCAGCCTCACACTGGTTGGAAAGGGCTCAGTGAGGAATCTTTCCAGAGTGTTTCATGACTTAGCGTTTCATGGCTGGCTCTGCACAACCTGCAAATAAACAAAAACTAAAACAAAAAAAAATTACAGTGTTGTAGTGACTCATTAGGTAAATAAAGCACTTTCATTTCATAGAAACTCAAAACATCTGCAATTTGGAGGTAGCCATATGGTCATTTTTATTCAAATCCTGTTTCGTTTTCATGAAATAAAAATTGCAATGCTGATTTTCACATCTGGGCAGTTGGATGTCAACAAATCGAGAACAAACTGTCAACCAAGTAGACAACAGAACTTTCTATTCTGAAAATTGATTCTGATGAAGAGTAATTTCTTAAAGAAGGGTGATCACTCCAAAAATTTCCTGATTATGTTCTGAAATCTTTCAGTAAAAATCATCAACAAGATCATACAATGTCTGTTATTTGTGTGGGAAAATATAACAAGTCAATTATTTGAAGCCAAAATTAACCTATTGTTCGACTGTACACCTCCTTTCATCAAAGAATGACACTGAACATATCAGTAGCACAAACAGAAGAACTGACGAATAATAAATGCCTTCTCTATACCCCGAAATACACCTGTTATTTCTGTTCACAAGTCCTGATTTTATCATCTCAACTTATTAATGAATATGGTATCTAACCAGGCTTTCAGAAGACAGGGGATTTGTGATGTTTTGCGGCTTCTTTATTTATTATTATTTTGAGCTGTACAGTGACTTTCTTGACTCATCAGCAGACATCCTGCTGGTATGTACAAGTGTGTTTTGGTAACATGAATCATCATTTGTTGCAGTACTTCATTATCAAGTTGGATATTAACAGGTGTGTTAAAGAAAACATGTCTCTACTGGACCAAGACAGAGAGGCCTTAGTTAGTACTTGATTCCCCTTTACTCACGAGAAACTTAACCCTGTGATCTATACTGGTGTGGCAGGTACACGTGGACAGCGTGTTGTGGCCTTTTCATTTGGAGCCATGGATTTCTATGTACTTCCAAGGCTGGGTTTTGCTTCAAGGATAGAATCCAGAAGAAAGAAAGTGAGAGGCATTCTATGAGTTCCGTGGACATTTTCCTTTCCTGCTCTATACTGGTCATCTTATACCTACAGTAGAAGATCCTGTTTGGTGAGCTATACTCAGAAAACTCACAAACCAAAAACCTGAAAATAGAAAACATTTCCGGGGAGGAACTTGCAACAGCCAAAGTCTTGGATAACATTATGAAAAATCATCGAAGACACTAGAGATATTTAAATAAAGAACTAGACTGCTTAGATGGACACTTAAGTATGGAAGGTTTTCATATGGGAGATATTAGGTTACAGTCTTGCTAATTTTAGAGACTTGAGTTGGTACCAATCGGTGGGTGAAAGTTATAGTTAACAAGGCAGGGGTAACATAATAGATATAATATTCAATAGAGAGTTGGCAGAACATCTCTCAGGGATACTGAAGGAAGAGGAGTTGTTCCTTTGAGTGGGAGTTCAAAGCGAGAACTCTAAAACTATTTTTTCCCCTCCTAAGGGTGCATGATTCAGTTGAAGAGCTATTTAGAATACTTCGGGTCAGGATGGAGCCAGAATTTTCCTGTTCATTACAGATCATTTGAGCTTTTCCATCTTTAACATCATGAGGTTTGTTTTTAAACAGAATAGAATAGATTTATCAAGTTTTCTCACATTATGTCCCAAGTTGATTGCATATTCAGTTTGGGTAGTTATATGTCACCTTGAAGACAACTAGCTAATATGAAAGAAAAATGGAATGAGATTTAAAATGGTAAATTTTGACTGCCTGATAAATAAATATACCCTAAAGATTCAATAATTCATCACTTTGAGTTATTTATCTCTCTCCAAAGATTTCTGAAATCATTCTTTACTGTTTCGCTTGATTAATTCTTTGATCTCTGCGATGGAGATCACTTTATCCACGGCCACTGCACAGACTGAGTTATTAAGGGAATAGAGTGGTGACAAACACATTGATGCCAGTCAGTTAAAACTGTAAAAAGGCTGGGTAGGAGGGTGGGAACAATAGATTTTATACTCGTCATGATTTTGAGAGCTGCAACTGCTATACCTTTATATATTTATAAAGCTTAAGTGACTAATTTGCAAGCAAACTGGTTACCAGGGCCATGTTCTCTGCGTGCAAGGAGCACATCTGAATAACGTGGATGAACCACATACTTGAATTTCTTTAGGGTGATCGGTTGCTAGTTATTTTATTGGGAGACGAATGCAGTATTGATGGTTAAAGTTTTCTGATGGCCCCTAATGGAAACTACGGGGAATTGCATATACTTTCAATGAATAACTAAGTCAAGAAAGTTAATCTTATCTGCCCCTACAGAGCCAGAGTCTGTAATATGCTCTGACAGGGATGAACCTTGAAGACAGTATGCTAAGGAGAACGAGCAAGCTGCACAAGGGCAGGTGCTGCACCATTCCACTGAGATGAGGCATCTAAACTGGCTACAGTCATAGAATTGAGGAGAAGAATGGTGGTTACCAGGAGATGAGGTGAACTGGGCAATCACTGAGCAACAGACATGAAGTTTCAGTTTTACAAGCTGAATACATTCTAGAGACCTGCTACACAGCATTATACTCAAAGTTCACAATACTGCATCGTACACTTAAAATGTGTTCGGGAGTAGATTTCACGGTAAGTGTTCTTTGCCCAACAACAACAACAAAGTTTGTGTGTTATTGGAAGAACTGAATTAAATGCCGACCTTTTTTAACAAAAACATTCTATGGAAAACATGAACGTGAATGATTATGTCTTTTTTGCTTTTCATACTCTTCAGATGTGCTGAACAGGGGCCCAAAGATTCCTTTAGTATGGTCGGGGGTTGACCATCGAGACAAAGGTTGGCTAATGCCAGTTACATAGATCAATTCGAACAAACAAAAGTCTGAATCATAAACCGGCCTCCTTGAAACCATTTTTTTTTCTCTCAAATGAATATAATAGCCTGATAAAACATTTCCAGGCAGAGGAGATGCTCTTTAAATAAAAATATCAGAATGGTGCATGACTGATATTTAATTGTGTAGGTAGGAACTCTGTAATGCTTGAAGTTCTGGGTGACCATTTGGATCTATTGCTTCACCCTTGTTACTGTTGATCCGGGATCTGGAAGTCATTCAGGACCTTCAGAGCAGAGGAGTGATCATGGGCTAGGATCTCTTCAGTGCTTCGTGTCCACCCTTGAAAAGTAAAATCATGCAAATTACCTGAAGTCATAACATTCGGAAGTCTCAGAGGAAGGATAGGAAGTCTGTCTTCTCACATCTAGAGCTGACATTCCCTCTCCCTCCCTCACATCTTCCCTTCCTCCATTCTGCCTGTTCTCCCACTGGCTCGTACCATGGTTATAGAGAGAAAGCTTAGCTTTATCTGCAGCAACACTTCCCAAGTTACAGGAAATTCCCATTCTGGGACAGAGGGAGGAGGGCCGGGGTCTCCACTGTGGACTGCCCTTGGGGATGCTGGGGGAACAAAGTCACTTTGGTGCCCTGGGTGTCTTCAGGAGGCTTGGTGCACTAATCTGCATGACTGGTCTCCCAGGAAGGACTGTGCACGCGGGGCTGCCTGAACTTATTGGCCCATGAAATCCTCTTTTCATGGGATACCTATTAATATCTCAGGACACAGTATGGAAAGCTCTGGTTAACTTTATTAATTTGCTTACCAAACCCTTTCTCCATAGTTAAGGAACCGACAAACAGCATCTTTGGTGAAGACAAATTGGTGATATTTTATCCTTTGGACAGTTCTCTTCCAGGGATGTTAATTAAGTAACAACTGCCATCATTCTCAAAGAGCCCAAGCTTCCCCTTTTTGTGAATCATCCAAAGAAAATAGTCTTTAACAATCTAGTAACTCCAGAAGCTACTTCAAAATCTGTTTGTTCTCCCTGACACCCAACACTTCATGGAGAATTAAATAGTGATGATAATGATTCTGAGAAGCCTTACAGAAGTTAATAAACAATAAAACGAGAACAAAATCCAAATCCAACATAAAACCTTCATACATGTCTTTAATCTAGAATTCCACAAACTTAATTGACATTAAGTTGTTTTGTTTTGTTATTGAAAACACAGAATAACTACCCCATTAGCTGGTTTTCTGGGAATGCTCTCCTGTAGATGTGAGTTTTAAACATCACTCGGACGCACAGTTGTCCTAGCCTCCTGTCCTTCATATGCTTAAGGAGTTTTAGGCAAGAACAAGGAAGGGGTGTTAGTCTGCAATATGCCTGGAACATGTTAGGAAAATAAAATAAAGGCTGAGATATGATTTAACTAACTTTGTTTTAAACTGAGCTGCTACTAAACTCAGTTTGAAACCTTTGTTCTATCCCCTTATCTGTTTGTAGCTACAGGGGTCCTGGCTGAGACAAACCAGGTTCTAACTGAAACCATTAATGCACCTTTAACATTCACAACTGAGACGACACTTGAAGTGTGTGGATATTTCTCGGGGGTATCTGGTCTACTTTACAACATAAAACAATCTGTTTTTAGCATAATGCAGCAAATCAATACTGTCAGATTAGTAACAGCATTGCCATGGATATATTTTGACGTAATTCACATATTTCTATTTAAAAAAAATTATTAGTAAAATAGAAAAACTATTGGTAATTTAATAGCATGTTAAAATTTATGAGAAATAGTCTCAAAAACTATTTCCCTGGATGCTGCCAGTGTAGAACAGCTCTTTTCTTTAATGTGTTTGTATAGGGTTGGTAAACACAAACAAGTAAAATCTTTCTTCAACTGGAGATATTTATTTCCTCCCTTGGGGTCAAACTTTTCTCACCTTTTTATAGGATATGGGGTAATTCAATTATCAGTACACTCTATGATGTGATTAAGCTTAATAGATAACAATAGTATATCCATCTGATAGCTCGAACTATATTTTATTATATCAAAATTATTGTTGATATAGTACTGTAATTATGATTAGTATTAGTCCAAGCCTCCATGGTAACAACTGAATAATTTCAAATGTACTAATGTGGATATTTTATAATTAATAACCCAATTAAAATAGAAATGAATAGGTTTTCCATATTTATTTTGAAAGTATAGGCAGTATAAAATAATTTACAATTTCCACTCATTTAATTTGTGCTCTCCTCCAAAATTTACAACTATCAAGAAAATACCTTTTACAAAAAGAACACACATGCAGACTGAGCACCTCCCAGATGTTAGATAGTTTGCAAGTATTGTTTTAAATAAATGTAAAGTGTGCAGATTTTTACAGATGAGTAAACTGAGGCTTAGAAAGGTGGACAGCTGCTAAGAGAGAAGCCAAGATTCCAAGCATAGTCGTTGCTCAATATCCCGGGGGTTGGCTTCAGGATGCCAAGTTCACAGATGCTGAGTCCCTATGTAAAATGACAGAGTATTTACACAAAGCTATGCGCTTCCTCTTTATATTTTAAATAATCTCTAGATTACCTAATGCAATGTAATGCTACGTAAGTAGTTGTTATGCTGTATTTTTTACTTGCATTATTTTTTTATTGCTGTATTGTTATTTTTGTTATTGTTCTAACATTTTTTATCTATACTTGGTGGAATCCATGGACTTGGATGGCTGATGATATTTCCAATACTTTCTATTCTACTGAACCTCCTAAGTAGGAGTCCCTTAAGTGACTAGGTGCTCTATGAGCCTAAAAGAACCACAGTAACTGCAGCATAATCATAATGGCAAATATTTTAGAATTCAACTTAATGATATTATTTTATTTTATAATTACATCAAAATTATGTTATTCCTAATCAAATTGTGCCTATAAACTTCAAGACAGTGAGGGTGTTCAGTTGTAGAGTTGTCTCCTTCTATTGATGAGTATACATTTGATCAGTTTTACAGAGAAATTACTAGATAAAAGCATCACTCCATGCGGATCAACATTATAAAATCTGATAAGCAGTAACCTTGTCTCCATATACCAATTGTCAGAATCCCACAGCCAGCCCAGAGATCTGTCATCAGTATCTGTGTATCCACAAGTATCCATACATGTGGCCTCCCTGTGGCATTTTCTTGAGGGTGTTCCTTCTGCTTCAGCTAAGTCTCATCTGAGTTTCCAGATCTCCTGTGGATGCATCATATCACACCTCTTGGTCAGTTCTCCTCCCTGCAGGTTTTATAGATAATGGATAAAGGGCCTATATTCATTATCCCTGAGCCCTCAGCTCTTAAACTTGCGGGACTTTCTATATCACGAATGTTTCTTTTTTTTTGAGTCCTATATATAAATCTAAAATAAATCAATATGTACTCATTATTCTAGTGAAAAAAAGTGCAGAATGGTAGTTTTAAAAAGATATCTTGCTTTATTGTCCATCCATGGAGATCAGCCCCGTTAACAGCTTGTGGTAACTATCGTTATGTTGGCATGACCAAGAGGTCGTACAAACGCAATAGCACACAGAGAGAAGATTAACCTGTAGAGAAAAGAGGTAATTCCAAACGCATTAGACTGTGGTTAAATATTCTTACTTAGCTGCACTGTGAGTGAGTGTCTCACACCCATGGGCATTTCTCTAGACAATAACTCTACAACCCATTCCTATTAAGAGTTGTACAATATTTCAATGTATGGACAAATACAATTTAGTCACTCAACAGCTTATACATAGATATTTCTATTGACTCTGATTCATTTTCTACCTCAAAACATGCCACAATATTCTTATTAAAGTATCCTTATATCTTACTGTTTTTTATATTTTAATATTTAATGTTCCCAAAAGAAAGACTGCTAGAAGAAAAGGCATACACAGCTTTATTTAAATACTTATAATTTAAACTGAGAATTTAAATTGCTGTTACCTTTAGGAGACTCATTTATGTCTAGGCACTGTCATGCATACTGGACATTATTATGTTTTTAATTTTTTTCTAAACTGATGGGGTTAAAAATGTTGCGCATCATTAACTCAACTTGCATTTCTCTGACAACGGAGTTCAACATCTTTTTATATGTCTATTATAACCTTTCAGATTGCCTTTTCTATGGATTGAGTCTTTACTAAATCATACTTGTTTGCCTTTTTATCGATTTATAGAATCCCGGTGATGTACACACTTTATTTGTATATGTTGCAAATTTGTTCCCAGTACATTGCTTATCTTTGACTCTTTTTGTTTTCATTTGCCATTTTAAAAATGTATTCAGATAGGTCTCTTATTAGCCTGTTTCATACGCTCTTTGTTTTTCAATAATACAAATTTCTCCCAAAAGATTTTCAAATTTTTCATGTTTGTATAGATTTTTTAACATTTTGTTTTGTATATGGTATAAGCAGGAGTTTAGTGTTGTTTTCTTTTAGATGAATAGCTAATTATGCCAGTACCACTCATTAAGCAATCCATGCTCCCTGCCTGAATTGAAATATCCCTTTTGTCATATATTGTTTCTATATACACTCAATTTTATATAGACTTCCTATTACAATCCATCATGTGAATACCTTACTTCATTTCATATTGATGGCATCTTGTACATTTTTATATAGGTTGAGACAAGTGCCTGTTCATGATACTCATATTTAAAATTATATTGCCCCTTCTAAAACATTTACTTTCCCATATTATTTCAGTCAGGTTAAGCTAGGCAAAAAGGAACCAATTAACCTTCAAGTTTTAATGCTTAATTAAACACAAGTGTATATTTTGCTCTTCCAAACTCCCACAAGAGAGTGGATTATTGCAGATCTCCTCCAACTGATGACCCAGGGATTGAGATCCCCCAACATGTGGCACCACCACTTCAAAATGCAGCTTTTGAGCTTGTCTTAGCCAAAGGAAAGTGCATAAAGAAATTGCCTCACTCTCAAATACAGTTTATTGCCCAAAACTGGTCATGTAGCCTCAATCTAAGAATAGAGCTGATTATGATATGTAGGTGAGAATGTGAAATATTGCTAAGTAGGATTGTTTCTGCCTCATATCTGGCCTTTTGCACCATTTTACTCATGTCAAAATAAAGCCTCTTTTGATTAAAATTGTGTCATGTGTATATTACTTGGGAATAATTAATATACTTATAATATTAAACTTTTCTACTCAGAAGAATAATATTTATAGCTGAATATCTGATCTGTTTTATATTCTTCAATAAGATTTATAATATAATCTTTTATATTTTTTATTTAGTTGTTTTCTAAGTATTTTATAGTTCTAGCTACTTTGGAAAAGAGATTAATTTGTTTGCATTTTCATTTCTAACTAATATGGAAAGTATAGAGAAAACTATGCTTTTGTATATTTAGCATATTTCCAGCTACCTTACAAAATTTTATTATAAACTCTAGTAATTTTTATTAGTTTCTAATTTTTTCTGTATTTACAATAATATCATCCATAGAAAGAGTTAATGAATTTTTTATTCTTCAGTATATAAGCCAATTATTTTATATTTTATATTATACTTTTTAGATTCTCTTTAAGAATTTTGTGTAATATTGATGTTACTTTTAGATATATCATCTCCAAGACAAGTGTAGTAGAAAGCCTTGGATTCATCTCTACCTTGCAATCTCCCTTCAAGTCTATATGTGATCTATCACAAAGTTTTAATGATTCTCTCTTTTTAATATTTTCCTATTTATTCCCCCATTCTTCCTTCACACTGCCATAGTCTTAGGTCATGATTTCATCATTTTATCTTGATTATTGCATATCTTTTTCATTGTCCTCTCTAACTCTAGTCACATCCAAAGTTGTATTTTTATTCAAAATCTAATAATGGCTCTCATTTTAGGAAAACATTCCACGGCTCCTCATTTTCATTCTTTGCTCCTTGCTTTTCACTGTCTGGTAGTTGTCTATTTTTGTGGTCATCCTACATTCTAAGCTACAGCATGTCACTGTGGGCATGTTCTTCCTTCAGTACAGAAAGTTCTCCCATTCGAACTGCATGGATACATCCTTTTATGTCATCACACTGATTTTTTTCTTGCTTAAATCATGACTTGTTAATTGAAGTTAGACTTTTCCGACACTAGTACAAAACCTGCCATGTTATCACTGTTCCTTTCCATTCCAATCTTTGGAATGATAAGAAGTACACAGGATGTTAATGCATCTGCACAACACCTGGTTGATGCTTTTATGAAGTTCTGAATTATTAGTACTTAAAGCAGCAGTGATGTTTCTACATATATGAAGAGATTGAAGTAACTGCTGAACTGAAAGAGGTCGAGAAAATTCTATATTCTAGCATAAAGAGAGCAAGACTATGTGACAGAGTAGTAAAGTGAATTATTCTTTGTAAACCAGTACTTAAATTTTGTTGTATTTTATTTCTATTTTTAAAGGAGATACTAATGAAATGACTCTTAGACTTAATATTCAGACCAGATAAAAAGAAAAGCCTAGTAGACTGAGCCAAGTTTGCAAAACAGATATTGTTCATTGTGCACCATTCAATTTTTTAGACATACCCTGTCTTGTGCTTCCCCCAGTCTCCTTATACTCTCTTTGTTTGCAGTTTTCAGCAAATATTTTAATATGACTATGATTCTTTTTTTAAAAAAAAGTAGGATTATCTTCTCCAGTTTTTAATATACTAAGCCTCTATGAGAATTCAAGTTAAGGGGTGTCTTTCAGGAATTCACTCCATAAGAACAATTAACTTTAAAGATATTGCACATGTAAACTGACCCTTATTCTGATCTTAAGGAGGAACCACCAAGAATGGGTCTCTTAACTAACTACTAGAGTAAAGAAAGCAATGACGTAAGTTATCAGTAATCATTTGCTATTTGTTTATCAGACTTCAAAGTTTCAGAGGCTCTCTCCTTTAATCAAAACTTTAGTCAGGCTCCTCTGAGTCCTTTGTTTTACTAAGCTCATACTTAAGCTTCTCTTCTCGTTTCTGCAGAACTCAATTTGAGCAAGAATCCTGCACAACTGGTTATGGGAAAATCCCTACCCTTGATATCGGACCACATTTGACATCTGATCACCCTGGCCTGCCTTCAGCAATGATTCTATCAAGTCAGTTTAGCTAGGATCCCCTTATCCCGGATGTTTCTTTCAGTAATTTTCCATGCACTGACCCCCACACTGCTCCTTGGTTATAACCCTCGACTTCTTCTTGTTGGTATTGGATCTGAGTCCAATCTCTCTCCCTCACTGCAAGACCCCAGTGGTTCCTACATCAATCAATATGACCCACTTTAAATAAAGTCCGCCTTCCCATCTTTAGCAAGTATCATGAATAATTTTTTTTCTAACAAAGGTCAAAGGAAAGCATGGATTTCTGGAGAGTTGTCCCCTCTTTCCTCCTTAGAAGCTTTACCTTTAGATCCTTTGATAATAACTGTCTTGGAACCAGTTTGCAAGACTTTCCCCTGCCCTACTTCCTTCTGTTCTCCTCTTTTCCTTCCCTTCTGTTTTCTCTCATAATGCTCCTGTGTTTTCACAAAATCACCAGATGATGGGCAGAATCACAAGCATGATCAAGAATGGGAGCTCGAGCTGGGGAAGCAAGTCAATGAAGCCATGCCTTTGTTTCCACAGCACGACAGCAGGCCCCTCGTGTAAGATGAGTATGTAACCCTCTGCCACAAGACATGATCACTGTTTTAACTGGGAGGTCAAGTTCACCAGAAGCCCCACTAACTTAAGTACAATACTTGATAAACTATAACTTTACTTTCATAGCCTCGGTGTTCCTTATAACTTCCTCTGAAAGAAACATGTCACTCAACAGCGACATCTGACTTGAGACATGTTCTGCTCCTCACTGTAACTTTGGTAAAGTTATCCAGCTTTTTAAAATCAATTTGCATAGGTTTTCACTGCTTGCTAGATGAACAATTAGAGGCATACTATGCCTCTACCGATGCTATTTTTATTTAAAACAGAGATATTTTGTTCACCATGGATTTGGTTGTGCTAATTTGACTTTTTAAAATGTTGCACCAAAATTTTATTTACCTTGATTACTGATTTTGGTCCCTCCTTAAAATTTCCCCATGACTAGTGCCTCATACACCTCACCCCAATCCCGGCCGTCAGCCTTCAAATAATATCAAGAGACACTAAATTAAAAATACCTTTAATTTACATCTGATAAAAGAAAAATAGAACTGAATAGGTAAGCCATATTGTTCCAAACCCAGGCTAAAACACCAACATAATATTTTAAATGAGCAATCAACTTCCTGAGCAAGTATTTCTTGTCAGATGTGGTTGAAAAACATCAGCAATATTAAAACTGTGACATAGCTTTTTAAAGATCTCACAAAATGGATACTCACTGGTGAGGAGGCAACACGAACTTCAGTGATGAATGACATGGAGCTCACATTTTGTTCTGGAAAACAAATTATTACAGGAGGGCCACTTGAAATTGTAAGGAGCAGAATACAAATGCACTTATCTGTCCAAAAATGGAAATGTAGTTTAAATTATATTCAATATAGACACTGTGAAAAAATACATTCAAGGCTAGTTTATAGAGGAAATTATTTCATCATCTTGGTATACTAAAATATTGAAGTTTGGATTTTGAGGTATTTTTGTACTGAAGTTAATCTTAGGGAGCATTTAGTACCAATCTTTTATAGATGAGGCTAAAAAAACCAGCAATTTCCATTTTGTTAGATCCCCTTAAATCTTATGAAACAATCCTAATGTATTTGCTGAGAACCTAAATATCCAGTGTTTTATGCCTTAAGTAGTGAAATCCTATACAGTCTAGTTGCTATGTTTAAAGCAAACAAATATTTTTCTTTTTGCAGTAACTTTTCCCTTACTTGAAAAATTGAGATGCTGATTTTTCTCCCTTAATGTCACCCAGTCACGATAAGCACCTTAATCGTGTTGTAATCATTTCTGTATTTGTTTGGCCTACTGAAGTATTAGGTAGCATACCACAGTGACACATTTATAACTGAAAGATTGAGAAAATCTAACTCGTTATTGGTCATTTAAACTTGGTCTCTAGGTTGGCAATTTAATCACAGAGATTAACAATTAATGGACTAGAAGTGGAAAAACAGATGTCATAAGGTCAGCTGTCCTGAAGTCCTTTTTATTTTATTTATTTATTTATTTATTTATTTATTTATTTATTTATTTATTTGAGATGGAGTCTAGCTCTGTTGCCCAGGCTGGAGTGCAGCAGTGCAATCTCATTTCACTGCAACCTTTACCTACTGGGTTCAAGCTATTCTCCTGCCTCTGCCTCCCAAGTAACTGGGATTACAGGCATGCACGACTCCGCCAGCTTAAATTTTTGTAATTTTTGATAGAGACGTGGTTTCACCATGTTGGCCAGGCTGGTCTTGAACTCCTGACCTCAAACGATTCACCCGCCTCAGCCTCCCAAAGTGTCAGGATTACAGGTATAAGCCACCACACCCAGCTGCTCACTCTTTCTATTACTTAATTTCTTCTTTCTCTAAAGCTCTTGTGAGCTGTTTGTTGATGCACACGTTTCAATATTCCTATTTTTAACATTTCAGAATTGTTTCTTCATCAGTGTAAGTCTGTTGTGTGCACACGGATATGCAAGCCTAAAGAGAATATCGGATGTAGATTTTGTAGAGATATCTATTAACATAAAATATTCTTGCTCCAAATTGTCCAAATAAAAGCTTATTTAATGCTGCTATAAGCATGCAAAGCTTTGTCACATAGAACAGCATAAGGTTGCACAGGTTGTAAGTTCCATAAAGATAACAGTTTAGATCCTTTTTGTTTAGCACTTTTTCTACAGAACCTTAGAATAATCACTTCCCCATAGCAGTAACTCAATCAACATTAAATAATGAATAAATGAGGGTACAAATGAATAAATGAATGTTGCTCACATTCTTTATTTCTGTTACTTAATGGAGCACTCTAGTAATTTGTAAATTTAACAGTTCGTACGCATTGATAATATATTGTCATTTCATGTTTTGTTTTTCACGGACTTTAAGAACACAGAGCACTTTAACTTTGCATTCAGCTAGATTGATGTTAGTAAAGAACAGTAAAAATATAATTAATAGAAGGATTTATTGGAGGAAAAATAACAGACAATCAAACACTTTTCCATATACTAAACTTTGCTATTTCTCTAAGGTTTATAATTATACATAAATCCAAATACCACAGATGTCAATAATTTATTTTTCATCTACTCTTTTGAAATTCTGGAAGAATATTTCTAAAACGTGGAGATAGAGTACAGATGGAAAGGTAATGAATGGGAAGTGCTATTTTCAGCCTCCTTGGTTCCTGGGTGTGAGTTTACCATCCTGGGTGTGTCAGGATTCCCCAGACCGGCTGCTTGACTCCCACCTCCTCCTCTGGGCAGTTCTCCCGGTGTTAGCGGGGCAGGGAGGTCTCTTACTAGCCAGCAGCCCCACTGTTCACATCCCAGGCCAACCTCCCCTGCCCAGGGCCCACTTCATCCCAGAAACGAGGCCAGTGAGAAGGTGAACATGCAGCCCAGGGTTCGGCATTGCCGGGAGCCGCTCCCGGACTGCAGGTCCCCAACTGCTCAGTACAAAGTCTTCCTTTCACCTCTCAATGCTTCTCTCTGATCTAAGGAGGCGCCAACAAACTCAGTAATCAAGGTAATTAAAGATTCAATGTAATATTCTAAAGACATCGCTATTACTGACCTCCCCCCCACACAAATAAAATCCATGCTGAAGGAAGTATCACAATTTAAATAAAGACAGGATAAGTGGAAGCACATGCAACCTCCGACAGTTCCTCCAGCAAGTGGTGGAGAACTCTGCAAGTTTATTCAAAACACTAGATAACGTGACCAAAGTCAGTACGAGGGGCAGAATATATCCCACATCAGATATCCCAGCTAGATTATATCTCCCTGCAGAGGAGGAGGAAAGGGAGGCAGAAAATACGCAAGAAAGCAACAGAGAAGCATATGTAAGTCAGTGGCTCTTCTGGCAAGGCTGACCTGCCAGGATTTAAACAGGGTGATCACCCATTTTGGGGGAAAGACTTTAAACTCACCCTCGCAAGGTCCTTCTGTAGGGCTTCCGGGACCCTCCTGTGTAGAGAAGCCAACCCAGCCCTGGGGCTAATTCCTTTGCACCCATTAGCATATGCCGCTGGTGCTCTTCCATTCCTTTCTCTGTTTCCTTGGTTCTCCACAAGTTTTTATGACTTGTAAACTCACCGAGTTTCCTAAATGCATTGACTTCGTGCATTCTTATTCTCCAACTCTAAGGCCCTCCCAGTAAAAGAGGCTCCCCCTTCAGATCAGAATGTTCCCATCTTGGGCATATATTTATTTTAAAATAATGCACATATTATTTTTAGTTTAATAAAATAATTTAAGGAAAAGTCCACCATCTATGGGGACAAGTCTTGAACTTATTTAAATATATTGGTTAAAAAAATGTAGTCTGAATAAGTTCAACCATTGTGGAAAGCAGTTCAAAGGCCTAAAAACAGAAATACCGTTCTACCCAGTAATCCCATTACTGGGTATATACCCGGAGGAATATAAATCAGTCTGCCATGAAGACACATGCACGCATATATTCATTGCAGCACTATTCACAATAGCAAAGACATGAAATCGACCTAAATGCCCATTAATGATAGATTGGATAAAGAAAATGTGGTATAGATACAGCATGGAATACTATGCAGCTGTAAAAAAGAATGAGATCATATAATTTGCAGAAACGTGGATGGAGCTGGAGGCCATTATTCTTGGCAAATTAATGCAGGAACATAAAACTAAATACTTCATGTTCTTACTTATAAGTGGGGGCTAAATGATAAGAACACAAGGACACAAAGAATGGAGCAACACACAGTAAGGCCTCTTTGAGAGTGGAAGGTGGAGGAAGGAGAGGAGCAGAAAAAAAACATAACTATTGGGTACTAGGCTTAGTATTTGGGTGATGAAGTAATCTGTACAGCAAACCCTCAA
Source organism: Mandrillus leucophaeus (assembly GCF_000951045.1). Taxonomy (NCBI): domain Eukaryota; kingdom Metazoa; phylum Chordata; class Mammalia; order Primates; family Cercopithecidae; genus Mandrillus; species Mandrillus leucophaeus. The sequence goes on along the minus strand of NW_012109696.1, from coordinate 4,701,777 downwards.
GACACGAGTTTACCTATATCACAAACCTGTGTATGTACCCCTTCACCTAAAACAAAAGTTTAAAAAGTGGTCTGTATGATATTTATTTAAAATGAGAGTTTAAAATGTTAATTTTGCCTATAGAATAAATGTATTGTAGCACAACCCGTTATTATGTGACTTTTGATCAACAAGGAGTCTCATGAAGTAACTTTAAACATAACAGCAGCATAGAGTGAAATCCACAGAAAACCCACCAAGGCTGTGGGCAGTTGCTTCTGATCCTGAATGTCAGTGTTAGAAGCAAAACTGCTGTGCATGGTTTTTGTGTGACTTCCGATGTGTAATGAATACTCGTGGTTACTGCCCAGCCTCGGAAGATAATTTGTCCTTCAGTGCACACCGGTGGCCTTGTGAAAAGGTGAACCAAGTTAAATAAAAGGATTTCTGGTGCCTGTTGAGCGTGCTGGCCAGGGCAGAGGAAGGTGTCCAAGGAAAGAGAATGCGAATGTATTGCGGAGATTCTGCACATTTATATGTTTTAGGTACTTGTTTTCTTACAAATGTATTAAGCAAAATAAAACCTCACTAAAATGCCCACATGTTGGCCCAGCAAGTTTCTGGTTTCTTCTAGAACATTCTGCAGGCCTCTGGCAGCTTTGTTGGCCATCAGATAGGGCCTTTCTGTCTCCCGGCGATTCAGGGCCCAGGCCAGCCTCCCTCCCTTCCTGCACAGAAGCCTGCTGTCTGCAGGGCCCTCCTCTGCAAGAGCTCCAAACACAGAAACCTGGTTTTCCTCACTGGGAGACTCATGGTGACCCCATCAGGATCTGCCCCATGGCTCCAGGGAACCCTGCTCTTGAGTACAAAGTTGGGGACTTAGCCCACTAAGTCGTTCCCTCCAGCTATTTCAGGTCAGTACTAAGTACATTAAGCAAATTACAACCCTGGGGGAAGCTGGAAAGAGAAAGATGCAGCATCAATCTTCCCGATGACTTAGGTCTTACAAAGATAAAGAAAAAAAAAAAAAAAAACTTGGTCCAAGCAGTCCAGTCTGCACAAACCTTTTCCATTCTAAGCCCCAAGCCTGGCAATCGAAATTGCAAATGAGTGAAGCTCTAGGCATCAAACAACCTGCCAGTCCTGCAAGTGCCCTGCAGCCCTCCCGGCTTTGAGTATCCTCCGGCCGTAGTATTTCACAAATGATTTATGACAACTGCTTATTGTGGGCCCCTCTATCCCCTTTCGGGGTCCTTCTTACCGCATTGCAACTCCACTATGATCCTGTGATGCTCGCATTCTGCAGGAGGTGACGCCCAGCAAGGGTCAGTGCAGGCCTGCCAGGAGGCGGAGCCGGTGACCTGTCCCAGCACCTGTGAGCCTCGTGTTCTCACTGCACAGAAGGCAGGGAGGTTCAGTTCCTGGCTGGGCTTCTCTGCTTTCCCTCAGCTGAGCAGAATCACCCCCAAACTCCAAATTAGTCTTCCTCGAATGGAGTCTGCACTTTCCATACTAAAGAATACTAAGGCATATGATTTCCAACACCACCTGCTTGTCAACTCTTCTCCGCAGTGGCCTTCCTGGACCTGGGTCTCCCAGGCTCCATGGGTTGTTCTGCATGGACTTAGGGACATTGTGGTCCCCATGCCTCTTAAAGGGACAGGCAGAGCTGCCCGGTCACCGACCCCGGGGGTTAGTGAGGCAGCCTCTATTAGAGTTCTGGGGATTCGGTCAAAAATGCCCATAGGTTGGGGGCCCAAAACAACAGGCATTTGTTCTTTCACAGTTCTGGAAGCCAGAAGTCTAAAGGTGAGGGTAGGGCCATGGTCCCTCTGAAGACTCCAGGGAAGGCGCCTTCCTTCCTTCTTCCAGCCCTTGGTGGTTGCTAGAAATCTTGGCTTATGGACATGTCACTCCCGTCTCTGCTGCTGTCTTCACGTGGTCTTCTCCTCTCTGTGTCTCCCTCCATGTCCTCATGTTGTCACATGACTTTTTTAGAAGGCCACTTGGCATTGGATTTAGGGCCCACGTAATCTGACCTGACCTCATTTAACGAATTCCAGTTATAATGACTGTATTTCCAAATAAGGCTATATTCTGAGGCTGCAGATGGAGGTGAATTTGAGGGTGACAGTACATTATTCAACCCAGTACCTTGCCTTGCCTTGAAGATGAGAATTAAATGTGCAGGTCACTTTCAAACCAGGTTGTGGCAGTCAAGAAAATGGACTGAATTGTCACCAGTAGAAGATGAGAGATGATAAAATGTACAGAGATTGCCCGTTATATTGAGCTATTATATATTTACTTGGTTATCATTGCTGCTTTTTTTTTATAAACTCACGTTTCCATAATTAAATTAAACATTTTGATGTGCAAGTGTTTGCTATATGGACAGCATAATTTTTTCTTATTTTATGTTTTGAGAGAAAATGTTTGTTTGCGGTAAGCAGACAAGGAAGAGAAATAAGAAAGGGAGAGGTGTTGGGGACCAAGGCTTAAGAACTTCACTTTTCTGACCATCAAGCCTTCCCCAAAGATTCATTTATTCTCCTTAGAACTTCAGAGATCCAAATGGAAGCCTATTACTTAAATAAAAAGGTTGGGGG
>NW_012109696.1:4686818-4698995 GCF_000951045.1 Mandrillus leucophaeus | reverse complement strand
TGACCTTCCACTGCCCAGACCCCTTCCCACAGCCATCTCTGACCTTCCACTTTCCAGACCCCTCCCACAGCCATCTCTGACTTTCCACTTCCCAGACCCCTCCCACAGCCATCTCTGACTTTCCACTTCCCAGACCCCTCCCACGGCCATCTCTGACCTTCCACTGCCCGGACCCCTCCCACAGCCATCTCTGAGCTTTGGGATCCTTTCGAGGGTCTTGCAGAATCACAGTGATTTCATCCCATTGATGTAATTCCTCCTCCGTTTAGTGGATTCCTATTGCTCACCTCCCACACAAGAAATGAAATGGGCTGGAGATCTGGCCAACAATGATGCATCCGAACAAGTGTTAGAATATAGACCCGGGCACCTGGACAGACATAGTCAGTGGCTTTTGCTGGAAAATAAGTCAGCCGAATCAGTTTCCCTTGACCCACAGGTCAATCCTCCTGACCAGAGGCCAGCCTTGATTTTGTAAGGCGTAAGTTTGAGACAATTTGGGGGATCCCTCCCACATGAAAAAACAATACAAAGTTGACTTCCTTTTGTACGTGTTACAGGAACATGTGAACACTGGAATGCCTTGCGAGGATTTCTGGGGCGTGGGGAGGATCCCGTGCTGGTGAGAGGTTCCACTGATTCCTGGAAAGTGTGTCTGGGGGCCTGACCCTGAGCACTGCCCGTGAGTTACTCTTCATAGGCCATCTTGACTTCAGACACGCCTCCCCTGGGATTCCCAGGCAGCTGTCCTAACCCTTCAACCAAACAGGGAAGCATTCAGATTGCCTTCAGTCTCCATCCAGACAACATCATTTTCCAAGGACTCGGAATTAAAAGTTGCCATCCAGGCACCCGAGTAATTTGTGACGCTTTGTCTTGTTTATTGTTTTGCCTCCCAGAAAAATAAGAGGATAACTGCAAATAACAGTGACAACCAATACCGAACCAAAGGGGATGGGAAAAAGACAGGGGGAAGCCATTCTCTGCAGAATACAACGAGGATAAAGTCAGTGCAGTGTGAGAAAATCCTAAGCAAAAATGGTGGCGGGACAATGAGAAGGTGGTCCTTGGAGTCATAGAACGTAGAACTCCCAGGAAGCAAAGGAAAAGAGCAACGACAGGAAGCAAATCACCCCAGCCCAGGAGTGTCTGCTAGGGTAGGGGTCCAAGGTCATGGAAGCAGGTCCTAAAGCTGTGTGACAGCAGGGCTCCAGGATCTCAGAAGAGGAGGTGCACGATAATCTGAGGATAAGAAAGCAATCTTTGCTGGTTACATTCAGGTGAGGACAACAGAGAAGGTCCATGGAGCCCTTGGTGGTCCAGGAACAACCAGAGTCCACGATCAATGATCAATCAGCAGCCAAGGAACCCAGCAAACTTCCAACACCGATCTCTGCCTGTGTAGGGAAGCGAAGGACCCTGGTACTAGCGCAGGGTTGTTTCTCTAGACACTGTGCTTCAAGGAAGCAATAGACTCAACTATCCTCTTTTCCTTCAGGGACTTTGATGGGTCTTCTATGCATTAATGTATGTCTTTGATCCCAGTCTATAGTTCTGTTTATATCTCCCTTGAAAGAATGAGCATTAAAATTTGCTACCCGTTGGATAATTCCTTTGAGTAGGTTTACATTTTCCTGACCCAGGGTTCAAGGGTGCTCTTTTTACCAGAGAATTAACAAACGATCATCATGTCCATGAGCTGACTGCCCATCCTTCCTCCTTCCTCTTTCCTTCCTTTCTGCCTTCTCATCTTGCTTTTTTACTTCTTTCCTTCTACTTTCCCTCCCTTCCCTCAATAGATAGATATTGAGTAACTACTTGGGACTCAGTGTTGTTCAAATTACCTTGAATTGCTGTCCTATTGGTCATATTTACTCCGTTACTTATCTTATGTCTTTCATGAAGTGAGTTCCATCAGATCTTGACCAAATCCCTAAACCCCAGTCACTTATTAGTTGGCTGTTAGACAATGCATTTCAATGGGACAGAGCTGTAAAGTGTCATTAAAGTGAACCTGCTGTCTGAGAAACTCACTTCTAATACATGTTGGACACACCTTCTGTTTTGATACTTGTACCTGCAGAAGCATCAATATCCGAGGGAACACTGAGTGGTGGCTGGGGAGCTCCTTCCCAGGCACCATAAAACCAGTTCATTTTAGGCATCAACTTGAGTGAGCCATGGGGTGCCCAGATATTTGGTTAATCATTATTTCTAGGTGTGCCTGGGAGGATGTTTCTGGATGAGATTAACATTTGGATAGATAGACTGAGTCAAGCAGGTTGCCCTCCCCAGTAAGGATGGGGTTCCTCTGAGTCACTGAGGTCCTGAATAGAAGAAAATAATTTGTTTTGTTTTACTGTCTGACTACCTTTGAGCTGGGGCATCAGTCTTATCCTGCCTTGGGCTTGAACTCAGCCTGGAACCATTGGTTCTCCTGGTTCTCAGGTCTTCAGACTTGGACAGGACCAGATGATCTGCTCTTCAAGGTCCTTGACTTGCCAGGCAGAGCTTGGAACTTCTCAATGTCCATAAGCATGTGAACCAATTCCTTACAATAAATCTCTTTCCAATCAGTTCTTTTTCTCTGGGGAACCCTGATAATACACTCGAGATGTTAATAAATAAAAATACTCATCATCATTTATCACTGGGCAAATGAAAATGGACCCTTTTCATTTTATTTCACATTTTAAGTCAGTATACAAATCTTTTACAATTATATGAGTAAAGGGATACTACTTTTTAAAAAAATAAACTTTAGAAAAATTTTAACATGGCAAACCCAAATTTTTATTTCATGTTTTCCAGACTTGAAGGTCTATGTATGTGAAATGGGCAAAGTTCTCTGAATGTACTATCTGCTCATAAACCTTATTGTATAAATCTGGAATGCAACTTCCTTGTAAAAACTGATTTCAGATTTCAGGTTCCAAACATTTTGGGATAATTTTTAGCTTGTCTTTATTTCAAGTTTTTCTTTTTTCACTTGCATCATCAAAGCACAATACTTAATACTTAATTCTTTGACAGTTCATAATTTTTTTTGAAAAGAGAGTAAAGCTTTCTTATTTGCTCCATAATTAAAAATAATTTTCATTCTTAGTTTCATTATCAATAATTAGAAAAATAAACCCTTTTTTATTTTTACATAATCTGTTTTCTTCTGATCACTTTGTATACTTAGCTACATTTTGTCCACTTAGGAACCATATTAAATAGATTTTGGTGCACAAACAAAGAAGTTGAAAGAATACTGTCACCTTTCCATTTGGCAAAACAAGAAGGTGTATTTTCTTGCCCCAATCAACTGTGGGATGGAGTTCTTCCTACTGAATGACTAAGTGGGTGAAAGTGTCCTATTTCCTTTTTGTCTGTAGAAATAAGTTGCTGATGTAAACATTCTTGAGTTTGAGAAAATTCATCTGGAATATCTAAAGACCACACTCTGAGATTTCACTTATAACATCAATTTCATGATCATCATCAGAGCCTAGAGAGCTGATATACGTGTCTTTATATTAACCTTCTGATTTGCCTAAGGATTGTAAGATATCCTCCATGTTCTTTTCTTTTCTCTCTACCATTACAGGCAGAATCTGAAAAGTTCTAAATTTTCAAATATGTTCAATAAAACTAAAAATAAACTACAAAGAATGTGCCCCAAGTCATTTTAACGTCTTTGAAAAAGGAGATTTAATATTTTGGGCAACCTTAAAAGGAAAACAAAGGATAATGAAACAATCACTATTTATTTCATTATTTTTTATCCTTCTATGTGATTGTTTTATTGAACAATCATTCTTTTATTCTTATTCTCTTGGTGTTTGTCTTTTTAAAGCACGTTTGAAAGTAACTAATGAGTAATGATAAAATAGTTCCTAGACTGATAAAATAGTCAAATTCTTCAAAATACAAAGAAAAATAATCACAATCCTTTTATCTTAGATTTCAGAAAAGGACCCAAAGGACCCAAATGTTAATTACACAGAAAACAGCATTTTATTCCATTCAAAGTAACATTAAATAATGTCATATAAGAGGAAATAATTTTTTAAATAAGTACATTTTATTTCTTCTCTGGAAAACCCCTACCAAATAATAACGGTTATGAAATATTAATTCATACAAATGGTCAGAAGTGCTCTAAAAAACCTCAAAACTAAAAATGCTGTCGACTGGCCACTGACAGCGCGCTGAGGGTTAGACGTCCCACTTCCTGGCAAGTTGCTTTCACTAAGACTCATGGTGCTTTTTCCACGTGAATTTTAACAGGTGAAAATGTGATAATTCCCTAAAAGAACAAGACTGCCAACAATGTCATCAGAGCATGACAAATGAGTCCTGCACCATCAAGTAAGATGCATTCATCCCAGCAGGAAGCACCGTCTGCGGCACTTTGGCAGGTGCTGAGTGAGAGATGCTGTCCTGACACTGCCCACGTCCAAGTGCTTTTCCTGAGGCCCCACCTCCACCTGGCTTTATCCGGAAGCCCTTCTCACTGCCCTGCAGGCAGGGCGGCCACACCCATGCAGGGAACTGCAAACGAAGACCAGAAACATCTAACTTCCTAGGACATATTTGTCTCTAGTTTCTGTAAAATTTAAATAAAACTAGATTTTGGCTCAAGTCTCATAGATTACTTAATTTGCACATTAATGGAATCAAGTGCAAGCATTTTGATTAAAAACTAAATTCTAAGACAAACATTCCTTTCTTCTATCTCTAAAGAAGTGAAGCAAGAAAAACCAAAGGCATCTTGCAGATACAAACTCGCTTCTTTGTTCCACTGAGCCCCAGCGGGGAGGCGTCGTTGCCGTTGAGGCTGGCAGTCCAGTTGCACAGGACAGGGAGCCAGACACTGCAGCACCTCCCCACAGCCTGGCGGGTCCCCAGGCTGCACCTGGGAAAGGAGAAGATGAGATTTTTTTCCAGCGGTAGCAGAAGACATGCAGTTTTACAGGTCTGGTACCTGCACACCAGACTGCAGCTGCACACACTTGCTCTCATATGACAAAGTTTTCACAGCTGTTTTATACACAGTTGGTTCAGGGCAAAAAAAAAAAAAAAAAAATCATGGGTATGACTTAGATGTGTCCAAGAGTTCTTCTAGACAGTTCCCCCAGCTGCTATCAAACAGTTTGAACTTCACCTCATCTTGTGGAGGTGATGCCTCTGTGACAGCTTCTCCAAGAGAGTTAATTTGCCAGAATCGCTTTTATGAAGCAAAGAGGGAAGAGAACATAAAAGAACTAACCTGATGCTTTTACGAATGAGTTTAAATGAGCTTGTTTCAAAGAGTCACATTTCTCCACATACTACCAGGCATTAAGGCCATCTTGCCAAACAGGCCGTCTTTGGAAATTAGTGTTCTTGGAACAGATGCCTTTAGAATCAGGGAGTCAGATTTGCTGGCAGTGACACGCTGTGGAGGAGTGAGTATCATTACTCCTCAGGGCAAGATGCAAAGAAAAGTGAGACCCGATCCACGGGTGTCCATGGCTGGGTTTCAAACACACTTGTATGAACCGTCCTTGAAGCAGCCCCTCCTGTGCATCACAGATTACCCCAAACATCCCGGGATAATATATACACTAGAATAAATATTGGCTTTATGTAAAACAAAATTGTGTTAACATTTTGGGTAATTAAAAGATAAAACATGTAGGGTTTATTGAAGCCCTACTTACAAGAAGAACTTTTTTTTTCTTTAAAGTATTGAATGTAAAATCCAGTCCTTTCAAAACACAGGAGCATTGCAGCAGCTGCTTGGAATGCCATCGTGAAAGAGAAGGTTACCATGGTGGGGAAAACGTGTGTGTCAGGTCCACAGGCTGCTTGTGGCAGGTGCACGTCCACAGACCTCACCGTCAACAACAGCCACCCACAAAAACCATCAGTTGGGTGCAATGAGTTGATGACATAATTTCAAAATGAGAAATAATGATATAATTTAGCTTTTATGTAACTTACCTCTCCTCATAAGCACAGAAAAAATTCACATTACATTTTCATATTTCATATTCATTTTCAATTAAAAAACTGTAGTTTACATACACTCACCATTAATGTTTTTGGTATTATAAACATTAAATAACAGTGGGAATATTGAACTTCTATTAAAACAAAGAGAACAGCCGTGAACTTTCAGTTTTGCTGCTTACAGTTTTTTTATGAACTAGACATTGATAATAAACAGATAAAACAGACCTGTATAAATAAGTAATTTATTATACTGTATAATAAAAATAATAAATAGGTATTATGCAGCTGGGCTAATCTTTCCATTTCTGAACTTTTTAATTTCATATTTCAACAAAATAATATATGAGAATTTGAGATTTAAAATGGCCCATTTTATAAAATAAATTATATTAATTTTACATCTCTCTGTCTCTCTCTTGCTCACTGTCTATATGTATATCTGTAACTATATTTTTAGCTGTATCTGATCTATACTTAAACCCATATATTTCTTACCATCCCTGTCCATTAGTCTGTTAAAATGTTTCTGTAGCTACTCAGAATTATTCTGTTAGCAGAAGCACCTGTCATTTTGCTCCTGGCAGTCACAAAGATCAAAATATATTTTGCGTGTGCCTTTTCCAAGGTTTCCAAAGAGTTGGATGAGGTTCCTAATGGAAATCGGTGTTTGCTCAGCTAAAACAAATACCTCTGGGCCTTCTCAGTGCCTGGTCTGGGCATGGTGTGGACATCCACAGATAAAATGAAACGTGGGACTGTTGGCTGAGTGCCTCGAGCATGATGCTATGCAAATAAGTCATCAGTTTTCTAACAGGTCTGAAACAAGCCGTGTCCTACGAGCTGCCACCTACTTCATGAGGACGTGCCCTGGGAGGCTTTTCCTCTCTCGAGCCTGGCAGGGTTGCCAGACAACGTGCTGCCGCTCTGCAGTGGCTGCCGGTCTTCAGGCATCATTGTTGAACTTTCGGCAATCACCCATGTGCTCAAAAAGCCCCTTCATCAAATCCACAAACCCTGCCCTGAGAGCAGGGCCTCATCTTATCTATACAGGCGTTCCTGGGCGGGTCACACTAGTCTCCCTCCAAGTACAGCTTTTAAAAAAAAAAAACTGGTTTTCAAGTGGATTCATCTCGAGACAGGCAGAAGAAGGAAAGAAGTACGGTTTGCAGTCCATATTCACATGCCGGGCGTGGTCAGCGATTACCCATAAGGGCTTCCTTTTGTTGAAACAACAAAGAGGACTTTTAAAAATTTTAAACATGTTATATTAATAAAAATAATAAAATTCCTTTCATGTGAAGTTCAATCTTTCGACGGGATGACTGTATCTTCTCAGATATTACTAAGGTTTCCCTGGAAAGAAGAAATTTGGCCTGGAGACCACAGCACCTGCCTGAGTTTCCAGCCTGTGGATTTCAGACTTGTCAGTCCCACAATCAACCATGTGAGACAATTCCTTCAAATAAATTTCTTTAAAAAAATACATACGTATGTTTATCTCTGTGTGTGTGTTCATATATAACCTATGGGTTCTATCTCTCTGCAGAGATCTACCCAAGTCAGACAGAAGAGACCAGGCAAAGAGCAGACGTTCCTCACTGTTCTAGGAGGGGACCTCACCTGTTACACTGCAAAGTATACTCAGAGCCCTTGGACTTGGCTGCAGCCAATCAGGACTGCAGAGGACAGGTGGAGAGCAGAGTGTCTGGAGGTGGAGGGCAGGTGTCTGGAAAGGAGAGGTGGAAGGCAGAGGATGTCTGCAGAGGAGAGGTGGAGAGGAGGGTGTCTGGAGGTGGAGGGCAGGTGTCTGCAGAGGAGAGGTGGAAGGCAGAGGATGTCTGCAGAGCAGAGGTGGAGAGGAGGGTGTCTGGAGGTGGAGAGCAGGTGTCTGCGGAGGAGAGGTGGAGGGCAGAGATTGGCCACCCTCCCCAGGGACCTTGGCTATGTCAGGGGTGTCCAGTCTTTTGGCTTGCCTGGGCCATATTGGAAGAAGAAAACTGCCTCGGGCCACGCATAAAACACACTAACGATAGCTGATGAGCTAAAAGAAAATGACAAAAAAACCTCATAATGTTTTAAGAAAATTTACGAATTGCTGTTGGCCTGCATTCAAAGCTGTCCTGGACTGCATGTGGCCCACAGGCCGTGGGTTGGGCAAGCTTGTTTTATATCAAAGGCTTGAGAAGACATAAGCTGCAGAGCAGGTGGAGAACGCAGCACCCTTTCCATGCTCACAGTCCTGCAGCGCCCCTCAGTCGCTCCCAGACGTGTCTGGACATCCCCCTCCCTTCCGTAGGGAATGCCTGAGCAATGCCTGCAGATAGAATGGACTGAGGATTGACCCAACGACTAGAGGCTGTTTCCAGAAATCCTTGACCATGTGTGTTTTCCTGGGCACATGGAATGGAGCTCTTCTGACTCAGGACTCCAGGAAGAGGGAGTCTCGTCTGAGCACCCAGGTGTGGCCTTCATATCTACTTGGTCTATCCAAGACGTACACCCCTGCCTCTGCAAGCCCAACCTGGTTTTATTTCAGAGAATTAAGAGAAACCATGAAAAGATAGAAATGAGTCATTGATTAGGACCAAAAAAAAAGAAAAAATCAGATGACCGTACATCTGTGGCTGATGTACACAGTCCCTGTGTACAACACATGTACACAGCCCCTGTGTACATCACATGTACACTGCCCCTGTGTACATCACATGTACACTGCTCCTGTGTACAACACATGTACACTGTACACAGGTGACTGTACACCTGTGGCTGATGTAAAAAAATTGCCACAAACTGGGTGACTTAAAAACAGAATTGATTCTCTCACAGTTCTGGAGCCTAGAATTACAAATCAAGGCTTCGGTGGGGCTGGCGCTTTGACGGCACGAGGGAGGCCTCCTTGCGCTGCTGCTGTGCCTTGGGATTCCCTGGCTTGTGGACACAGCTCTTGTCACATGCTGTCCCTCCGTGTGTCTCTGTGTCTTTGTGTCTCTCCTCTGTCTTCTTATAAGGACACCAGCCGTGAGATTAGGGCTCATACTAGCTCTACATAACCTCATCTTAACTAACTGCATTGGCACAGACTCTATTTCTAATTAAGTAACATTCTGAGGTTCAGGGTGGACATGAATTTGGAGGGGCACAGTTTACCCCTCTTCTACTCACTACGTGAGTCCCACGTAGTTTCAAATGTGAATCCTGGGAGCTCCTGCTCCATCAGGATCAGGGTGCAATGAGGAGGCCCCGTCTTCTTATTTGCCCAGGACGGAAGGGGTCCCAGAGCATGGACTTTTAGTGCTAGGGCTGCAACAATCCCAGGCAAACCAGGACAGTTGGCCACCCCAGCAGGCCCTTCTTAAGCGCACATAGACACAGGCAGTCTCTGTCCAGCCCTGCCCCACTCTCCTCCTCTGGGGGAATCGGTTCTCTCTCTGCCCCGCTGTGTCCCGGCACAGGCCTCTCAGCTTCCTCCACCCTCTGCCCTGCTCTGCCCATCACTGGAGTCTCCGCCAAGCTTTGCTGGTTGGCTGTCGGCATCTGATTTCCTTCCTGTAGAATTCTCAGCTGCTACGGGAGTTTTCTTTGTCATCCTATCATCTTACCAAAACCTTCATTCCCTTCACGTTTCCTTATTTCCTACAGGAAGGCTTAGAGTCCCGCCATGCTCAGCCCTTTGAATGCAAGGACTTGTTTGCTTATCTATGGTGGTTGATATCACAAAAATCATGCACAGACTTTCTGTTTTGTTTTTAGCTCATCAGCTGTCATTGGTGTTAGTGTATTTTATGTGTGGCCCAAGACAATTTTTCTTCTTCCAGTGTGGCACAGGGAACACCCGTGGCTTAGACCATAGAGTTCATGAACAGATTGAGCTAAAAGAAAGGATAATCTCTCAAATTCTTTTGCTTTCATATTTTCCTCTGTTCTTCTTTCATCTTCTTTAGAGAAAGCTAAGGACATATTTCCTCTGTTTTTCAAAGGGGGAGCTTCATCTCTGTATCTAATATTTAGTAATTCCAGTTTAGAGAATGATCAAGACCTAGTCTCTCAGCTCACGGTGCTAGATCAGAGTGTAGAAATCCTGATGAACCCTTGTTTCACAAAAGGCCATTAAAAGGGGTCTTAATATCCAGTAGGTCCAGGCTTCTTATGAGAAGGAGTTCCCTCTCCCCCAGTTACAGTTCTCTAGGGAGTCACCCCTCTGTTCTCTTGTCCCACCCGCCTGATGCAGCAGACTCTACAGCAATGTACAGTAGGGAATGGAGACCTCACCGGAATTCTGATCCTAGGACACGGGCTTTGGACTAAATAGAACCGCAGGCTTAGGCTACTGAAATTACAAATCCTGAGCTCTTAATGGAACTTCTTTAGGGTACGCGGCTTGCTGAGCTGAAGCCCTCCTAAGTTCTTTGACCTTATGGGCTCCTCCCCAAGGTTAAAGAAACCCTCTGATGGGCCCAGTGGGTGGTCTACATTGACATCCCCACAGCTGGTCCCCGGCACACTCCACTCATATTGAAAGACTGCGTTAGTACTGTGCAGAGTCGGTCGGTGCAAGGTGAGAGCCAACTTACGACGGCTGTAGCTTGTTCAGATAACAAGTCTTTTCAGCTCTAGGGAAATTAAGAACATACTAATTTACATAATGTGAAATCAAGGAGCAAGAACACCCGTGGATAGTAGCTTTGCTGGGTTCTAGCAGGATGCTTCAGTCAATAACTCACCACTGGGGCAAAAAGACCCGACAGCAGTGAATCCTAACTGCGTCCTACGCCCAGAGGAGGTGGAGCCACAGGGCTGTCCGCGGCTTCTCACAGGTTAAAGCTACACGCAATGCCTGGTAGCAACCAGGCAACCTCTGGAGGTAGCAACCTCTGGAGAGCAATGGGCAGAGCTCCTCAGGGCAGTGAGGGGAGGCAGTGGCCCACAGTCCTGAGTGGTCTGCCCGCTGCCATAAGAGGGGACTCTCTTTCAAACGAAAGGCAGAACTTTCCAAACGACAGTTCCTCCAAACTGCCTTGTAAGTCGCTGGCCAGGGATACTGATAGTGCCTGGAAATCCAGGCCATCTTTCCCTTGGATCAAGTTTACTGTCTGGGGCGGCACCTTTCCCCCGTAGTGTCACTCTGTAGCAACTCGGATATTTCAATATTGACAATTTTTGGTTTGTATTTTTGTCATTTCTACTAATTGCTAAGGTTTTCAAGAGGATTTAGGCACTGCAGATGTCTTTCTTACCTATCACTGTCTCTGGTTCTCTGGACAGTCTGTCTCTAGTGGCCACTTCAAGAGTGAGGCAGATAGTTCATGACTCAGAGACGTGATGCAGACGGCAACACCGACACCAGGGCTGCCTCTCCCATGGCAGAGCTGTGAGGGACCCAGCCAGCTCCATGAGCTGCTCACCATCAATCCCAGGGTGGAAATGGATGGACACAGGCTGCAGCCCACCTTCCCTGTGGCGTGGGAGGAAATGAGTCACAGCTAGGAGAGCCCGGGCACTGACCAGGCCAGGGGCCAGCCTTCCACACTCTGGGAAGTGCTGAGGCAGGCCAGCCTCAGCTCTGCACAGTCCCACAGCCCCAGCTTGACACAGAGTCTGTGTGGAGCGCCAGGACGTTCCCACTGCCGGGACCTCGCAGGACGCATGCTGCTCTGGCTGGCGGAAACGCAGCAGCACTCTGCCTGGAACCTGCCGTGGCAGTGCTAGCCCAGGCATGGACGGTGGTAAGGGTGTGGGGGCCGCAAAGGAGACCTTGGCCAAATCAGCTCAAGAAACCTGCATTCAGCCTGGTTTGACTGACAGTCTGGCTGCAGGGTTCCTCAGCGCCTTTGCTCTGGTGACCAGCATCCAACCCTCCAAGGGGGTGTGGCTGCACAATGCTCTCCAGGTGCCTCAGCTGCGACTCCCGTGGTACAAAGCACAGCCCCGGACCAGGGTGCAGGAAACCAGCTTTGGAGGACATGGGTCTCCCAGGTCTTGCACACTTTGGAAAGCAATGCGTGGCCATGACGTGGTTCTTGAGAGAGAGGAGGTAAAGTGAATGGAGAAGAGGACAGAAGAAAGCAGAGAGACATGGCTCCAGGGTCTCCTGCAGACGGCCGGCCCCTCACAGGCCTTCTGTTGACCACATTTTAAAAAGGACCCAGGGCACCGTCTGTCCTTTAGGCAGCCCCTTTGCTCTTGGTGCTTTTT
>NW_012109696.1:4668541-4686434 GCF_000951045.1 Mandrillus leucophaeus | reverse complement strand
AGACTGACCCTCGAACCTCAAAGGGATCGCCAAGAGAAGGCAGAAATGGCAAGGGAAAGCCACAGTTCCCAGTTCTCCCTCCCAGGCACCCACACCTCCCTTGAGCACAAAGGCTGCTGGGTGTTGTGCGTTTGATTGCTGTCTCCGAAGGGAAGCCTGCTTGGCCTGGACAAATTATTTGCAACAGACTCTTTCCCCTCAACTCAGCCCGTATGAGCCCGACATTGTCAAAAGAGGTGACCAAATCTATATTTTGTACCTGCTTTCCTGCGTATAACTGCATTTTCTAAATTTAGAGCAGCCTTCAGATTAAGATGAAGACCGCTTTGACATTTTTATCTTAATTGTCTCATTTCTACTAAGTTGTTTAAAATATTACAATGAAACACTGGATGCAACCGTGGAGGGATTGGGTTAAATTGACAGTAATATAAATGAGTTTGTCCTTTCGGGCAAAGTCTAATTATTGAAGATTAAATATGCTGCTACTTTCTAAAAAATCCTAAGCTGGAATTCAGAAGGAAGATTCCTGGAATACGGTGACAATAGCTGACAGCAAAGTGGGTCCTCCCCTGTTTTCCTCAAGGTGCTTTCTCATTAGAGCATAGATTCATGCTGAACTGGGGAAAGCAGCCTGGAACGGAGATAGATAGAACTCAGCAGATGGTAATGAAAACAGAATATTCTATGGAGTTAAAAATCAATAGATTTTAGCCAGCCTTATGCTAATGAACTACTCTGATTTCTTTGCCAATCTCCTGGGGGTTGGAGAAAATTATAGCCGCAAAAGCTCAACCTGAAGACAGCTCAGCACTTTCCCAGTGGGCTCTTCCTAATGCCCCTTTGCAGCCACGGGCGGTGGTGGGTGAAGTTGAAATGCTCCGATATGCCGTATTGATTTAAAGACATATTTGTTCTCCTCTGGTCAGAAAGAGTACCGAATCCGAATCGCAGGATTCTCATAATTGGATTCAGCATGTTTTGTACTAACTAATTAGGAGTTTTCCTTTTTGGTACTTGCTTCTTTTTGTCTGCTCAGCTATTTTAATCCTCTTTCTTTTGTGAAGCTTGAATGCAAGACTCATTATTTTCTTTTTAAATATTTGACGATGCAGTTTCAGCCCAATGGGGGTGACTGGGGATACCTTAAGAGAAACTCGGATCTAATTCCTCTCTCCACTCTCTATGTTCTTCCTGTAAGCTTGTCCTGTGGTGCTCCCCGCCCTCATCTGCCTCCAGCACACACAGGCAGGTGCACGCGCAGCTCCTGCTGAACTCAGGGCACACATTGGTGTGTTTCATGACTCAGTCAGGTCTTAAACAGGTAATCTCGTATTCCATTAATATTATGCCCTGGTTTGCAGAAGAGACAGGCATTAGTGCAACTTGCTTGCTGCACCAGTCTCAAATTAAACACAGGAGTGAATGGCTTTCTTTGACCTAGCATTCCAGAGGCATTTGATCTGAGTGGAGCGCATGTTTTGGAACTAAGAAATCTTGAGTCCAATTCTGCCCCACCTTGGTGCTCTCTGAGTTAGCAAAAGCCCAGAGAGCTTTTGAAGTCAACAGATGCCCTGAGCCAGGTTAGTTCTGCAGAGACAGCAGGAGAGAAGAGGCCTTGATGAGGGTCGTGGAGGAGAGAGGAAGAACTGCAAACGAGTCGGACAATTCCGGGTCACAGTGTGGAGGTGAGGCACCCTGGAGACACGCCTGCTCCGTGGTGATGATGGCTGGGACGGAGAATACAGAAACTGAAGCCCCCCGTGCAGTGTGGTTGGGGTACCTTTAAGCGAGGAGGACCTTGTAAATCAGGATATTGAGTATTGATGACAATGAAAGTCTTACAACACTAAAATCATCTCAGCATTGCTCTGTGTAGACCATTCCCGGGGACTTTCATATAATTACGGGACCATGTATTCCTTCTAATTAAAGTCTGATGTAGCTGTTCAATACAATAAACATTTACATGCCCCCAAATCAGCAAGTGCTGAGATGTGGCTCTTGGTGTCCCATGTGCCATTGTCCTCCCAGGACCAGGAAACTCCTTCTCTACGGGCGGATTGTGAGCAGAGTGAAAGGATGGCTGTGCTTTTATTAAAAAGCTCCAAACAACGAACCTTTCAAAATCAAACTGTAATCCTTACACCTCTACAGACAACACAGAAAATGTGAATTCCGTGCCCTGCTTCTGTGGTTCCTGGAGATAGGAAACAGGCTAGGGTGAGGGTTAGGGTGAGGGTTGGGGCTAGGATTAGGGGTAGGGTTGGTGCTAGGGTTAGGGGTAGGGTTAAGAACAGAGTTGAGGTCAGGGGTAGGGCTATGGGGTAGTAATATTAAGAGTACCATTATGTTCCTGTTAGGTTTAGGGCTAAGATAATATAATAAACACTGTATATAAAAAACCTCATTCCCTTCCAGAATTCAATGTTTTAGCCTAGTGAACAAAGCACAGGACAAGTAGGTAAGGATAAAAGAAAGAGACGGGAGGACAGAGGAGCTTCTCCAGCAAATTCAGCACTTCCATCTGTGTTGAAGGGACCATCCCACCCACCGTTGTCTCTGAGCTGGTGCTGAGCTTTGCCTGTGCATGGAATCACCCAGGGCTGTTTGGCGGGACTGTGGATTTCATGTCTTTTACCTTTTCCTTGGAGAAGTAAATTGCATGAGGCCAAACCAATATCTTTGTATGGACTTTAATAAGGGGCTGGAAATACTATAAACTCAACACAAAAACTAAACATGTAAGAACATGGCCAGGTTCCTCAGGACAGTTTACATCTTCCAAGACCAAAGGCATTTGTCTCAAAGCCCCATCTCCTGCCACCAGGCGACCGGCCATTTCTGCATCACCCACTTCCTCCACACCGTCAGTGAGGGCCCCGGCCTCCTAAGGTGGCCAGCAGCCCCCACAGGAATCCAATGGAAACGGCCTGTCTGGCTTCCCTACTTCCCTCTTTCCAGGTCCCTCCTGCGTCCTGTGGCTTGATTTCTTCCCCCTCCCATGAATGTGGAGGAAGCCGACTTTGAGAGATGAGTGAACCGTGTCAGCCCTGTCTTGAGAAGCCCCCAGTCTAGCAAAGGACATAGTCATGGAAATTCATCCATGCAGTGCAGCAAATTCCAGGTAACAACCACACACAGGGCACGAGTGGGGAAGAAATTCACACAGGCTCTGTGGTAGGCTATGCAGAAGGAGTAGGGGTGATGGAGAGAAAGCAGGCAGAGGCCGGCACAGTGGGAGGAATGAGACAGCCTGTAGCAGGAGTATGCCTTGGGGTCTGGGAGGCACACACCACTGTGATGCATGGTCTGTGTGCACATATCCAGTACATACCAGAGAGGTGAAATATGTCGAATATTTCTTGCAGAGAAGTATAGCGAAAAACACAGCAAACGCCCACATGCCCGCCAAGTGCACTTAACATCCTGCAATGTTTCTCCAGAAGAAGAGCTCCGATGACATTTGGCACCAGGTTGTACATAGAGAAACAAACTCCTGTGTCTCTGCTAAGCCTGGAAACTTGTGTGACCACTCCAGAAAACAAGTGGGCACAGTCTCTGAACCCACCCTGCCATTCTGCTCCCACAGACCCCTCTCAGCGACTCCAGTGCAAAAGTACCCGAGGTCATGAGGTAAGGTAGAGTCCAGATGAGGTCCGGGTGACGCTGTGGACCCCAGCCAGGTTGGGGAGGACCTAGGACTTGCTTTGGGACTTTGCATGGAAGTCATTGCAAGTTTTCAGGCAGGAAAATAACATAATTTACTGTAGTAGTTCATTTTCATACTGCTATCAAGAAGTACCTGAGGGCCAGGCGTGGAGGTGGCTCACGACTGTAATTCCAGCACTTTAGGAGTCCCAGCAGGCAGATCACGACATCAGGAGATCGAGACCATCCTGGCTAACACAGTGAAACCCCGTCTTTTGTAGTACTAAACTACAAAAAATTAGACAGGCATGGTGGTGGGCGCCTGTAGTCCCAGCTGCTCGGGGGGCTGAGGCAGGAGAATGGCGTGAACCCAAGAGGCGGAACTTGTAGTGAGCCGAGATCGCACCACTGCACTCCAGCCTGGGCGATAGAGCGAGATTCTGTCTCAAAAAAAAAAAAAGGACCTGAGCCTGAGACTGGGTAATTTATAAAGAAAAATGTTTCATGGATTCACAGTTCCACATGGCTGGGGAAGCCTCATAGTCATGGCAGAAGGGGAAGCAAACATGTCCTTCTTCACGTGGTGGCAGCAAGGAGTAGTTCAGGGGAACTGCTTTCATAAAACACCAGTTCTTGTGACACTGATTCACTATCACAAGAGCAGCATGGGAAAACCTCGCCCCCGTCGCTCAATTATCTCCACCAGGTCCCTCCCACGACACGTGGGGATTAAGGGAGCTACAATTCAAGATGAGATTTCACTGGGGACACAGCCAAACCATATCAGTGGCATTCTGATTTATGAAGATGTACCAGTCAGGTTATGCCATATTCAGCTGGGTAACAAACATCCTCACAACTTCCAAACCAGGCAGGGGCACAGGGAGTGTTGCAACATGCAAGGTTCTTCTACGGGGCTGTTGGAACTCTCATTTTAAATCACCCTCCTGAATTCTATGCATTTTTCCTCCTTTGATATTTATCCCTCCTGCTGTACATCCTGTGGTGCCTAATGAAGTAGTCCCCAGTGAATTCGCAGAATCCTCAGAAAGCAGAGATGACGAGGAGCACAGGAACAAGGGGATGGCAGGGGCTGGGGAATTCCTGAGACCTTCCTAATCCTCATAAGTGAGACCCAGATTCAATTCAAGGTTTGGACAAATGTAGCTGTCTATTTTTTAAACCACAACTGAAGAAACAATTTCACTGTGCTCTATACCTAACAAACGCTTTAATGATGAGGTCTCCTGAAACTGAGTGTTCCTCTCTGGGGACTCCTGCGAAATACATGATGGTGAGCTCATGATGTAGATGAAGTTGGCAAGACAGCCTCGGCGCTGGTCTTGGAGGACTGTGCTCTGATGCCAGGAAGCGATTCCGTCGTGCGTATCTGGAAGGCAGGACAATTTTAGAGCAAATCCGATGAGTCCTTGCTTTTGTGAGAAAATGAGTTAATGTCAATGTACACTGAAATAATCTCAGAGTAAAACAAAGGCATGAATACCAAAACTAGACTCTCCTCTCAGAGGTCCAAGAAAGCACATTAGTTTTAAGGTAAGTCGGAGTTCCATTTCTGTCCTTGAGATGCGTTGGCAAGGGGGTGGGTGTTGCCAGACAGGACACTGCCTTGCCTGTCTCACTACCTACAATCCAGGGGCTCTCTTTCACACCCACCTGGTTCCTGCTCATTTATTTCTGGCCCCTTTATGTTGCAAGATTCCACTCATCACCCCCGAGTGTCAGCAGCTTTATCCAAATGTGTTATATCACAAGGTTTTTAATTTTAATGGAGAAGAGAAAATGCACACGGGAGAGTCAGTTGCTACTGTGAAGGGCCACGCCTGGGGAGGAGACGGCGCTAATTACCCTGATCGGAAGACGACATTGCCAGGGTAAGGACTAAACAGGTGAGTCAGTGAAAGAAGAGCCAAGATATTTATGCAAATTAGAAAAAGGTAAGAGATGCTTATCGTTTATAAGCCACCAAATAAATCATGTAAATAGGCTCCTTGGTACATGGGAAAAAGAACAGCCCAAATCACAGCCAACACTGAATAAGTTTAACCAGGTTCCTTAGGCAGGCAGGAAAAGCATGCATTTGCTCATGGACAGAACTTTAGTAACGTGCTTATGACAGTGGCTGCTTCCCACCCACTGCTTTTTGCATGACGTTTCTGTAGAGGGCTTGGTGGCCAAAGAAATCATTGTTGCACACCCTTTCTTTCTCTTTCTTTCTCTTCCTTTCTCTCTCTCTCTTCCTTCCTTCCTTCCTTTTTCTCTCTCTCTTTCTTTTTTCAGGCTCTTGCTCTGTCACCCAGGCTGGAGTGCAGTGGTGCAATCTTGGCTCACTGCCACTTCCGCCTCCTGGGTTCAGGTGATTCTCCTGCCTCAACCTCCAGAGTAGCTAGGACTACAGGCACATGCCACCACACTTCACTAATTTTTTTGTATTTTTAGTAGAGACTGGGTTTCGCCATGTTGGCCAGGCTGGTCTCGAACTCCTGACTTCAATTGATCTGACCACCTAGGCCTCCCAAAGCACTGGGTGGGATTACAAGCATGAACCACAGTGCCTGGCCTCTCACACATTTCATCAAAAGCAAATATCTAATAACACCCAATACATTAATTTATATTAATGAATTTAAAGAAAGCCACAAATAAGTCTGCTAACTTGTGTATTTCTAAGCTGAAATTTGCATTATACTTATGGACACAGCAGAAATCATTAAGTCTCAATAATGTATTCTAACAAATCAAGACAATCTGCATTGTCGTGAAGTCTGAAGTGGAGAAAATTCAGTGAAGATTATTTTTTAATTGATAAAAGAGATGTCTCTTGGGGAATTTGCTTTAATAAAAATGAAGAATGGTTAAGAATGAACTAATGAAGTAAGTTAGAATGTCTGAATGAACGTACTTTATTTTGCTAGGTGCTACACAGAAACTTTTCATCTTATATGCTTTATTGATTTGTTGAGTAAATTGTATTACTGTTATTGGATAGCACTCAAAGCCCACCCCAGACCAGGCATCCTGCACAGCTCTCTGGAGGGCTCACGGTGAGAGAACGGGCTCAGAACAGCCATCAGCCAGGTGGGTCAAGTCTGGCACCAGGCCACAGCAATTTGCTGGGGAGTTCCACTCTGGCTAACAGGTTAGTTTCTAACTCAAGTTTCCATTTAATCTCATAACTGAAAGGGGTGCCTATTCAATTCAGGGTAAATTTGCTCAATCTAGTTCAGGGTTTCCTTCCCATCCTCCTGTTCTCCCACCATAGAATTAGAGTCCCAAGGGCCTTTGAATATCGAGGTGTCAGGGAGAGAGGCAGGCCCCTGGGGCGGTCACCACTCCTGCATCCTCGAGCCTGGAGTGCCCATTCCTGCAGGAGGCCCAGTGACTCCAAGCCATGGGCCCGGTCCCATCCAGACCTGGGGCTCTTCAGATTGACCGGTTCTTTCTGCCCATGCCTATGTCCCTTTTGGAAAATACAGGAACAGTGGGCGCTCCCCTGACCCACACAGTGGGCAGGAAAAGCAGGAGCAGGGCATGCTCCCATGGCCCCCTCGCCCACCCTCTCTCCTGTGGCACAGACAGAGATCTGACCCTCTCACCTCCATTGCCTTGAGGCTCACCATTGCCTGGAGGCTCACCTTTCCTAACCTCTCAGATCCTCCATCCCTTACCCTCCACATACTCCACCTGCACAAATGCTCAGGCTCCGGCCAGCGCCCCCACCAGCTCAGCTGCTCCCTTCCAGTCCAGGGAGAAGCAAATGGGCTCGTCCTCCTTTTCCCCACGTCTGTGGGTGAGGGCAGAAAGGCACCCAGCCTCACTCCCAGGTGAGAGGAGCTTGCAGTGCTCAAACCATTTACAAAGCCTTATCTTTCACAATGATTGCTCCTGCCATACATTTCAAAAGCCTACTTTAGAACTCAAAGCCTGGTGCCTCCATGCTTTTCCTGAAGCTGTGGCTCAACCGGCCTCCACCTCCAAGACCATCTGCAATGGAGAGTGAGGAACACCTGCATTCACACTTACCACTAGCTTAACTTCGGGACTCTAGTTTCTTCCCCAAAACTCTGCCTTTAAGTGAAGAGCAAATATGTGAAAAAAACGTTTCCATTCATTGAGTGGGATAAATTAGAGTATGTTCCCTTCCAATTCAAGGGCCTCAGACAACTTTCCCAAAGAGAATACAATTCCACAAAAAAGCAAACTTACATAAATGATCAACGATAATTCCAAAGTCAGTGCACAGAATTTCCACATGAGATATCATGTAATAAAGGGAAATTATATTGTAGTTCTTTTTTTCTCTCTGTCCAATATTCTTCACCAATTTTTTAGCCGATTGGGCTCATGGTTATCTTGCACTTAGTCCACAATGAAAGTGTCAGTGGTGGACGTCAAACGAGTCACACAACACCAGAACATGTTACCAGTAGCCGGTGTCCCACTTACAGGCGTCGGCGGCGGGTCCCTGTGGGTCTGCAGCAGCCTCAATTCTTGCCTCCTCAGACGAAGAAATTCAACTGACGGGTAGAAGGCAGAAGGAGAGACCAAGGCAAGTTTCAGAACAAGGGTGGACATTTACTAAAAAGCTCTAGAGCAGAAGGCCGGGCGCGGTGGCTCACGCTTATAATCCTGGCACTTTAGGAGGCCAAGGCAGGTGGATCACGAGATCAGGAGATCGAGACCATCCTGGCTAACACGGTGAAACCCCGTCTCTACTAAAAATACAAAAAATTAGCTGGGTGTGGTGGCGGGCGCCTGTAGTCCCAGCTACTCGGGAGGCTGAGGCATGAGAATGGCGTGAACCCGGGAGGCGGAGCTTGCAGTGAGCTGAGATCGCGCCGCTGCACTCCAGCCTGAGCGAAAGAGCGAGACTGTCTCAAAAAAAAAAAAAAAAAGAAAAAAAGTTCTAAAGCAGAAACGAAAGGAAGTAAAGTCCACTTGGAAGAAGGTCAGAGCGCAGTTTGACCTTTTGACCTGGGGTTTTATATGCTGGCGGGCGGCTGGGGTCTTCGGTCCCTCCTCCGCTGATTCTCCTCTCGGGGTGCACCGTCTGCAAGCGCAGTGGCCGCGGCCGTTTGGGACCGGAGCGTGCGCAGTGTGTTTCCTGGAGTGCTAGGAATGCTCGCTTCCGGCGTTCTCCCCGCAGCAGCCGAAGGTCCCCGGGAGGTTGTACACAAATTCAACTCCGTCATTTTGCCTCTTAGTGCGCATGCTTAAGCCCACTCATCCCACGCCTGGGATCTTACTGGAAAGCTGCTGATCACCAGTTTCAGGTTTTTTCCATCTGTAGGGAGGCTACCTTTCCCTGGCGCTGGCTGCCACCAGTTACTATTTTAGAGAAACAGTTAACAACCACCTGACCATCACCTGATGGCCGTCTGACATTCCTGGTTAGGGGAGCCTCTCCTGCATCGCTCATGCCTGCCTAATTATCTACTGTAACAAAAACAAAGATTATAGCACAGAAAGTCAGTTAGGGCAAAATAAAAGCACAACGCAAGAGATGTTTTGTTGTTGTTGTTGGCGGTGGTGGTGTCTTCGATTGAATAATTCCATCTACAGGTTCATACTCAGACCTCCCATTGTGAAAAGCGGATCCCAGGCCTCCCTGTGCTGGGGGACGGCCTGCAGACATCCTGGGCCCTGGAAGTCAAGTCGCATTACACGGTCCCACTCTCCCTGTCCTGAAACCTGCCCTTTCCATTATACGTAAGTGGGGCAAAGACCAAGTCAAATCCTTTCACTTTTACCATTAAAAAGAAATGATTACAAGTTGTATTAATAAATAAATGAGGAAGCCTCAAATAATTGAATGAAGTCAGAAACTGAACAATCAAACATTTCTATTGCCCTATTACGGGAACCAATATTTTATGAAATCAACGTTCAGGACACATCCCCATGGTCCTTTTGAAGGACCAGGAACAGAGACAAGGGTCAGCTTGGAGTGGCTGTGTCCACGATGACCTTGTTGCGTGCTCTCAGGGTGGTTCCTTGATGATGAGCGCCGGTCTCCTTCTACGCCCCTGCAGCAAGAAGGCCCTGGGCTTCTGTAACTGTACAAGGGTGCACGAGGCTGAGCCTCACAGTCCCTGACAAGCTTATTGAATGTTTGCATCTTAGCTACTGCAATAGCCATTAACATGGGAAAAGAAAAATCAGTCTGGCTCTTCTAGTTAGGAAAATTGTAGAACCCAGAACTGAACTTGGCTCATTTATGTCTGAATTTTCATGAAGTCTCCTCCGAGCTCTGTTGTTTCTCTCTAGTGACGTCATGAGGCAGTTTAGCCCAATTTGAATAGCTCTGGGTGTTTGCTTCTAGCTCAGAGTAAAGGAAGGTTTCTCTCTTGCCATTTCCTCCCCTTGGCACTGTCCCTCCCCAGAGACCAGGAGCGCTGGTCTGAGCAGCAGAAGGCAGTCAGCTCCAGCCTTCTCACATTCTCCTGCAGCTAGAAACCCAGGCGCACCTGCCTGTCGTAACAGACGGGTAGGGCCTTCCTTACCAGAACCCAGGTCCATGACCTCTGAATGGTTCTGGAATTCCAGACTGTTTTCTAGAGCATTGTTCCTGGAATGATCCCACTGCCCAGGGGGCTTGGACACAGGGAGGAGGCAGAGCAGGCCATCCGCCTGCTGCCCAGGGGGCTTGGTCACAGGGAGGAGGCAGAGCAGGCCATCCGCCTGCTGCCCAGGGGGCTTGGTCACAGGGAGGAGGCAGAGCAGGCCATCCACCTGCTGTCCAGGTGCAGCAGTCATTCTCTAACACAAAGGGGAGGAGCATCTTGGCTGTGAGCAAGACTTGCCTTAGGAACTCTTTGTTCTAAAGCCTTCGTGGCTGTACTATCCCCTCTTTACCTAGGAAGGGGCTAAAACATAGCAGATGGGGAGAGATTTACCGGGAGAGGGTTGGAGACTCACAGGCTGCTGGTCACCCTCTCAGAATGAGGGCAGGATATCTCAGCCCCCTGATTGTGCTGCACCTACAGGGCAGCAATTCAGGGAATAAATGCACTTGTGGCTAAAGTACCTAATCTTGGAACAAAGGTGTGCCAGCATCATGAAGAACCTGGGCATTTCCAAGAAATTGGGTTAACTCATCATAACACAGATCTTGGCATCTATGGAGTGACTGTTTCAAAAACTTGAAATTGACCCTTAGGGGCACACGTGACCTCATTCAGCAGGAGAGGTGAGAGGGAACCGCCTGTTCTTCTCATTTGCATGGCAGTTCCAGGATGGAGTGCCATGGTGAGCCCACACATGGTCAGGATCAAAATGGACTGAATCCTGGGAGCAAAACACATATCCGGTAACTTGTTTTGCATATTTGGTGGTACTATTGCAAAGAAACACTACCTTAAATGATAAATGCATTTTTAAAAAGCTAGTTTCACATTATTATGGAAATATAATTGGTAATAGCTGTCCTCTGTTTTAGGAGAAACGCATTGATAAGGGTAGGGTGCAGCAAGTTCTTATGTGATCACAGGGTTTGATTGTCCTAATTCCAAGGACAGTGCGAGGCATTGTTTTGTGGGGATGCTGAATTTACTCCGAATAAAGGTAGAGGAAGAGGACCCCACAGCTGGGCGCAGAGAGGAAAATGATTGACAGACTTGGCTTAGTTCATTTTAATCTTTGTTTAACTCAGAGAAGTTCTAGGTAATTAACGGAATGGGTTTAGAGAGAGAGAAAGCGTGTGTGCATGCACACAAAAGCACACGTTTCCCCTGGGGCCTCAGCAGTTTGTTCTTCATGAGCAAATACAGTACAGAATTCCACCTTCTCCATGGAATCTCTTTGGACCAAGCACATCCAAAATTAGGGCTTGGAGGCTCTAACGGCTTTGCTCTCATGTGTGGTGTATTCTTCCTTAGGTGTTTCCTGTGTGGATTTATTTTTAATGGATGGTTTTCTTTAAAACCAGGTTTTAAACCCCTGAAGTACAGCTGTCTTTGACCTTTGTGTTCTTCAGCGGGAGACCACAGAAGGTGCCAGTTAGTTGGGTCCACGGTGCTGGGCCGGGGCTGGGCAGATCCTCCGTAGGCTCTGGCCCATCTTACTGGAGCAGAGCCATCTACCTGCGCACAGGTGACCCTTATCACGTCAGTAAGGGCAAAAGCAACCGTTTGGAATTTTGCTCATTCTTTTTAAGTCTGTTTGCCTGTGATTTAACACTTAGCCTTCTTTAGCCTGAGGATGAGTTATGGTAACTCACTCCAAAGTTCACGGGGGGAAAGGAAGACCCATGTTGAACTTAGAGCGGGAGGGCCTTGGGAATGTACCTGTGACTCGGGCACCCCCAGCAAGACCTTGTTGCTGAGTGGGCACCTTGGCATCAGTTGGCCTGATGTCAACCTGGTATGGTCATCACAGCCTCTCTTGCTTTGGTTTTCATACCTGGAAAATGGGAAACAAGATAGACCCACCTCAGAGGATTAAATTAAGTAATACGTAAAACATTAGAGTAAAAATAGCCCCCTGAAGAATGGTCATGCCAATCCCCACAACCTGTGAATATGTCATGTTACATGGCCAAGGAGCTTTGCAATGTTATTAAAGTTGTGAGCCTTAAAAAGAGAGGAGCATCCTGGGTGACTCAGGTGGGCCCAGCCTGCGTCCTGGGTCTGCTGTAACACAGGGCCACAGGCTGAGGGCTGAAACACTGGAAGTGTGTTATCTCACAGCCCCAGAGGCTGGATGTGGAGGTCAAGGAGTCATCACGGTTGGGGCCATGACGAGGAATCTGCTCCAGTCCATCCCTGGGCTCTGCTGGCTGCTGGTCATCTTTAGAGGTCCTTGATGTGTAGAAGGACCACTCTGATCTCTGCCTTCGTCTTTGTATGATGTTCTGCTTGTATGTGAGTGTGTGTTTGTGTCCAAATTTCCTGTTTCTATTAGAACACCAGTCATACTGGATTAGGGCCCACCTCAATGACCCATTTGATTTGGATCATCTGCTATGACCTTATTTCCAAATGAAGTCATAGTCACAGGTCCTGGAAAATAGACTTCAATATGTAGGGGCAAAATGCAACCCACCACAAGCCCTGTAAAGCAGAGAACTTTCTCTGGCTGGCGTCACAGAGATGCAGCAAAGAGAAAGGAAGAGAGACTCAAGGAACGAGAGGGGCTCAAGGCACTGTTAGGTCTGCAGATGGAGGGAGCCGTGTGACATGAGGTGCAGGTGGTCTTGAGTTTCAGGCTCCCAGCTGACAGCCACAAGGAAATTGGAACTTCAGCTCATGGGCTCTGAGAACCGAAAGCTGCCAGCAACATTTCTGGGCAGAAAATATGTTCTCCTCAGATCTGCCAGATGCTGACCGACACCCTGATTTTGGCCTTGAGGAGCCCAGAGTAGAGAAACCAGTGAGCCCACGTGGCACTCCAACCGGCAGACCGGAGGAGAGAAGAAACTCAGGCTGTTTTAAGACTCTAAATGTGTGGTCATTTGTTATGGGAACAACAGGAAACTAATGCAGACAGTATAGAAATGTTTTTCACAGTGCCTGACTCTACAAATGTCAACTACTGTTATATAATTATTCTTTTCTGAAATAGGCATGCATTGTCACTTGCTTAAATTCCCTGGATTTTTGTTTTTAGGGTAAAGGTTTCTATGTGCACATACAACACACCAAATCTACACTGGTGTCCTAAAAATATAGATGGAATAATTTGGTCTATTGGCATATGTCCTGTCTACTTTTAGAAGAAATGGAATAAAATAATTACATATGTTACTAAAATGATTCTTTGATGATTAGATGCCCTAAGCATGTTCAAGCTATTATTTATCGAACATGATCTTAGAGAAAAGCTGGTATCTCCTATTTAAATGCCATTTCTTTCTAGAGAGGGAAGCTTGCTGGCCTGAGGGCGTGGGTTGGATGTTTGTTTATCGCAGTCATAATTTCCAAGTTGAGAGGCACTGTCGTTGAGTGCCCACGTCATGACACCTGCCGGGGAGGTACCTAGGCTCCGGGGAGGTGAACTCGACTAGGAGTCAGGACCAGATTTTCTCATTAAGCACTTTGGCTTCCCATCAGCAAAAGGGCTTAGGTGTTTGTGAGAAATAATGACCACACAACATTAATCCATATTTCCAAGAGTTAAAGGGAACAACAAGTCTGATGAGGCTGAGAAATACATTTCTTTTACTGAAGAGAAGCCAGAACAGATCCGAGCAGGTCCTACACATTCCTCAGCTATGGAAACTTGTCCTTAATGGTGCCCAGCTTCCTGTCCTGTGCCCACGCAGTCCCTAATGTTCTAAGCCCTCCCCACACTCCCCAGGCTCAGGCGTAAACCCTCCGCTAGTTCGGTAAAATTAAAAGATCCACCACACTTCAAGGAAAAGTGAGCTGCGCTGAGTCAGCCTTGTTGCCATGAAGCGGACGGTACTTTCATAGGCACCTACTGTGTGTTTCAGGTTAAACTCACAGCTTTATTCACATTATTTAATGTAATCCTTCGATGACAAAGACGGAGTTGCTTTTCCCTCCCTGAGCTGAGCCATTTCCTCTTTCTATGCTGAGAATACTGAGACCAGATGTCAGTCACTCCACTGTTGGTTCTAGGAAGACTTTCTCCTGGAAGGCAAGACTGCTAACTGATTGAAGTAGCTTATTATGGAGACTAACCAGTGACCCTCCAAGGCCCTCTCTTTGCCATATCAACCAACACAAAGCTACTGTGCCTCCATGGTGCCCATGTTCAGCCAGTTCCCTTCAACGCAAGACCTGCCTCTCAGGTGCCCAGCTCAGGGTTCTGACCCCTGAACATCTCCTGCCTGATATCCCCCGTCCTTTGGTCTGTCAAGACAGCTTTCTCCCTGCCTGCACTGAGCCTAGTAGCCTTGCTTGACTGACAGATTCTCTCCTGGCCTTATGGGAGGTCGGCTGTGGACCTCCTCTGATGCTGAGAGGCTAATGCGATTGTCCCCACTTCACAGGGATGGAAACTGAGGCAGAGAGAAGAAAGTCGCTCACAAAGCCTGGGTTCTACTTCTCCCTCACACCTGGTTTTGGTGGCTGGGTTTTTGTTTCCTTGAGCAAGTCTAAGTTTTCAACAGGCCAGTCTCATCTTTGAGTCTGTGTGTTTGCACCTCCGGCTGGGATCCCACTTCCTGTGCACTAGACATGAGTCTGTCTCTGAAGCCCAGTTAGGCTGGCCCAGGGCACACCCCTTCCTGGCAGCAGCCTGCCTGCTGAGTGCCAGCCCGTGGCCGCCTGCCTGCTCCTCACTGCAAGCTCTGATCTGGGACTCACTCTCTTTCCTGGTTCCCAGTGCTGGGCATGTCTTGGAGCAAGGTCCAGTCCTTGTGGTGTGGCCCCAGACAAAGCCTTGGTTTTCCCCTTCTGAATTTTTAATGCCCGATGCTGGAAATCTTGACAATAGTCACTCTCTAGATTTCTGACCCAGATCACACTGTAGCAGCAATGGCAATAAAGTTAACATTTTCTTATGCTCTTAACTTAATAATTTTGTGACAGTTTCTGTGCCTTATGACCTTGATAATTGCAGTATTTTTCTGTTGCTACTGAACAAACTACCGCGATTGTAACAGCTTTAATAACACCTTTATTATCACTGAGTTTCTGGGGACTGGGAGTCAGGATCTGACTCTGCCAGGTCCTCTGCTCGGGCCTCAGCAGGCTGTAGCCAAGGTGTTGTCCAGGAGTGGGTTCCCATCAGAGGTTCAACCGGGAAGGATCTGCCTCCAAGCTCTCTTGGTTGTAGAATTCATTTCTTGTAGCTATAAGATGTTAAGAGTGTATAACTCTGTTTTCTGAGATTCTGTATTTGTCTATTTGGCATCCATTCGTCGCAGGGCCAATTTATATTAATGAAATTTTCTTATTTTCTGTGTTCTTGATACCAGGGCATGTGAGAGCCTTACAGACCTAGGGAAAGACTGCCCTTCCCATGGCTGGCTAGTTCCTAAATATAACTATAACCAATAATAACCTGCCCACAGCGTGCCTTTTGTATGCAAATCGATCCATCCCGATTCTACAGACACAGCCATCTGTTTATCAAACACCCGCATGCCAACCCAATAATATTCCTGCCCTGAATTAACCCAAGGCCAACTACCAGGCAACTCAGGACAGCCCCTGTGACCCAAGGCCACCAGAATTCTGCAAAGTAGCCAGCTCTAAACTGTTCTCTTTGCTTTGCTCTGCCTTGCTTTTCCCATGGAGCCTCAGCACAGGGTCTGGCTTTGGCATTCCCTTGCTCCTGCTTCTGCCTCCCTACAAAATCTGTGCTTCTCCCTCCTGCGGCCCTGTGTGGCATGGCATGGCATGGCATGGCAGGGTGGGTAAAATAATAAAAATATTATTTAGTGGCATTTGCCTCTCCATATAATCACTCAGTCGTACCTCTATAAACTAAATCCTGGGTAGCTTTATAACCAGGATTCATGGCACCTTGCATTTTGAAAGCCAGATACAGAAAGGGACTCCAGGGTGAGTCTACGAAAGATGAGTCTGACCCATGGCAAAGCCATCAAAGGTCAGGACCAACAGCCCATTGCCACTGCCAGATGCCATTGGCTAGAAGCACATCACGAGTCCTCCCAAATTCAAGAGAATTGGGTTCCCACTGGGAGGCAGGGATTGGGGGGCCACCTTCAAGTTTATCCAGCCCAATACATGCATTTTCAGCAAGATCATGTGAATTGAGTTTTTTAAAAACAAAGCAAAACAAATACATACATTTTACCAACTAGCTCATTAACTTCTTAATGCTTATGGTTTAGTAAATCTAAGCTCTAAAATACTGTGCACTGCTAATTTGTTAGAAATACATGAGGCTGCACGGATGCATGCAATTGCACAGTCATGTGTCTAACTAGGCGATATGCCTGGCTCAGTAGGTGTTCACTTTGATTTAGTAGATTACATGTCTGATTCAGCAGAAAATTCATGTTGTGTCAACAGGTAACGAGCACATCTGATTTCATTCTTGATATATATGGCTCAATTGGTGATCTATTTCTTTTTAGTTGGTGTTTATTTTTCCTATGAATGATTTATCTGTTTTAGAATGAACTGTGTCAACTACTGCACATGGTATATTAATTTCAGTGTGTTATGCAAACATTTCCTGGGTAATATACCTTATTCCATCTTTATTTGCTCTCACTAGCAACGTCATATCTTTTCTTTATTTGAATTAAATAGCTTTTCAAAGAAGGCTATTCTCCTTGGGGACTGCAGGGTGATGGGTGATGCAGGGTACATGGAAAGGGAGGTTTCATTTAGAGAACATTTTTTATTACCTCTGGCATGAGAGTGTTTAACACATTAAGCATTTAGCTCCAAACACTACAGAATGTGCCATCATGTAATTATATAAAGTTGGGTTACATATTTTCTCTATAGTTCCAACCAAAGATTGAATTATTGAGATATTAAAGGAGTTTTAAACTATTTAAATATATATAATATAACATGTGGCTTAATGAAGACACAAGAGAATAGATATGACTATTCACATTTCACAGCAGCAAGTGAACACAGCAGCAGCCATGGAGAAACACGACATGGGCAGGCGGCTCATCAGAACACCAGATCCCTTCCATCGAGGGAAAACTCTCAGGCCTGTTTCCCACTGCCATTGTATGCTTTCCTGCTCCATCCTCCAGATTCCAAAATCACACTACTGCCTGATCCAGAGCTATCACTGTGCATCAGGCTAGTGCCTGATCTGGAATCGTCAATGTATACCAAGCAGTACATGATCTGGAACCATCACTTTACACATGGCAAGCACCTCATCTGGAACCATCACTGTACACCAGTCAGTGCCTGGTCTGGAACCATCAATGTACACCAGTCAGTGCCTGATCTGGAATCGTCAATGTATACCAAGCAGTACATGATCTGGAACCATCGCTTTACACATGGCAAGCACCTCATCTGGAACCATCACTGTACACCAGTCAGTGCCTGGTCTGGAACCATCACTGTACACCAGTCAGTGCCTGATCTGGAGCCATCACTGTGAACAGGGAGCACCTGGCCTGGAACTGTCAGTATGCACTGGCTAGTGCTTGATCTGGTTGCATTTAGGAAATAGTAAAGGGGTTTTAAACTGTTTAAACATAGCCTTGACTGCAGACACCACTGAGTGGCTGACATATATAACATAACACAACATAACAACACAACACAACACCAGAATAATGTCAGATCCAGAACCATTACTCCACATA
>NW_012109696.1:4666284-4667226 GCF_000951045.1 Mandrillus leucophaeus | reverse complement strand
CCCAGTATAGAGTCCTACATAATTTTTTGTTACTACAGAGTTGACATTTTTGATGCTATTATAAATGATACTGATTTTTCCATTTTATTTTCTAACTGTTCATTTCAAGTATATAGGAATTTAATTTCTTTCTTTTTTTTTTTGAGACAGAGTCTCTGCTCTGTTGCCAAGCTGGAGTACAGTGGTGCGATCTCAGCTCACTGCAATCTCCGCCTCTCAGGTTTGAGCAATTCTCCTGCCTGAGCCTCCCGAGTAGCTGTGATTATACGCATGCGCTACCACATCCAGCTAATTTTTGTATTTTTAGTAGAGACGGAATTTCACCATGTTGGCCAGGATGGTCTCGATCTCTTGACCTTTTGATCCGCCCGCCTTAGCCTCCCAAAGTGCTAGGATTACAGGCATGAGCCACCGCACCTGGCCGGAATTTAATTCTTAATACTGAATTCTGCAACATTGTCAAATCTACCTATTAGTTCTAATAATCTTCTTAGATATTCATTAGCATTTATGCTACACAATTCTGGGCTCTGTGAATAAATCCAGTTTGACCTCTTTCCAATCTGAATGTATTTTATTGTTTTGCTGTCCTGGCTAGAGTTTCCATACTCATGTTGAATAAGAGCAACGAGTGTGGACCTCCATGTGTTGTCCTCGAACTTAGGTGGAAAGCACTTAATTTCTCACCGTTACGTGTGAAATTCGCTGTTGATCGTTCAGTTAGTGCCTTAATCAGGAATTAAAGCAAGGCTCTTTTAATTCCTCACATGTACAGTGTTATCATAAACACTTTTGTATTTTGGTAAGTGCTATTTTTCTACATTTATTAATATGATTATATGACTTGTTTCCCTTCTCAATCTATTAACGTGGCAGATTCTATTGATTAACTTTGTTAATATGATTATATGACTTGTTTCTGTCCTCAATCTATTAATGTGG
>NW_012109696.1:4661462-4664199 GCF_000951045.1 Mandrillus leucophaeus | reverse complement strand
AGTCCTCCCAAATTCAAGAGAATTGGGTTCCCACTGGGAGGCAGGGATTGGGGGGCCACCTTCAAGTTTATCCAGCCCAATACATGCATTTTCAGCAAGATCATGTGAATTGAGTTTTTTAAAAACAAAGCAAAACAAATACATACATTTTACCAACTAGCTCATTAACTTCTTAATGCTTATGGTTTAGTAAATCTAAGCTCTAAAATACTGTGCACTGCTAATTTGTTAGAAATACATGAGGCTGCACGGATGCATGCAATTGCACAGTCATGTGTCTAACTAGGCGATATGCCTGGCTCAGTAGGTGTTCACTTTGATTTAGTAGATTACATGTCTGATTCAGCAGAAAATTCATGTTGTGTCAACAGGTAACGAGCACATCTGATTTCATTCTTGATATATATGGCTCAATTGGTGATCTATTTCTTTTTAGTTGGTGTTTATTTTTCCTATGAATGATTTATCTGTTTTAGAATGAACTGTGTCAACTACTGCACATGGTATATTAATTTCAGTGTGTTATGCAAACATTTCCTGGGTAATATACCTTATTCCATCTTTATTTGCTCTCACTAGCAACGTCATATCTTTTCTTTATTTGAATTAAATAGCTTTTCAAAGAAGGCTATTCTCCTTGGGGACTGCAGGGTGATGGGTGATGCAGGGTACATGGAAAGGGAGGTTTCATTTAGAGAACATTTTTTATTACCTCTGGCATGAGAGTGTTTAACACATTAAGCATTTAGCTCCAAACACTACAGAATGTGCCATCATGTAATTATATAAAGTTGGGTTACATATTTTCTCTATAGTTCCAACCAAAGATTGAATTATTGAGATATTAAAGGAGTTTTAAACTATTTAAATATATATAATATAACATGTGGCTTAATGAAGACACAAGAGAATAGATATGACTATTCACATTTCACAGCAGCAAGTGAACACAGCAGCAGCCATGGAGAAACACGACATGGGCAGGCGGCTCATCAGAACACCAGATCCCTTCCATCGAGGGAAAACTCTCAGGCCTGTTTCCCACTGCCATTGTATGCTTTCCTGCTCCATCCTCCAGATTCCAAAATCACACTACTGCCTGATCCAGAGCTATCACTGTGCAT
Organism: Mandrillus leucophaeus; assembly: GCF_000951045.1. Lineage (NCBI taxonomy): Eukaryota > Metazoa > Chordata > Mammalia > Primates > Cercopithecidae > Mandrillus > Mandrillus leucophaeus. Next base: position 4,663,075 of record NW_012109696.1, on the reverse strand, counting down.
CAGGCTGGTGCCTGATCTGGAATCGTCAATGTATACCAAGCAGTACATGATCTGGAACCATCACTTTACACATGGCAAGCACCTCATCTGGAACCATCACTGTACACCAGTCAGTGCCTGGTCTGGAACCATCAATGTACACCAGTCAGTGCCTGATCTGGAATCGTCAATGTATACCAAGCAGTACATGATCTGGAACCATCGCTTTACACATGGCAAGCACCTCATCTGGAACCATCACTGTACACCAGTCAGTGCCTGGTCTGGAACCATCACTGTACACCAGTCAGTGCCTGATCTGGAGCCATCACTGTGAACAGGGAGCACCTGGCCTGGAACTGTCAGTATGCACTGGCTAGTGCTTGATCTGGTTGCATTTAGGAAATAGTAAAGGGGTTTTAAACTGTTTAAACATAGCCTTGACTGCAGACACCACTGAGTGGCTGACATATATAACATAACACAACATAACAACACAACACAACACCAGAATAATGTCAGATCCAGAACCATTACTCCACATATGGCAGTATCTGATTTGAAACCATTACACTATACTAGGGCAGTGCCAGGTCTGGAACTACAACTCTATCCCAAGCTGCTGATCAAACTCATCATTATTCTGTGTGTGTGTGTGTGTGTGTGTGTGTGTGTAATTTCTGGTATAATTTACATACAATAAAATGCTCTGCTCAAGTTTAAGTGCATCATTTGATCAGCTTTCATAAATGTGCTTCTAAATGCACAACATATCCGTCACCCAGAAAGCTCCTTCATGCCAATTTCTACTCGATCCTGCTTACCTCACAAACACTCGTGTATCTGACATCTACTACCATAAGTTAATTTTGCTTATTTTAGAGAATTTCATGAACATTGAATCATGTAAGTTTCTTCTCATGTTCAGTTTTTTTCATTGAGCATAAAAGCGTTGATATTCATCTATGCTGTCACGTGCATCAATGTCGTGTTCCTTTTGATGTCAAAAGGCACCCCCTTGCATAGAACCCACAGCGGATGCTTCCGTGCTACGGTGGTTGTCATTTATGGTTTAGACTAATATGGGTAAAGCAGCCATGCACATTCTTGTGTAACACTTTCTGTAGGTGTAATTTTATTTCTCTTGGATGAACACTTAGAAATTTAATTGTTGAATTACAGGAGAGATGTGTTTTAATTTTTTTAACTGCCAAAAAGTTTTCAAAAGTTGTTTTGACATTTTATACTCTAAACAAATAAGAGTTCTAGTTGTTCTATAGCCTCTTGAACATTTATTGTTGTCAAACTATAAAAATTTCATTCTTTCTAGTGGATATACAGTCACATTTTATGATGGTTTCAATTGACATTTTCTCGAGACCTAAAGACATTCATCACATTTTCATTTGCTATTTTTATATTTTCTTTTGTTTGTTCCTGTTCAAGACTTATGTGTATTTTTATTTATTTTAATTGAACTGTAGGAGTTCTTTATGTAAGTATTTTTGAAGTATAGTATTGCTAATACATCCACCACTTTGTGACTTTATCATCAAGATTTTTTTTGATGAGCAGAAGTTTTTAATTATGATAAATTTTAATTTATCATTATTTTAAGATTCAACCCTTTTATT
>NW_012109696.1:4652804-4659679 GCF_000951045.1 Mandrillus leucophaeus | reverse complement strand
TATTACTGAATTCGGTATCTAGTTTTTTTAGGGGATTTTTTGTCTATAATCATGAGAGACACTGGAGTTTAATTTTTTGGTTTTGTTATCAAGGTTTTATCTGATGGCCTCACAAAATAAGTTAGATGTGTTTTCTCTTCCTCTGCGTTCTGAAAGAGTTGTCTGTGCTTGAAATTATTTCTCCCTTAAATGTCTGATAGAAATATAATCAGTAAAAAAAGCTTGTTTAACCCACGGCCCATGGGCTGCATGCGGCCCAGGATGGCTTTAAATGTGGCCTAACACAAATTTGTAAACTTTCTTAAAACATTATGAGATACTTTGGTGATTTAAAAAAACTCATCAGCTGTTGCTAGTGTTAGTATATTTTACGTGTGGCCCAAAACGATTGTTCTTCCAGTGTGACCCAGGGAAGCCAAAAGATTGGATACCCCTGCAGTAAAACCTTCTGGGTTAGAAGTTTTCTCTGTGGTAAGATTTTTAATTAATAATTTAGCATATTCAATGGACATGTGGCTACTTAGATTTGCAATTTCTTTTTCATGTTTCTTTATCAATTTTCTCTACGTTGCTTAATTTATTTACATTAATAAGTTACTTAGTTGCTGTTGTATATCCACTAAGTTACTGCTATATACCCACTCTTATCATTTTCATTTGTGGGATCTCTAATGATATCTTCTCTTCGTCATTTGTACAGAGAGCTTCATCATAAATGCTGTGTCCTCTTTTTCCCTTTGGGAATCTTGCTAGAGGTTTCCCAATTTCATTTATATTTTTAAGGAAATAACTTCTGGCTTTGTTGAACTTTCTCATTGCTTTTCTGGTTATCTTTTTACATTTCATTGACTTCCACTCGTATTTGTAATATTGCCTCACTCCTTTGTATTTGGAATTTAATTGTTTTCTACCTCTTTAGGTACAAATAGAAGAAATTTATGTTACACCTTTCATCTTTTCTAATGTAGGCATCTAAAGCTATAAATGTACCTCCGATGACTGATTTAGCAGCATTTCAAAACTTTTGATGTGTTATGGTATCATGAATCAACTACATTTTTGTCTCTTTTCTGTTGTGGTTTCTTCCTTCATTCATGAGTTATTTAGCCTTTTAAATATTTAATCTCTGAATATTTAAGATTTTCTAGAAATCTTATGATTATTGCTTTTTATATGACTGCCACTCTTTCCAGAGAACATGCTTTCTATTATTTGGATGTGATGTATGGTCTCTGTAGGTGAACATTCCCTGTGACTCCACTCTTGCTGGGTATGGCGCTCTATCATGAACAGATCAGGTTAGTTGGTTGATGCTTTACTATTTTAGACTTTTGGAAAGTTTTGGTTTCGGGGTGCTGTCGCAATCTTTTATTGGCCAATTTATGGACAGGTAAAGAAAGCTTTTGTGAAAGGGGGCGCAATCCGATGTGGTGAAGTCACTGGCTGATAACAGAAGGGAGGTGTGTGGTGAGGTGGAGAGTGGAGTGGCCCCCATCCCTGAGGAGTGGCCCCTTCTTCCAGGCACAGATGACCTCTCTCCACCCATCCCTGGGGAATGGTCCCTTCTACAGGCCACAGATAACCTTTCTCTACCCATCCCTTAGGAGTGGGCCCCTTCTACAAGCCACAGATGACCTTTCTTCCCCCTTGTAGTCTGCTCTAGGGGTCAGCAATCCTTTTTTTAAAACAGCCAGGGAGTAAATATTTAACATAGTAAATACTGTGGGCCAAGAGGCAAAATTAGGGCTATTACATAAGGTACTTATATAACCCTACATACACAAGGTGCTTTTATAATTTTAAATATATTTAAAATTTTTAAACAGTAGTCTGTAATAAAACAGATAATTGGCCAGGTCTGGCCCACTGGCCATAGTTTGTCAACTTTTGCATCATGTCCTGAGAACATTCTGCTCAATACTGGATCAAAAGGATAAAACAGATGACAAACTGAATGAGTTTTTCAGCCAAATTTGAGATTTGGGTGAAAGGCAGTTAAATAGAAAGTTTTTACTGTGGAGTTTTCTGGGTCTAATATGCAACCTAAATTGGGAATCTCCAAAAGGGACTTGAGAAAGTACTGGCCAGGCGTGGTGGCTCACACCTGTAATCCCAGCACTTTAGGAGGCTGAGGCAGGTGGGTCATCTGAGGTCAGGAGTTCAAGACCAGCCTGGCCAACATGGAGAAACCCCGTCTCTACTAAAAATACAAAAATTAGCTGTCGGGCGTGGTGGTGCAGACTTGTAATCTCTGCTACTTGGGAGGCTGAGGCTGGAGAATTGCTTGAACACAGGAGGCGGAGGTTGCAGTGAGCCAAGATCACGTGACTACAGTACAGCCTGGGCAACAAGAGTGAAACTCCGTCTCAAAAAAATAATAAAATAAAATAAAATAAAAATAAAATAAAATAAAATAGAAGAAAGTACTTCCACTGTGGTTTGAATGTGTATGTCCCCTCTGAAATTCATGTATTGAAACTCAGTCACCAATGCGATAGTATTAAGATGTAAGGCGTTTAGGAGATGATTAACCCAGGAGGTCAAAGTGTAGAGAAGGGCATCCGGGTCTTTGGAAAGGGGCTTCACACAGCACTCAGTTGTCTTCCGCCTTTCTGATACAGAAGGTAAAAAGAAATGATTTAGGCAGATAGTGAGGGTAAGAGAGTTCTCAGTGAAATTTCCTTTTAATAAAAAGCAGCCTCCAAATCATTTCTTTCCTAATAAAAAGCAGCCTAAAGTATCAAGCAGCAAACATAGATGAGCAAGCTGGAAGCCTGCATGGGTAAATGCCGGCAGCTGCGCCAGGAGAAAGGGGTACCTGAGAGCCAGGTATGTTCAACATGGAGGCTCCCTCTGCTCTTTTCTTTGGTGCCACATGTGCAGAAAAGCAGCAGGGAAGATGGTGCAGGCCAGGCAGAGAACCCATCTCCATCATAAAAGCTTAGGATGGGGTGGCCAGCTTCTTCTCACATTATAAATGGCACACCTGGTCCAACCAATCCTTGGTGCCCTATGTAAATCAGACACCATCTCCTCAAGCTCATCTGTAAACCAACCACAGTTCATCGTGAGCTGGGGAAATCTGCTCAGAGCCCCCTCCCTCTGCACAAGGGAGCATCTCTCTTTTGCCCATTAAACTTCCTTGGCACGAGGCAAGGAACTTCGGGTATTACCCCAGATGAATGATGCACGGCACTTCCATCCCTTCCACCCTGTAAGGACCCAGCGCTCCTCCCTCCTGGGGATGCAGAAACAAGGTGCCATCTTGGAAACTGGGATACTGATACATTTCTGTTGTTTATAAGTTACCCAATCTCTTTGTACTGTTTTGCTGTAGCAGTACAAAGGGCAAAGGCAATAGATTGGTTTTATTTTGCTGAGGTTCTTGTGGGTCTGGGGGTCTGGTGTCCCTTTAGACAGTCTAGAAAACATGAGTGGCAACCTAGTTTTCAAAAACTAGCTCTCCCTTTTCACTCTTGGTATTCTAAATATGGAGATTGCTGTGATCTGTTGTGTTTTGTAAATTTTAGAAATTAATTTCTCTTACTTCTAATAGGATATCCTGTGCTGCAAAATGTAAGCTATGACTGGATACAACAGCCAGAGACACAAACAAGGCTACTGCTGAATCTCGTAAGTTGATGATGTAAAATACATAGAAAAAGACAAATCCTTACAAACTGAGTTATACAAGTCAATGCCAGCAGTCTCTCAGCTATTATGTTTCAACCACTTCACCTCATCTGTATTTCACTTGGGGTTTTAAGTTTGGGTGCAGGTTTTAAGGTAAATAAAGCCTGAATTCCAAGCTGCTTCTGTACTCATGATGACCCTGACTTTATTAATAATGGGATCTAATGACATCACTTTTTGACAGTCATGATCTTTAACCTAGTTTGATCTAAACCAGACTCCTTGGGAATGATATCATTAAGGTAAATCCCTGAAAGGAGACCCCAGTCACTTTAGTATGAACCATTTAGAAGTATTAGGTTACTGGGAGTGATTTCACCTATCACTTTTTTCTTCCTTGGGCAATACAGACCATATCAAAACTGCAGAGAAGGGCAACGGATAATTGTTGTTTTTAGTTAATAACACTCCCTCCAGGTCATACCAGAATTCTAATTATGCATATGGGTAGACTTATTTAAATGTGGTTTATATATTTTTTTCGTTAGGCCGATCTTAACTCTTAGAGTCTACACTTCCCGCAACGTTTGGAAAAAAAAAATGTGTAGCATTAATGCAAAGGTAATTTTAGATACACCTTGTGTTCACGTGTATAGGATGAAGTACCAGTGTCTATATGAAGATGCTCCTCGCTGTAGGAAAAAGTTGTGAGAATTATAGGCAAATATTTTACATATGAACCAAATCTGTACATGCAAAAGGGTACGTCGGGGCCCCTGCCTGCCTGTCTTCTTTGCTGCTGTCCCAAGATCTGGTCATGTTTTCTGTTCCTGCTCCCAGAAGCCTCCTCTCTGGTCTTCTGGTTTCCACTGATGTCCCCAAACATCATTCTCTAAAGAGCAGCAGAGTGTTGACCTCACACGTCAAGACTAAAACGAAACTACCTCCACACCCAGCTATGCCAGCCAGTCTTACAACATTTATCACTATCGCTGTTAACATGTATATAAACCTAACATTTGTCAATAGCATCAAATACTACCTGGGTAAACTATTTCCAGCAAGAATTACCACTGTTTTCTTGATCTGACAGAGATATCAGACTTCATTTTCTTCCTCCTTTTAAATCTCTCACTAGTTCATACATCTGATTCTGGAAAAAAAAAATCAGCAAACTCTTCAGAGAAGAAACTCAATACATCTCAAATTATTACTAGAAAAAGTACTTTATATTCTAGATAAACATGGACTTCATCATCCTACAAAGATACACTGTAACTCATGGTAAATTATCCCATCCACCTTTGCAAGGCTACTGAGTGATTGCTATGCTAAGCTGGTTGGGTAGAACAAATCCCTCAACGTTTGGCTTATGTAAAAATGAAGGTATGAGCTCCTGGGTGTGCCTGGCTTCCGGTACAGGTGGCCATGTTTCTAAGAAGAGAACCCAGGTTTGTTTGCCTCAACTCAGTTCGTGCTGCTTCTGCCCCAGGTGCTGTGTGTAAAGGAGAAGGTGGTCGGGATTCAAGGCCTGTGGGCCACAGCAGGAGACCTGATACCGGGAACCTGGACAAACTCCCGTTTCCCCCATTGGCTCTCACTGGGCCCAGCCACTTTCCCACCAAACACTCCCGTAGCTGGGCCTGCGATGCGCTCATGTCCTCCAGGCTGCTCCTGGCTTTACCTGTGGGGCGTGTTCGGGAGAGTGGACGCTGGGATCAGGCATGGGGAGGGCTGGGTTCCCCACTGGCGCTTTCAGGAGCTCTGTTAGGTGTTCCTAGCAGAGCCAAGTCTCACCCACCAGACCCACTGGGAGTGGCAAGCTGTGGTGCCACCTCCCCAGCGCCAGGGCAGAGACCAAGGTGGAAGCCACTGTCTGCTGGCCCCTGGTTAGGTGACGTGGTGGCAAGTCACCCAGCGTCCCCAGGCTGAGTGTCCCAGTTTCCTCCTCTGCGAAACGGGAATGATGCTTCCCATGGATGCCCCTCTAAGAAATATAGTGAGACTGGGGGGACCAGTCCATGAATCGTATCTGTGAACTGTCAATTGATGGCTGTCATAACCTTCTATTGGAGGACTGAAACAGAATTCCAGGAGCAGGAAGGCAGGAGGAGGGAGGTTAATATGTGTACGTGAGGCTTTGTCTGTCTATGGCTGGCTGCAGCTCCTGGATTGGTCTGCCGTTTGCCTGTGTTAACATGAGTTCCCTTCTTTTAAAGTCAAGAGTTTCCAACACTTAAAAAAGTGTAACGGGAGGTAACTTAATAATGTGTGATTTATGTAGCCATCAGAAGAAATATCAACGTCTCCATCCTGGAAACAAATCAAAGTTCAGATATGGATGCAAACACTAATTACTTTTAACAAGTGCAAGGGAGAGGTGAGCGGAGGGCAGGATTGAATTTTGCACAGCCAGACAGCCGGGCGCGTGATAACCTGAGCTTTTGCAAGGCCCAGTGTGGTGTGCACAGGAAGTATCAGGATGTGGGCCATGTCGGCCGGGCCCTCATCCGCCCTTTGAAGTTTCCAGAGTGAGAAGGGACGAACATCCATCTCCAAGCGCCCCAAGTCCTGCGGGCTGCTTTGGGTTACTGAGGAATGTGCACTTATTAGAAACCTGAGCCCACGGTCCCTAAAAAGTTGGGCTGTGGCGGGGCAGGGAGTGACCCTGTCAATTTAGACAGCTGCTAGACCACTGCTCCGAGCAAATTATTACAGCAGCGGTGATTTTCCTGATGGGAAAAAAGCAAAGGGCATCTCTTTAAGCCCCACTGGGTCAGCTTTCGCCTTGAAGATTCGTGTGAGAACGGGAGCCTCGGGAGAATTAGAGCCATGCCAGGGCCGAGGCTGAAGGACGAACAGGCTGCTAGGTAGGGGAGTGGAGACTCAAACACAGATAAACCTAAAAGACACTGGCCTCTCTCTGCGTGCATCCATTACTGTCCTGCGACAGTCTCACGTTTGGAAAACTCCAAGCTCACAACATAACTCATGCAGCAGTTCCTTAGGAGTGATTCTGCACTGGATGGCAGATGGTTCCACCCACTGTGTCCCAGTGCCCGCTCCCATCCGCCAGCACCTGCAGTGCATTTACACGTGGAATTCCTTCTGCATGCAGCTCAGCTGCTGCAGAAATCAGGGTGTGGGTCTCTCATGTGTGTTCACTGCAGAGCAGCTTCAAATGGGTGTGAATAAAATGCTTCTTTCAATCTTAAGGCTTGAGAATGAGAAGCAAGCAGGAT
>NW_012109696.1:4635046-4652334 GCF_000951045.1 Mandrillus leucophaeus | reverse complement strand
AGTATCAGGGAACTCAAATGTTCAGAAGTTAAACTTCACATGCTTAAAATATTTCATATGAGACCGTATGACTGGCAGTGCAGCAGTGCCCAGGGGACCTAAGCCATGGAACTTTCAGGAACACTTGGAGAGGGGGAGCCAGGCCTGCTGCGTGCAGGTGCTCCAAGCGGAGTCCGTGAGCACCCCCAGCAGCGAGGGCTGGACTCTGTAGCCACTCAGGCTGCCTCAGACCATCATCCAAAGGCCTGGAGAGAGCCGGGATGCTCACTTTCAACAAGCACCCAGGGGATTCTGAGGGAGAAGTTCCCAAGACTACTCTGGGAGGAAATATTACTCTTTATTCCAGTTAGCATAATGTTAATGACAATTAAAATCCATGTCACAGGGTTGCAGTGAGGCACAAATTAGAATAAATGTGATAGCACTTTAAAAAGTGCAGGGGTGTCCTGCAACGGCTATAACAAATGACAAAAAGGTGGGCAATTCACAAAAGCAGAAGTTCATCCTCTTGAAGCTCTGGAGGCTGGAAGTGGAAAAGCCCCATGTCTGCAGTGCTGCACTCTCCAAAGGCTCTGGGGGAGGAAGCACCTTTGCTTCTTCCAGCTCCCCTTGGCTGCTGTGCTCCTGGGCTCATGGCCATGTTGCTCCAGGCTCTGCCTCTGGGGCCACGCCGTCTCCTCCTCTTCTGTCTGGGTGAAATCTCCTCTGCTTTTCTCCTATAAAAATATTTGTTCTTGAATTTAGGGCCCACTTGGATAATCCAGGGTGATACCCCCACCTCAAGATCTTTAACTTAACGTAACCTTTTTTTCTAAATAAGGTCACATTTACAGGGATTCAGACGGGGACATGTCTCTTTGGGGCCACCAACAACCCACTATACTCAGTGCAGGACATACAACTGCAACAATACAACTGTGGCTACTATCCCATCACATTCTTCGGTCATGAAAGCCGAGTCGTGTGCGCTCCTCTCTGACACGCTTGGCTTGGCCAGTTGGCTTCTTCCTGCAGACCGCAGAGTGGCTGCTCTGGGAATCTCCTTTCTGCCGCAGAGACACAGCCTTCCCGCACCAGGCGAAGGGTCAGCTCAGCAGGGGCCTTTTCTGGGGAGGGTGCAGTACTCCAACGGTGAGCCGGGCTCCCAGCACTGTGTCCATGGCTGGCTCTGCCTCCTGCTCACCCCTGCCTGCCTGGCCTCTCCCTGCTTCTCCTCCTGCTGACCCCTGCCTGCCTCACCTCTCCCTGCGTCTCCTCCTGCGCTCCCCCTGGCCTGGCCCTGTGCGTCCTGTGTGTGCCTCTCACTCATTCTTGGGGCCTGCCCTCTGCAGACCTTGCTTTTGAGCCCAGTGCCCCTCTGTGGGATCCTCACTGTCCTGGTGGAGGCTGACAATCATGAAACTGCCCAGCGACGTCTCGTGGTGGGGTGGCTGCTCCGCAGGGCCTGTGTGGTGTCCCCTCACCATGTCGTGACCTTCCCTTCCATGGGTGGCACTGGCATTGGAGACAGGCCCAGCACCCTCAGAGACCTCCACACACGCGGCCCTGGCTCCCCTCTCCGTGCGGAGCCGCCTCACCTCCCTGCGCGCTTGTGGTCGTGATTCTTCTCTCTGTGCGGAGCTGCCTCACCTTGCTGTGTGCTCGTGGCCGTGGCTCTCCTCTCTATCTGGATTTGCCTCACCTCCCTGCGCACTCGTGGTCGTGGTTCTTCTCTCTGTGTGGAGCTGCTTCACCTTGCTGTGTGCTTGTTTCCTCCTGTGGCTTACCAGAAACTCCACTGGGAAGGAGCAGAGAGGTGTGTGGAGAGGGAGGACGAGGTGCATCCCATGGGCAGAATTGCCTTTCTACCCACAGTGCCATTTCTCTGCACTCTCGGGAGACCCGTCTGCCTCCAGCCCTGAGCGCCTGTTCCAGGGGAGGAGATGGGCCCCATACCTCAACGGGGTCCTAGAGCAGCTTTCATGGCACCCAGGACAGAACGTGACCTGATAAGGCCGCAAGTTCGTCGTGGTTCCAAGCAGACCCCTGCCTGGTGGTCTGAGCTCAGACCCTAGCCCTGCCCTTACTGTGGGCTTGTTTCCTTAACTTATTTGTGCCTCAGTTTCCTCACCGTAAAATGGGACAATTTGCTAAGAGGTTTAATGAGTTAATTCATGTAAAGTGCTTTGAAGAGTACCTGGCTCAGAATGCACACAAAACATCATCTGTGGTGGCGGTGATGGCTGCGACGGTGGTTCATAGGCATGCCAGTCGCAATGACATACAGAGAGAGGAATGGAGAGCTCAGAGGAATATGGAAGGGCAGCCCCCGTTGCATGGAAAAATCGATAGGGGGATGTGAGCAGGAGCAAACGCACACCCAGCAGTTGGGAGGGGGAGTCTCCTGACCCGGGATTCAGGAGAGAGAGCCCCGGACCAGACTCACAGCCTTGATTCCGGAGCACGTTCTCGGTTTCATTTTCCGGTGTGAGTTTATGGAATTCACTGCTTTCTATTTGTCTCAGTTTCTTGTGACAAATAATAGCTGCCTCACCGAGATAAGAAAATGACAAAATGAATGAGAAACCAAATTGAGAAGCTAAAAGCATTGTGTAAATTTCTACCATGAAGGCCACAAATTTAAAATCATCCATCAACACTTTAGACAAAAGCATAAAACATCCGTGATGTGAAGCCCCGGTCTGCGCCTCCCCTGAGCCCCCAGGCTCTGCCAGGACAAAGTCTCTCTCCCTCTTCTCAGGAAGTCATGCCCTCTCCTGGGTATGGTGCTCCCCAGTCACGAGGGGCTGCTGCCGATGGCCCCAGAGTCATCGGGAGGTCGCGGGGCAATTGTAGAGAAAACCTCCTCCCCGATCCAAGGACCTCGGTGGAAACAGGCCACCTCCTTCGTGCCCTGCACACCTGAAGCTGTGGGCGGAAGAAGCAGAAGAAGTGAAGAAACTGGAGCTTGGGCTGGCCCGAGAGGGACAGGGACCGATGCCTGTCTTGTTCATGGCAGAGTGAAGATTGGAGCTTTCCCTGCAGAGGATGCGGGTGGGCCTTCAGGTGTTGGAGCCCCTCAAGCCCAGAGGCCCGGAGATGGTGCAGGGTGCCTGGCTGAGGACTGTTCCCCCTGGGAGGACTCTGCAGGTGAGCAGCAAAGGCAAAAGTCGGCTGGTGTGGGAGTGTGGAGGGGGCTGTGCAGGAGTGGCTCCTGGACTGAACAAAGACAGCAGCAGAGGAGATGTTAAAAGGGAATCCAGCTGGGCACAGTGGCTCACACCTGTAATCCCAGCACTTTGAGAGGCGAGGTGGGCAGATCACCTGAGGTCAGGAGTTTGAGACCAGCTTGACCAACATGGAGAAACCCCATCTCTACTAAAAATACAAAATTAACTGGGCATGGTGATGGGTACCTGTAATCCTAGCTACTCAGGAGGCTAAGGCAGGAGAATCACTTGAACCTGGGAGGTGGAGGTTATGTTGAGCCAAGATCGCACCATAGCACTTCAGCCTGGGCAAGAAGAGCAAACCTCAAAAAAAAAAAAAAAAAAACCAACAAAAAAAAGGAATTGAAATACGCAGACCTCCAGGAAGGGCTGCCAGCACCATGAGAAGCTCTCCTTTTCCACGATCCTGCCTTTCAGTGGGAATGCAAACTGGCACAGCCTCATCGGAAGTCCGTTGGCAGCTTCCTATGGAACTAAGTACACTGTTACCACACACTCCGACTTTCCTGCTCTTCGGTGTTCGCCAGATAAACTGAAACCTTCTGTCCACCCAAAACCTGCCCATGGATGTTTACAGCAGCTTTATTATAATTACAAAACTCAGAAGCAGCCAAGATGCCCCTCAGTCGGCGAAGGGGTGAATTAAGCTGCGCTGCATCCACACAGTGGAATCTTACTCAGCACTAAAAGGCACGAAGGAGCCTCTCATGAGCACCCCTAAGTGCTATGGACTAAAGGTTTGTGTTGCACCCCAAATTCCTCTGTTGAAATCCCCATCCCCAAGCCGATGGTGCTAGGAGTGTGGCCTCCGAGAAGTCATTAGGTCATGAGACTGGAGCCCACAGGACAGGGTTCGTGTCCTTCTAAGAAGGGAGGGCTTGTGTCCTTAGAACACAGCAAAGACGGCCTCCTGCAAACCGGAAGCCCTCACCAGGGACAGGAATGGCAATGCCTCGACAGTGTCCTTCCAGCCTCCAGAGCTGCCACAGACACACGTCTGGTGTTTAAGTTACCAGCCTGTGGTATTTTGTAACGGTGCCCTGAGCTAAGACACTAAGCGGAAGAAGCCAGTGTGAAAGGACAGCATCCCGTACATTGGACGTGCCCGTGATGGTGAATCTTACGTGTCTACTTGTCCATCTGTGGGGTGGCCTGATATCCAGTTACGCACAATCTTGGGTGTATCTATGAAGGGCTTTGGAGGAGAACAACTTCGGAATCAATCAGTGGGGTCAAGTAGATACCCACTCCAGTGTGGATGGCCTCATCCGACCCCTTGAAGGCCTGAATAGAGAGAAAGGCCAATCCTCCAGTGGGTGAGAGTGAGCTCCTCCTGCCCTTCCACCCCTTCCTTCCAACCCCTCCCTTCCACTCCCTCCCTTCTACTCCCTCCCTTCCCCTCCCTCCCTTCCACCCCCTCCCTTCCACCCCTCCCTTCCCCTCCCTCCCTTCCACCCCTCCCTTCCACTCCCTCCCTTTCACTCTGGCCTCTCCACTCCCGAAACAGCAGCCTCCCAAGCCCCACCTCTCTGACCACAGAGCTGTGTCTCTTCAACCTCCATAACCACAGGAGCCAGTCACCTGTTGAAAATATGTGTGTGTGTGTGTGCATGTGCGTGTGCATGCATGTGTCTGTGTGCATGTGTGTGCACCTGTGTGCACGCCTGTGTGTGCCATGTGCATGTGTGTGTGCACCTGTGTGTGTCTGTGTGCCTGTGCATGTGCCTGTGTGTGTGTGTGTGCCTGTGTGTGTGTGCGTGTGTGTGCCCATGTGCCTGTGTGTGTACACGTGCATCTGTGTGCATGCCTGCGTGTGCACACGTGTGTGTGCACATGTGTGTCTGTGTGTGTGCCTGTATGTATGTGTATGTCTGTGTGCCTGTGTGAGCATATGTGTGTGTGCATGTGTGCCTGTGTGCCTGTACATATATATATGTGTAAGTCTGTTTGCCTGTGTGTGCATGTGTGTGTGCATATGTGTGTGTGCCTGTATGTATGTGTATGTGTATGTGTGCCTGTGTGTGCATGTGTGTGTGTGTGCGCCTGCATGCCTGTACATATGTGTATATGTATGTTTGTGTGCCTGTGTGTTCATGTGTGTGTGCATGTGTGTGTGCCTGTGTGCCTGTTCATATGTGTATGTGTATGTCTGTGTGCCTGTGTGTGCATGTGTGTGTCTGTGTGCATGTGTGTGTGTGCATTTATGTGTGTGTGCCTGTGTGCCTGTAGGTATGCATGGATGTGTGTGTCTGTGTGCCTGTGTGTGTGTGTGTGTGTGTCTGTGTGCGTGTGTGTGTGTGTGCCTGTGTGCCTGTACCTATGCATGGATGTGTGTGTCTGTGTGCCTGTGTGTGTGTGTATGTCTGTGTGTGCGTGTGTGTGCCTGTGTGCTTGTGTGTGTGTGTACGTGTGTGTGCCTGTGTGCCTGTACGTATGCGTGCATGTGTCTGTGTGCCAGTGTGTGTGTGTGTGTGCGTGTGCATGTGTGTGCCTGTGTGCCTGTATGTGTGTACCTGTGTGTGTGTCTGTGTGCCTGTGCATGTGTGCATGTATGTGCGTGCCTCTGTGTGTGTGTGTGTGTGTCTGTCTGTCTGTCCTATTGGCTCTATTTCTCTGGCTAACCGTGACTCATACACCAACTTGATGACTTTCCAACAAAGGCAGAACGATAGAAACGGAAAAGAGATCTTTGGCTGCCAGGGGTTGGCGGGGGAGGGGTGAGCAGGCCAAGCACGGAAGGTTTCGAGGGTGGTGAAACTGTTCTGAGCAACAGGTAGTGGGGGACACATGTCATGATACATTTGTCCAAACCGTAGAATGCACAGCACCAGGAGGGACCCGCATGTGCACTGCGGCCTTTGGGTGACAATCGTCCGTCACTGCGGCTCATCCATTGTGAACAAGCTGCCGCACAGAGCAAGGTGTCGATAGAGAGGGGAGGCTCTGCTTGTGTGGGGGCTCTGCACCTTCTGCTCAATTTTGCTGCGAACCTCAAAGTGCTCTAAAAAGGAGTCTATTAAAAAATGCTACTGCCCTTAACCATTTGGGTCATGGAAGTTTCTGGAAGAGAGGGCATTGGGTTAGATCTTCGGGGGGAGGCTGCATCGGCATGCTGTGTGCTGGGGAGAGCGTCGGCCATGGAGGGGATAGGCAGGTTCACGCCTCCCACCCACTGTGTGCAGGAGAAGGGGGAGACAGTTAACACTTTTAGTTTTCTTAAGAGAAATTGGAGTACCTCCGGCCCTTTCTCGGATCTTGGAAATTGGGGGGAAATCTGGAATTTATTTCTTAGGTAACATAAATGCATTGAGTCATGTTATCCCAGAAGTAACTCCCTAGGTTTGTCTGCACTGAAGTGTTGCTCATACCTGTGAACAGTGATAGAAAGAAAGCATAAAGCTAATATTTCAGAAATTTGTCCAAACAAATGTATTAAGATGGATTTATTTGACTTATTCTCTTTCCAGAAAGTAGAGGTCCTAAATTTTGCGTTTGACTTTTCCTTGGCATCCACATTCCTGGCCGCTAAGCCCCCTGTCAGATTGGAGCTGGGTAATCGCGCTGTGCGGCATGACTGTGGTATTTTACACCCTTTTAATTGGACACACAGTGGCAATCTGACTGCCGTTAGCAGGGGTGGCACTGCCAGAAGTGTTTTGCTATAATTTATGTGTAAACAGCAGAGCGCGGCCTGGATCTGACCGTGTGGCCTCCACTCTCTCTGCTAGGGTGAATAAAACAGTTTTGAGAAAGCTATTTGTTTTTAGCTTTTTGAAGCCAGGGCAAAATAAATATGCACCATTATCAATTAGTGTTTCTTACCACTGGTGCTGACGAAAATGGAGAAAATCACTGGAAATTAGACCGGATGTAGGAAATGGAGGCAGGGTAATTGCACTCCTCACTGCCCTGAGTGCCGGCCGGTGGCGGTTCCCGACCCTCATTTAAACAGTTTGGTTTCATCCGAGCAGTGTGTTTTGAAATAAAAGTTTTTCAGTGCCATTTTCAAATTGATTTTGCGTAGTCAATTCTAACAAACGACATTGCAGCACAGCTTTTAACTCCTGCCAGGCTTCGGTTTCATGTTGTGTAAATAGATTGTAGTGTCTGTGTTATTGTTGTAACCGGAGCTGGTGCTTGCAAGGTAAAAAGGTTTTAGGCCGCTCTGCACACACCCAGCCCAGCCGTTGGCCCATTGCAGCCTCTTCTAGCTTCCAAGGGAATGGGTCTCAATCTGTCTGACTACAGAGGTGTGTATTTGTCTCTTCACTGGCTTAGACATTCTTGCATTACATTAAATATCCCTGGTGGAACTGGTGGGTTATCCGGGGCCCTCCTCCATCGATTATTCACACTTCCTTCAGTCTCCCTGTTTACAGAGTCCCTTAAGGCACAGTCACCTGGCCCCGTGTCAAAGGAACCTCTCCATGCAGGGCAAACTTGGGAGTTTGATTGACGTTCACTCAAAGCCCACCCTGAGAAACCCTGAACCTCCCCCTTCTGGCAAGCACCTGGGGATGCCGGCATGCTGCTCAGACGCAAGCCTTGTCCACGGACCCCAGTGCTCAATACCGTTGCGCTGTTCCCATTTGGCCAAAGGCAAGGACACGTATCATGGTGCCTTTGTGGTCTCTTCATCACCAACCAGCGCACACCAGTGAAATGGGATCAAATAACTTTCAGGAAATGCCTAAGATGACTGCCTGGGTTTAGAATCGGGAATGAGTGATGGCCGCACAGCACAGTACTTTACAGTATGTACCTGCCGTCAGGGTCCCAGCAAGGTAGGTTGACCTTTATCTTTCTACACCTGGGACATAGTTCTAAGAGATCATGTACTTGGCCCCAGGCTCACAGCACACAGAGAGGAAGCTGGATACAAAATCCAACTCCTGCGAGGAAGTAACTTAGCTTAATAGATGTACAAGAAACATCCATTGAATAAATTAACGAGCGATCATTTTACAATATAAATGTCCCATTAAAACAGGTTTAAAATGACATTCCTTATCTTCGTGGATATTTTAAGGGCAACACCTGTTTGTCTCTAATCCTAGTTAATTTAACAAACGTGGAATCTATCTTATGTAGTCCGGGCTCTCCAAATGTCATCGACAAAGTTAGGAAAGAGACCAGGATAGTGTTAAATCCACAGCCCTGTTTAGGAACCAGTCTGCTCGGCTGCTTTCCACGACTTGGGATGCATTCCCAGACACAGAGTGTCAGATTTCACGTCCTCAGCCATCGTAACACCTTTATAAAAACTGTGACACACTTAATGTATAGTGTTTTTAATCAATGCTTATTTCAGAGTTACCATTGAAAGTGCTTGTGATATTATTTTAGCACGTGGGTCCCCTGCAGATCCCGGTGGAGGTGGAAAAAGGGGCGGCCCTGGCTAGGTGCGGTCTTGTCTAGGTGAGGTCATGTCTCGGTGAAGATGGGTCATTTCTAGATGGGATCATGTCCCTTTGAAGATGTGTCCCTTGCTAGATAAGCCGTGTCTCTATGAAGGGGTGGTCCTTGCAAGATGGGGTCATGTCCATATGAGTATGGTGAAGATGGGAGCCCTTGCTAGGTGGGGTCATGTTTCTATGAAGATGAGTCCTTTCTACGTGGACCATGTCCCTGTGAAAAGGTGGCCCTTGCTAGAGGGAGTCATGTCCCTATGAAGGAGTGATCCTTTCTAGATGAGGTCATGCCCCTATGAAGGGGTGGTCCTTGCTAGATGGGATCATGTCCCTATGAAGGGGTGGTCCTTGCTAGATGGGGTCATATCCCTATATGAAGGGGCAGTCCTTTCTAGGTGAGGTAATGTCCCTATGAAGATGGGTCTTTTCTAGGTGGGTCATGTCCCTGTGAAGAGGGGGCCTTTTATAAGTGGGTAGTGTTTCTATGGAGGTAGATTCCTTGCTGGAAGGGTGATGTCCCTATGAAGATGAGGCCTTTGTTAGGTGGGATCAAGTCCCTAGAAAGGTGGGACCCTTGCTCTGTGGGGTCCCGTCTCTATGGAGGTGGGGTCCCTGCTTCCTGGGAGCCTGGCTGAGCTACTCATCCTCCATGTACCTCTGTTGTCTTATCCTTGGAATGGGGTGATAAATATGCCTTTCTCATTTCCACAGATGACCATCACATGGAGGATATTTGAAAAAGTATTTAATTCCTCAGGTAGTTTTTCTTTTTTTTTTTTTTTTTTTTTGAGAGGAGTCTCGCTCTGTCGCCCAGGCTGGAGTGCAGTGGCCGGATCTCAGCTCACTGCAAGCTCCGCCTCCTGGGTTCACGCCATTCTCCTGCCTCAGCCTCCCGAGTAGCTGGGACTACAGGCGTCCGCTACCTAGCCCGGCTAGTTGTTTGTATTTTTTAGTAGAGACGGGGTTTCACCGTGTTAGCCAGGATGGTCGATCTCCTGACCTCGTGATCCGCCTGTCTCGGCCTCCGAAAGTGCTGGGATTACAGGCTTGAGCCACCGCGCCCGGCCCTCAGGTGGTTTTTCTATCCATGATACAAGAATTTAGCCTAAGGCACAAGTGACATTCAAGGGCATTGAGGCAATCTTCAGGGTAGGCACTCTTCTTTCTTTCTTTAAACTTTTAATTTTTATACAGAAAAGTGCACAGACCAAAGGGTGACTGCATTCGTACATGGCGAGGACACCCATGTAGCCATCTCCTTCTCAGAAAGCCCCAGTGTCCTGCCCCCAGCCACCACACCAGCCTGGTTGCTGTCCTCACAGCTGACACTATCCAGCAGCCATGCCCCACCTGGAGTGTATTGACTGGGATCTTGCCATACGTACCTGGTAGGTCTGAATTTTGTTGCCAATACAGTATCTGTGCCGGTGCACATGTCTTTGCTATTGTAGGCAGCTCGGTTTCTTGGATAGTAGAGACTATTGTGGAAATAGCCCAGGGTGGACACCTCAGGGTTCTGTCTTCTACCACCCTTGACATTTTATTTTTCCTGTGTCCCGGTGTTCCCCTCTCCTCCCTTCTTCTGCCCGGTCCCTCATCCTGGCCTGCCTGCGCTGCCTAGGCCCGGGTGTTGCCTGGCCATCTACACCCAGGGCTGCAGAGTGAACACGCCATGCACTGTCCCCTCTGACAGGGTGGGTCACAGGTGACCCTCAAAGGCCTTGTTTCAGGATAGCTCTTTTCATTTCACTTTTCTCGCATGTGGATGTCCAGTTGTTCCAGCACCATTTGTTGAAAAATACTCTTTTCTCCATATTATTGTCTTTGCTGCTTTCCCAGAGATCAGTTGACTCTATTTAGGTCAGTCTGTTTCTGAGCTCTCTGTTCTGTTCCATTGGTCTCTCGGATTGTTCTTCCACCAGTACCACACTGTCTTGATTTCTGGAGCTTTATTGTAAACCTGGAAGTCAGGTAATGCTCAGTCCTCTCACTCTATTCTCATATATTGTACTGGCTATTCTGAGTCTCTTGTACTTTCATAAAAAACTTAGAAAAGTTCTTTTTGTCGATATTCATATGATAGTTTGCTGAAATTTTGATTGGGATTGCATTGATTCTATATATTCAGTTGAGAAGAACCAACATCTTGACAATATTGAGTCTTCCTGTCCGTGAACATAGAATACCTCCTCGTTGATTTAGTTACTATATTTCTTTCATCAGATTTTTGTAGTTTTTCTCATATAGATCCTGTACATATTTTGTTAAATTTATACTTAAGTTTTTCATTTTGGGGGGTGCTAATGTAAATAACATTGTGTTTTAAATTTCAAATTCCAATTGTTCATTGCTGGTATATAGGAAAGTGATTGGCTTTTGTATACTAACTTTGTTTCATTTAACCTCATGAAAATCCCTTGTTCTGTGGTTGATTATTTCAAATTTTCTAAATTGATAATCATGTCATCTCCAAACCAACAGTTTCATTTCTTCCTTCCTAACCTGTATACTTTTCTTTCCTTTTCTTGTCTTACTGTATTAGCTAGGACTTTCAGTACGATGTTGAAAAGCAATGGTGAGAGGGAATATCCTTGCCTCATTCTTCAACTTCACAAGCAAGCTTCCAGCTTCTCACCCTTAAATATGAAGTTAGTTGTGAGTTTTTGTAAATGATATTCTTCTTTTAAAAATGTATTTTAGGTTCAGGGGTACATGTGCAAATTTGTTATCTAGATAAACTCATGGAGACTTTTTGTACAGATTATCTCATCAACCAGGTATGAAGCTAGTACCCAACAGAACTAAAGATAAAAACCACATGATCATCTCTATAGATGCAGAAATGGCTTTCAATAAAATTCCACATTCCTTCATATGAAAAACACTTAGTAAACTAGATATTGAAGGAACATACCTCAAATAATAAGATCCGTCTATGACAAACCCACAGCCAACATCATACAGAATGGACAAAAGCTGGAAGCATTTCCCTTGAAAACTGGCACAAGACAAGGATGCCCTCTCTCACCACTCCTATTTTCCATAGTACTGGGAGCCTTGGTCAGAGCAATCAGAAGAGAGAAGGAAATAAGAGGCACCCAAATAGGAAGAGAGTAAGTCAAAGTATCCCTTTCCTCAGATGACGCGATTCTGTATCTAGAAAACCCAATAGTCTCAGCCCAAAAGCTCCTTCAACTGCTGAACAACTTCAGCAAAATTTCAGGATAGAAAATCAGCATACAATAATCACCAGCATTCCTACACACCAACAACATGCAAGCCGAGAGCCAAGTCAGGAAGGCAATCCTCGTGACAACTGCCACAGAAAGAACAAAATAATGGCGGGCATAGTGGCTCACGCCTGTAATCCCAGCACTTTGGGAGGCCAAGGCGGGTGGATCACGAGGTCAGGAGATCGAGACCATCTGGCTAACATGGTGAAACCCCGTCTTTACTAAAAATACAAAAAATTAGCTGGGCGTGATGGCAGCATCTGTGGTCCCAGCTACTCGGGAGGCTGAGGCGGGAGAATGGCATGAACCCGGGAGGCAGAGCTTGTAGTGAGCTGAGATCGCACCACTGCATCCAGCCTGGGCGACAGAGCGAGACTCTGTCTCAAAAAAAAAAAAAGAATAAAATAACTAGGAATATGGCTAACCGAGGGGCTTGAAGATCTCGACAGTGAGGATTCCAAAACACCGCTCAAATCCATCAGAGATGACACAAACAAATGGAAAAACACTCTGTGTCTTGGTTTTTAATGAGAAAGGTTAAAAAGTAAAAAGAAAAATACAGAAAAAGCTTATAAACTAAGAATATAAGGAAAGAAAATATTTTTCCTTCTTAATTTTCTTAGTCTATAAGCTTTTTAGACTAAAGCTGTGCAGTGTTTGTGGTTTAAGCTTTAAGTATATTACAAAGGAGTACAAATGTTAAGAAATTTAAAAAGTTAATAAGGTAAAAAAGTTACAGCAAGCAAGGGCTGATGTAATCTTGAAGAAACAATGGTTTTGATAAATGGAGTACGGCCTAAGTGCCCAGTGTTCCTGAAGTCTACGGGCATGTGCAGTTAACGCCCCAGGCTTTCACAGTCACTCCCCACCCACCCCCTGACTCTCTCAGAGCCCCTTCTTGTCCTAGCAGCTTCATTCACGATGAGCGCCCTGTACAGGTGTACCCTTTGCTGTATTTTATATTGTATTTTTATTGTAACTTTTCTATTCTTAGATACACAAATACTCACTATGACATTATAATTGCCTGCTATTCAGTACAGTAACATGCTGTATAGGTTTTGTAGCCCAGGAGCCATAGGCAACGCCATAGGCTATGCCATCTAGCCTAGGTGTGTAGTGTAGTAGGCTGTACCATCTAGGTTTGTGTGAGTTCACTCTATGTTTGCACAATGATGAAATCGCCTAATGAGACGTGTCTAGAATATATCCCTTTCACCAAGGGGCACATGAATGTAAATCTGTTTGTGTGTGCGTGTGTTTGGGTGTATCTGTATGTGGTACATGTGCATATATATATAGGTATTATATATGTATAGATAGTAGATGTTGTATCGATATGGAGATAGATGATCTCCCTACTGGCCCTGTTCTCTGGAGAACCCTGACCATACATAATGGCTGACCAGATGCTGTGGGCCATCTGCATGCACAGTCCACGCTGTGTGTGTGTGTGTGTGTGTGTGTGTGTGTGTCTGTGTGCATGTTTGGGTGTATCTGCATGTGCTACATATGTATAGATAGTAGATGATATATAGATATAGAGATAGATGCCCTCCCTACTGGCCCTATTCTCTGGGGAATCCTGAACGGATTCTTTGGGCCATCTGCATGCATAGTCCACGCTCTCTTCATCTTGTGGTTCAACACATGCTGTGCACACATCTCATACACTTTCCTCATCTTACTCTAAGGCAGCTCATCACCACATATATGTGGCTCAGTATTTCACTCAGCAGACCTCTGCCTTTACTGCTCGGGCTTCCTGGGTCTTGAATGTATTTTCTGTACTAAAAAGTCTAAGATCCTAATTGGATGGAATTGTATCTGTGACTTGATGGCTTCTCCTTGGAAGGGTTTGTACTGAGGTTAAATATGCGGCCACCCACAGCACTTGAGGTTGCGGTGTGCCCTGCAAAGACGTTTAGAGGAGCTTGCTGTTTGGCTAACAAAAGGCCATATAATGAATCAAAACTTTAGGAAATAATGAGAACCTAAATAGAGTTCAACAGTTTTATAACTGAGCGAAAGCTCTTTTTACAGAGGCAGCTGAGAAACCGGTTTGAACTGTTTGGATACCATTTCCTGACGTGGGGAAACCTGTCTCTATGATGTATTTTGAAATTCGAGGTAAAATATGATGCAGGCTGCTGGTTTATGACTGCCCTGTTATTCATCCTTTCATCTGCTCTGAGGATCAACATTTCTGAATTTATTGGATACATATGTCTGAGCTCTCACTCAGTGGGGAACAACACAATTTAAAACTAGGAAACGGGACTGCAGCTTTGGCAGGAGATGGATTCTAGTGTGAGGAATATGCAGACACCATTGGTGTGTTTTAAAGAGATGTACTTAAAGCAGTAGGATTTCAACTTAAAGGCTGATAAAGCACAGTGAAGAGTTACCAGAAAGGCTTATCTGAAAACAGTTGGATTTCGCTACAAGCTGGGTAGATTTGCTGGGTCGGTTCTCGTGGGCACTTCGAACTCACTCCGATATTGGAAAGCATCTACAGGGCTGGAACTGTGTGATTCTTATATATTGACTTAATTTTTCAAGTGTGCAAATTAAGAATTTGGGGAGAGCTAAATAAATAAAGTTCTCGTTTTTCCTCCCAGCTCTGCAGTGGGAGTGGAGTCAGCATTTCTTCTTGCTCTTGAGCTTCGGGACAGGCATCTGTCTCTTGCACTCACACAGTTCTTTCGGTTGAACATCTGCAAGGTGACACAGATTTGAGGGACTGTCACACTTGACTAGAGCTCACTTGGGTGCTCCTGGAACCTGGAACGAACAAACTCTAAGAGGAGGTTGAAGATTGCCCGCATGCTGGGACTCCAGGCCAAATCACTTCAGGTGGCCTCGGAGGGAACACCTGTCCGATGCTGCCAAGAAATAAACCTTTCAGGGAAAAGGGATTTTGGTCATAATTCAGTCACAATTTATTTTGTTGTATTTTGGCCATTTCATTTGCTTGACAGACTCTTGTTCAATGGCCATGTGTAAGCCACTCGTGTTCTAAAGACCAATGTGCAGGGACTGGCGGATAAGAAAAAAGAACATTTCTGTCTACGAAAGTCCAAGGTGCCATGAGGTGTGGAGGTAGGGCTTCCTCATTCCACTCAGACATGTCTAGAAGGCAATCGTTGAGGCAATAGTCGGTGGACATGGAGACAGGCAAGGGGCATTCTAGACAAGGGAAGGCAGTGTGTTACTTTCACCAGGTAACTCATGGAAGAACAATCTGAAGTGACATCATCAGTTCCACATCTGTCCATCAAAAGCCTGAGTGATAGACCTGTGAGATGAACCAGGGTTCCTGTACTAACCAGAAGGTCGGTGGAGGGAAGGCACATGCTTTAGAGGCATGAGGCTGTGAGTGGGTACCATCGGATGTGGGTCTCCCTAGAGTCAGGAAGCGCGAACTGACACCCCCCAGCCCCCTTACTTGGGAAACCAAGTGAACCGTGGGTCAGAGATGAGGTGCCATTGGGAGGGGCTTCGGGAACTGGGGTTTTGGGAGTCACTGATGACGAAGGCATTGGGAATGAAGATGATTGCTCAGAGCCCATAAAGTGAGCAGGGAGGCCTCAGATTGTTCTCAGAACCCCAGGATGGAAGAGACAGACACAAGAAGATGAGTCCTGAAAGGCCACCAGGAAAGCTGGCCAGACACAGAGGAGCCGGGGAAGAATTGTAGCCCAGAAGCCACATGGTAAATTAGTCCAGTGAGACAGTACGACCAACCAAGATGGCAAAATGACGGTGGAATAACTCAACCGATGTCTGCAAACATAATGGACTCTGTTCCTGGGTGTGTTCATTCCTATTATTTCACTGTATATAATGATCTCAAGTTCATAACACGATTTCATACAAATGGTCTCTCTCATTTGAGTATTCAATAACCCTATGAGATGCATTGGGAAAGCGTGTTTTTCAATTCCAGTTTTTGGTAATGTGTTCACTGAGACACAGAGTTTAAAAGATCATTATTTCACTTGAAGAGTTGTGCTGCATGAGCAGCCTGAAGCGCGGCTTCCTGGGTTTTCATTCCTGAGCTCCATGAGGCTCCAACTCTGGAGGAGGAAGAGAGCAGAGAGGCATATGCAGCGGACCCTGCCTGGGGCGCTCAGTGCTGGGCACGGGAGGTGGGCAAACCAGCGATGTCAAAGACGCCTGTCCCCAGAGAGTGGGGGCGGGGAGGGCTCCTGGAAAAGCCACTGCTTACGTGGAGATTTACAGACAGGAAGATGCACAGATATTTGCCAGACAAGACCAAGTGGGGGAAACATGCTCTGACAGAGAGGAGACAGATGTGATGATGATGAACCATCTTCTCAGGGGAACAGAAAGAGACACCCAGGGACCCATGTTCATAATAGGTAAAATCAACATGAGATTAGACCCAGGACTCCTTGATGCTCACCGCGGGGTGTTGCTGCTTTTCCTCCTCTGGTTTCATCTGTCAACTTGACTATCTGTCATCTGTCTATCTATCTATCTATCTATCTATCTATCTATCTATCTATCTATCTATCTATCTATCTATCATCTATCTATCTATCTGTCTGTCTGTCTATCTATCTATCTGTCTGTCTGTCTATCTATCTATCTATCTATCTATCTATCTATCTATCTATCTATCTATCTATCTATCTATCATCTATCTCTCTATCATCTCTATCTCCATATTTAGCTCGCTCTCTCTGTCTATCCTGTCTCCATCTCTTTATCCATGAAGATATCTCTGTGTCTTTATCTCTCTATCTATCTATCTATCCCTTTATTTATCTATCTGTCTCCATCCATGTCTCTATCTCTCACATCTCATCTCTCTATCTCTATCAACATATATCTCTTTATCTAGTTCTCTATCTCCATCCATCCACATATCTCTCTATCAGTGTCTTATCTGGCTATCCACTCTATCTCTCTATCTATCTATCTATCTCTCTATCTATCTATCTATCTGTCATCCAGCTATCTAGTTATCATCTATCTATCTATATGTATCATCTATTTAATTATTTGAAACTTAAGCTTATAACATCAAATGTTGATGAAGTATGGAACAACTTCACTCTCAGACATTTTCGCCGAGTGTAAATTGGTTCAACTACTTTGGAAAACTCTTTTTCTCTAAAAGTAAACCTACATCTACCCAATGACCCAGAAACTTCACTAAGTATTTACTCAAGAGAACGGAACTTGATTGATTGGAAATTGATTGATTAATGCCAGAAAAACACAAAATTCTCAAGGAAGCTATCTGGCCTTTTCAACAATGAAAGCAGTCAACCATAGGAGACATAAAAAGAGCGTGTGTGTGTGTGTGTGTGCATGTGGGCATGCCCATGAGTGCACACACAGGATCATGGCAGTGGAGGACAAGCACACAACTGCTGTCCATGGCTGCAACTAAGGATGGGCTG
>NW_012109696.1:4620423-4634996 GCF_000951045.1 Mandrillus leucophaeus | reverse complement strand
ATCTATCTATCTATCTATCTATCTATCTATCTATCTATCTATCTATCTATCATCTATCTCTCTATCATCTCTATCTCCATATTTAGCTCGCTCTCTCTGTCTATCCTGTCTCCATCTCTTTATCCATGAAGATATCTCTGTGTCTTTATCTCTCTATCTATCTCTCTATCCCTTTATTTATCTATCTGTCTCCATCCATGTCTCTATCTCTCACATCTCATCTCTCTATCTCTATCAACATATATCTCTTTATCTAGTTCTCTATCTCCATCCATCCACATATCTCTCTATCAGTGTCTTATCTGGCTATCCACTCTATCTATCTATCTATCTATCTCTCTATCTATCTATCTATCTATCTATCTCTCTATCTATCTATCTATCTATCTCTCTATCTATCTATCTATCTATCTCTCTATCTATCTATCTATCTATCTATCTATCTCTCTATCTATCTATCTATCTGTCATCCAGCTATCTAGTTATCATCTATCTATCTATATGTATCATCTATTTAATTATTTGAAACTTAAGCTTATAACATCAAATGTTGATGAAGTATGGAACAACTTCACTCTCAGACATTTTCGCCGAGTGTAAATTGGTTCAACTACTTTGGAAAACTCTTTTTCTCTAAAAGTAAACCTACATCTACCCAATGACCCAGAAACTTCACTAAGTATTTACTCAAGAGAACGGAACTTGATTGATTGGAAATTGATTGATTAATGCCAGAAAAACACAAAATTCTCAAGGAAGCTATCTGGCCTTTTCAACAATGAAAGCAGTCAACCATAGGAGACATAAAAAGAGCGTGTGTGTGTGTGTGTGTGCATGTGGGCATGCCCATGAGTGCACACACAGGATCATGGCAGTGGAGGACAAGCACACAACTGCTGTCCATGGCTGCAACTAAGGATGGGCTGAAAATGACATTAGGGAATCAGGGAGAGGTGGCAGGCACATTTGAGGTCACTACTATCCCGACCACTTGGGAGATAATAAAAACACAGTTCATGGCAGGTTTCATGATGGACGGATATTGTGAACCGTGGAGTGGTGAGGATTGAGTATGGAACTTCATGGTGAGGAGAAGACGGTGGACCTGGTCAGGACTGATGATGGCCAAACAGCAGCTGGCACAGCCGGCACCATTATCAGACCTTCCCCTTCTCCTAAAGAAGCTTGCTGAGAAAACAGCCAGTCATGAGATGTCTTCTGTAGTGGGGTGGCTCCTTCTGTGAAAAGGAACCAATGGATGGATGGTAGCAAGAGATTTTGAGTATCTACACCAACTTAGAAAAAAAAAGACTTTTCCATTGGAGGTGATGGGTTTGAGGATAAGTGGCTTTTTTTGTTTGTTTCTTTGTTTGTTTTTGTCTTTTATTTTTATTTTTCCCTGTCTACCTCCTTTCTTTCTTTCATGTTTGTGTTATTGTGTTATGTAAATTTCCTGCAACAAACATGTATGGCTCTTCTAAGAAACATATACAACAGAATTTCCTGCAAGTTAGGAAAAGATTTTTTATTATACTCTGATGCTCTATTCATTATTTTAAAATATAAGGAATAGAACTTGAAAATATTTCAAGAGAAGTTGTATTCTTAAGCGGTCAAAACAACTAGGAAGGATGACCAGATGGTAGAGGTAACGGGATTTTGGAAGCCCTTAGGATACATTTTAGGGCCACAGACACATCCCGGTTGATCACAGGCCTTCTGCAGGCAGTGATGTCTAAACAGTCCTGCAGGGTGGGGGGCTCAGAGGGGCCAATAACCAGACCTGGGCAGAGAATGAATTTGGGGCAAAAAAATTAGAGACAGATTTTTTTATGGTTGGAATTAGAACTATGAAAGAAAAATAAAGGGAGAGGAAGAAAAAAAAAAAGTTATTTAGACTACACCGCGAGAACGATGTAGTTTTCCCATCAGGAGCGTATGTGCTTCACATGGTGCCTTGTTGGCTGACAGACATATCTTAGCATCTCACAAAATGCTGAGGCCGTCAAGAAACTCCCAACCACGTCTGCAGAAGGATGCATGCTGAAAACACCTAAAATGCGCCTGGTGGTGTTAATTAAAGATGGAACCACTTGGAGGACGCCACTCACTGAAGCAAAAATATGTGTTCCCACATGGGGTAATTTTCCTGTAGCTCTCTTTATTTTTTATTTGCTGATAGGAGGAGACTTTTGATGAATACTTATGGGACACTTCAGGCTTGAGTAGGGTTAATCTCTTTAGTTCAGGTGAGTTCATTTTAGCCGTGATTCACTTCATTGGCTATCTGTAATGATTATTAACAAGCTTAAAGACCTCTGGGAGATTGTGGATAAAAATGCAGAGCCAGAGAAGTAGGCTATCATTATGCTAATAGGGTCGGAATAATAATTACCAGGCGCACACAGTTTCCATAGGAATCCCTGGGATGGGAATAGGTCACCAGGTTAGAAAATCTCTCCCCAGCTTTACATCCTGTGGTTGCACCATGCACACGTACACACGCACACACACCCCACTCTGACATAGAAAGGCAGTAAATAGATGTTTATCTACATTATTTTGCCATTGCACTTAGACGAATTCATAGTCAGACAAAGAAAGATGTGAGGAAATAACATTTATGCTTTTTGTGCATCAGTGACACATTCTAACAGCCTTAAGTGTGGATTTGGTTAAAATATTTTTTACCTTTCTTTTCAAATATATCACATGCATTCCAACTGCTCATTTCATACAAGTATTTCTAGTGGTATCCTTATAACAACAGGAATGGAACGCATCTACCACCTTTGTTGGATTTGTAGGTGAGAGCTCGTTCATCTTTATTTTTCTCTTCCCTGTTTCTTTTTTTCTTTCTCATGCACAAACATCGCAGTGCCTCCCTCCATGTCCACACCCTTCCTCCGGCACCCATCAGTCACACCACTGTTTTCCGGCGTCCTCCTCTGTCTGTGCATTTGGCTGTGTGTTCTTGAGGGTAGGAATTGTGCCTTATTCATCATCATGCACTCTTTTTCTGGCATAATATGTTGCTCACAGATATTTAACATAAAACTTTTTTTCTAAATGCATGAGTAAGTGGCCAGGGACATTCAGTTAGCTGTGTGTAGGCTTCCCTGCACCAAATCCACAACCTTTCTCAGCATACATCCAATTCCCAGGCCAACCTCAGGGTAGGTAAAGAGTTACCACTTCTGGAGGGAGGATGCCCGACTCCATGCACCTGTTGTCTTGGCTCACCTGGAATCGTCTTCAATGGGAAAATGTCCAAGGCAGAGGGCTGCGTAGGCCAGAGGAGGCTTCCCCCATCCTACTGATTTGAAGAGGTTGGCACCCAATTCAAAGTTCTTGTGCGGATGGATGAAAATGTGACAGGTTTTAGGGAATGATGAAGACACACACATAGAAACGGATCCTCATCTTAGTGGAATTCTGTGGGTGAGGTAGGGGTCACGTTAGGAAGAGAAGGGTGGGTGGGGCAGGAGCCGCCAGCTTCAATGTCCTCCCTGAGTGGATGGGCTCCACCTCCAGACCAGGTGGCAGAGAGGACTGTTCTCATCTGGAGGGAGCCACCGTGCAGATGCTGCAGAGCACAGCCCTGGGGAGCGGTGTGCTGGGACATGGGGCAGGGGATGAGGGGAGCAGCTTCCCCTTCAGGGAGTCCCTGTGGGTGCTCAGGTGAATAGCTCCAGGAGCCGGGATCCCTCGGGTGGTGGCTGTCTAAGGCGTGACAGCCCACGTACCCATGGATGATAAGCTCTGTCACATCCCCCCAGGTGGTGTCCCTCTTTAGTGAGGCTGTGCTGCAGGCAGGGTGAGGCCAGACTTGGTGGGGTCAGGGGGCCCAGCAGGGAGCCAGCAGGAGGCAGATCTGGGACCCAGGCTTCAGGGCTGAGCAACATCTGCCCTCCACGGGCTACCTCCTGAGGCTCCTCAGCACACACTGGGAAGTCAGGCCCTCACCTGGTGTCCTCCACAGTGCCAGGACCCTGGTGACAAGGCATTCGGAAGGGACGAAGCTGAGGGGGTGCTGCGGGGGCTGAGTTAGTCTTGAAGGAGCCCTCAGGATCCCTGGGACCCTGTTCCCAGCTGAGGCCATTTTGTGGTGGTGTTAACAGACTGTTTGCTTCTGATCTTCAAAACCTAAAGTGAGCTCTAATACCAGTGAAAAGCTGGGAAGAAAAGGAATCCCTCTCTAAGACCAGCTTTTTACACTGTATTTGTGCCACCTTTTACATCTCAATTTGGTGACTTTTTAAATCTCAATTGATAATGTTTTTTAAATCTCAATATAACCAAATGGTTACACTTGCTCTCAAAAATCGTCTAATGAATACGAATTTACATTGCTGCCTGGCTACTTTTCAATCTTAATACAACGTTTCAAGGTACAACCAGCTACCTTCATCAATAACTTATGCGCACCTGATCCATCAGCCTCTCAAGGATCATTGTTGCAAATATTTAAACCTGGATTATTCAGTCTCAGCTCCTGCTTCCAAAGGCGACTTGTCCTATATTACAACTCCGAGATTTCCATTAAAAACCTGTAAGGTCAGTGAAATGAAATTAATTAAATTCCTGCCTAGTTCTGTTTTAAACTCTTTAGCTTAGCATTCTCGGTGGAGAATTGTTCATTGTACTCCACTGGTGCCTAATGTGGGAAAATGTCTGAGTGAGGAGTTCCTGCCACTGTGGAAAGGATGGTGGGATGGGGGGTGACACGCCCAGTTGTGGTCCGGGGGAACCTCCCTGGAAGCCACTGTCCTGACTACCTGCCCAGCACATGTGTGTCTGCTCAAGTCGACTGGGCTCTTTTTTAAGCACATCCCAAGGTGCATCATGTGCTGTGTGTCTGCAGTGTGGCCGTTGACCCTCAGGAACACTGTGTGGGACTCAGAGACTTGTCTATCAGCACTGTGTGTTCCAGCAGAACAATGCGAGCCACCCACGCATCACTGATGTGTCTTTGGTGAAGTGGGCAGGTGTGGACAGGAATTTGCCATCATAGCAGATGCGTCAGATCCCATTGTTTTTAACCCAGAATTTGCCCCCTTAAAAAAATGAATTTTAAACAAAACTTGGTTTCTGTAACTAAATTCTTTATGAAAGATGTTTCAATACATACTTAGAAAGTTTATCTAAATGTGTTCATGGAAAATGTAATATATTTGATTAAAAGTTCATGAAGCTTCTTTTTGAGAAAGTTTATTTTTGATCAGTTAGGTCAACTATAAATACATACTGTTCCAACTGTATCCATGTCATACAAATGCAACTATGTAAGCTTTACCTTTCTCTCTAGTCATAAAAATACCAGTGAGGGGTGGAATATTTAAAAACATATCATTTTAAGTGTATTTTTTATTATGATGTAAATCTCAGAGACCCCATGTAGACTCAGCCAGAGGATTAAGAGGAGAAAGTTTTGTGTGGGGTGGGGCATCAAGGGTGAGGAAAGTGGGACGAAGACTCTCAAATCCTTTCTCCTTTCTCCAAATCTGACAATAAACAGATCGATCAGTGGGTATTTTCCATAAGTGTGTTCTTTATGTTCCATTGCTCCCTGGTACACACGCATCCTCTTGACTAAGTGACAAGATACTTACTCTTCCTCCCCATCTCTGATGCCCCCAAAAGTAAGCCCCTTCCACAAGCTTCCCCCACATCACAGCACATGATAAATCTCTCCTCTAATACGCAGTTGCAGGGAAAAGTTGAACAAGATGAAGATTATCTTGAGTGCAGCTTCGTTATATTCTAACAGTTCTGTTTCTCCATCTGGCAACCATCTTTCATGAAGATCAAAAGGCTGTCCAACCTTCACAGTTCCCTCCTGTGAGATGGGTGGGCTGCCAGCAGTGTCCTATGCTAACCGCAGGACAGGGGCAGGGAACGGCCATGTCTCAGGTCACAGGAGCACTCCTGCGGCCAGGTCCCTGCCATTCCGGAGAGCCCCGCCTGGGTCCCACCCACAGAGCTCCCTGGATCCCAGCTTCTGAGCTGTGTCATACCCAGACAGGAGCATGCCTCTCTCTCTGTGTTCATCCTCTTAACGTTTCCCTCTGGGGTATTTGCCCTAGGGTGCGTGAGAAGAACAGAAATACAACTCCGAGACTTATAGTTGTACTGGGGTTCCAGCGCCTCAGTATGCTGGTGCCAGCTGCCCTTGGGGCCTCAGCTGCTGACCAGAGGTCCGGCCTCTGTTACCTACCTGTCCCTGCATCTGACATGGAATGATGGTAACTCCATGATTGATGTGGACCTGTCAGGTCAGTGGGATAATCAGTAAGCTTTAAATGTCACAAGCAGAAATGTGCATTGATAGTGTTGGTTTTCTTAGACAATTGCCACTTTTAGAAAATGTCATGTTTTTAAATTGTACTATCTTATATTAAGAAACGTGTCCACACGATGTTTAGAACATGTTTAAAAATTTTTTTTAAAAAGCGCACACACGGCCGTACATAAATTCTGATCGACTGAAGGGCTGCTGTAAGGTGTGTTCACAGAAGCCGTCTCCTAGCTGGGCTCACTTGGCGGGATTAGGAGACTCTAGGGCAAGGTAGCAGGAGACTGCTGAGTAAGAGAAGGTCCTCTCCTGTGGGTTCTGGGGCTTTTAAGTCTTAATGGCCAAGGTGCGTCCCATCGTCTGAGATATCCCCGCTCCCACAGAAGGTGGGATTTAGCCTGTCAGTGTGAGTAAGAGCATCAGTGAAGACTCCAGAGACCAACCGTGAGGTCACATGCACTTGTGCAAACGAGGCGACCGGGCTCCAGGGACCACACTGTATGATTCCCGGGAAATGGGGATCCTGAAAGCTGTGAGATACGCACACATCTGGAGTGATATAGATCATAAATGTTCCCTTTGCTGTGGCTAATGTACGCATTTTAAAAGTCTCCTCTATTTACAAACTATTCAAGAATACATATTAGTGACTATTGATTGATAATTATTTTTGATTGATGAATAGGTACTTGTCGTCTATATCATGAAGAGACATTCCTTTTCAATTGTTTAAATGTAAATGCTATATTCTGTGTCTGGCCACCTTGAACAGAGAGTGGTTTTTCATCTGCTGTGGGAAATGCTTGGAATGCTTGGGGAAAAGGATTGATCTTAATGATCACTTATAAGCAGCTCCATCAGCCATGTGTTCCTGCAAATAAACCCAGTCAGTCTGTGATTGTGTGTATAATACCTGTCCAAAGGTCTGCAACCATGGAGCGACTTTGTGAAGTGCATCTGGAGGCTCGGTAGTCCTCCATGCCAGGATAAAAGCACCGAAATTATAATATCACATTCAATTATTTGAGGGCTTTTTCTCACCAGATGGTGTTCATGTGTCAGATGCAGGAAACTTGCTTTGTTCTGGCTGTGTGGTTGGATCAGGGGTTTGCAGGAGACTGGGTGGAGTGCTGGCTCAAAGCACTGAGAAGGACTCTTGCCCTGCCCCAGGGGCACTAGCCCCGCTGAATTGGGGATGCTGACCCTCCTGATGAGCATTGCTCAGGACCAAGGGAACTGGTTATCCACACACAGTCAAGCCACCGGCCGCGTGTACTACAGCTTGGGCTTCTTGGTAATCACAACAAGCCCACGGAGGCCTTTTGCTTCATAGAGAGGTCTTGGCTGGAGGGCTGGCCCACACCACTGTTGACACACGGTGGGTCTTGTGAGGATGCCCAGGGTCTTCTCCTGGGAAGGTGGCTTTGCCAGGGAGAACTGTGCACGCACTCCTGCACCCACTGCAGGTGCCCAGCCTGGCTTTCCCTTTGCTCCTGGAAAGTTTTCTAGAAATACAGTTCCTAGGAGCCCCTTCATAGCCAACATGTTGACTCTGATATGCGTCTCCCTAACTTTGCAACAGAACACTCAAGCCTTTCTGCTGACAGACAGTCCTGTGCAGTGGAGAGATGCCCAGGAAACAGGGTCAGAATAAGTCAGGCCCGAGGCCATGGTTTCGCCCATGCATTCAGGGAGGTCCGCTGAAGGATTTCCAGGTAGCAGGTGGGATTTGCAAGGCTGCTGTGTGGGAGGCTTTCGTCCAGCAGGCCTGGGCCCCACGTCCATCTCAGCACTGGCACGGCAGTCGAGCCCCCCATCCTCCATCACGTGTCGGGTGGGCATGGTCAGGGCGGACACATCAAAGGTTGGAGGGCCAGGAACCATGGCTCACATGGGTGGCATTTCCACACACGGGCTCTCTGTGGTGTCCTCACGCTGAAACACATAGCCGTGATAACAAAGCCCCTTGGCCTTGGTTTCTAGTGCCACCTCTTGCCAGGAAACTAAGTTGTCATCACGCAGCCAGTCAATGATAGGGTTATTAGTAATGGTAATCGGAAAATGAAAGTTTTTGCTTATAAAAAGAAAGGGGGAGAAGGGAGATTGTGAGAATCCGGGACAAATTACCTCCCACACACTTTGTGTAAATGTCAGGAATGAAACTGATAGAACTTGACAAAGTGCCGTGGAAATATAAAAATGGAAACAAGCTAAAACGTTTTCAAAACCCTATTTCTGACAGTTTCTGGAGCACATCCAATACTCATGGAATTGAAAGAGAAAGGGATACTCAAATGGATTTGGGCTTATTTGAAGTCTTGGTTACACATAGATTGTGAAGGTGGTGACTATGTGTGTGTCTCACAGCAACTCCCGAGGAAGTCACTGCTGTCCTGACAGTGTCGGCACCAAGTCCAGCCCCCACCAGAAGCAGGTGTCGGGCCTCTCCGTGGATACAGAAGGGCTGGGGACAGTGGCTCAGTTGACCTTTGTCTCTCCAGGAGGCCTTGTCCTGCCCAGTCCATCCCAGCTGTCCTGGAGAACCAGCTGGGCCTGTTCATCAGCCTGAAAAGTGGGAGAGGGGAGACAAAGGCAGCAGGAGGCCCCTGGGGACCTCAGGAAGACCCTGTCCTTGTGCCACCATGGTCATTTTGGAAGCATGGGCCGACTTCCCTCATTACACATCCTTTACTCTCTTTTTTTTTTTTTTTTTTTGAGACAGAGTCTCACTCTGTTTCCAGGCTGGAGTGCAGTGGTGTGATCTCGGCTTACTGCAAGTTCTGCCTCCCAAGTTTTTTTTTTTTTTTTTTTGAGACAAAGTCTCACTCTGTTTCCAGGCTGGAGTGCAGTGGTGCCATCTCGGCTTACTGCAAGTTCTGCCTCCCAAGTTCAAGTGATTCTCCTACCTCAGCCTCCTGAGTAGCTGGGACTACAGGCACCCACCACAATGCCTGGCTAAGTTTTTGTATTTTTAATAGAGACAGGGTTTCACCATGTTAACCAGAATGGTCTTGATCTCCTGACCTCATGATCTGCCCGCCTCGGCCTGCCAAAGTGCTGGGATTACAGGCGTGAGCCACTGCGCCTGGCCTATAATTTTTTAACAACTACATCTTTCCACACACATGTTCATGCTGACATTTAAAATTTTCCATTGTATTTCAGTAGTTGCAAAGTATGTACTGTCTGTCAAATCATAAATGTTTGCATCTTAAGCCAAAATTATCACATAACTCTTTTAACTGATTGGATGCCCACCAGCGTCTATGACCAAAACCAATCAGCAACCCTGAAATTTAGGCTTGATGGTCATATGATACCGAACCTCATCTATTCAAAAGTGTGCGAACAATCTAGAATTTGTGATATGACACTGAATTAATACCCACCCACATCTATTTAACAACACATAGCAATCTTTTAATAATAGTTAAAAATGGTCCCCATCTTTTCTTTAGCTTCTATTTCCATTACGTTAAAACTGTGAATTTTATCTACTGTACTTTTTTAAAAAAGTTTTTCACTGATCACTCATTCTTCTTTGCAAGGAACATACAGATAAAATTCTATGTTTTCATAATTTTTGATAAACTTTTCTTCTGAATTGAGTTATCATTGGAAACATTGTTAAAAATTGAGTAAAACAATAGAAATATATCATACACTTAAGATTTATTAAATGTAAAAATTGAATGCTATTGGAAGCAAATCCTCTAAAACAGATGTTCACTGATAATACTACTTATGGCTAGAATGAAACATGATTCAAATTTATTTATTCTGTAGTTGTTATAATTGAGAGCATGCATAAGTAGATGTGAATAAAAGCAATTTGGGTATAAAAATATCTTCAGGTTTTCTGAAGCTCTGATTTAGAGACCAAAAATTACAGAGCAATCTATCAAAAATTAGTCTCGATGGTCACGTGACAGTTAGATTCATTCTTCCCTGAAATTTGATGACTACGAAGAGCTGGTAGCTACCAGACATGCGGAAATATT
Organism: Mandrillus leucophaeus; assembly: GCF_000951045.1. Lineage (NCBI taxonomy): Eukaryota > Metazoa > Chordata > Mammalia > Primates > Cercopithecidae > Mandrillus > Mandrillus leucophaeus. Next base: position 4,624,700 of record NW_012109696.1, on the reverse strand, counting down.
GTTAATACTGTTTTCCCCCTTCACTTTTTCAGCCTGGACCTCTGGTTTGGTGTCCTAGAGTCTCCTGGGACAGGACCAGGGTCCACTGCTAGGCTCCTGGTGGTGAGACGGGGCCTTCCTTTTCTGATGTGCCAAAAGGGTGACTTGGGAGCTGGGGTTCCAGAAAGCAGTGTCTTCAAGCCCGTCTGTGCAGCATTCCCCTTGGAAGCCTCTTCCTTGGGGTTTTCACACCGGGTTGAACACTTTGGCTCCAGATTACCTGGAATGACTTCAAGGCTTTTAGCTTTTCCGTGTGACTTTTCTGTGTTGGTATGCTGGGAGAGAAGTTCTCAACATCCTAACACACTTCCGGACAAAGGAGGGGAAGTCAAATAACAATTCACCGTGAGCAGCCATCCATGTGTAACTGAGGAAGGCTTAGGGTGAAAACCTCACTTTTTTTTTTTTTTTTGAGACAGGGTCTCACACCGTCACCCAGGCTGGAATGCAATGCCTCAATCACTGCAGCCTTGACCTCCCAGGCTCAAGCGATCCTCCCTCCCCAGCCTCCAGAATAGCTGGGACTAGAGGTTCATGCCACCTGCTCCCCCACCCCTGGCCCCAACTAATTTTTCTTTTTTTTGTATTTTTGCAGACATGGGGTTTCACCATGTTGCCCAGACTGGTCTCAAACTCCTGGATTGAAGTAATCCACCTGCCCTGGCCTCCCAAAGCACTGGGTTTATAGGCATGAGCCACTGCACCCAGCCTGAAGCCCCCACTTCTGTGTGACCCGTGAAGGAAATGGCACCAAAGAGCTTGTGCAGCTGGACCCTAGGTTTGCTTCCATTCATGCAAGAGAAGCAGAGCAAAAGTGTAGACAGTCTGTACCAAGTAACACCAGATGTTTCTAACAGGTTCATAAGCACATGCTTTGGGGGTATTTGTGTAAAAAGCAGGACTGCTGTATGGAGATCCTTTGGTCCCTGGTTACATATTACATACTTCATGAGCATAATAAAGAGATTAATATAAAGAAAATATGGTACACTCTTAAGTAGCTTTCCAACAGGAAAAAATACTTAGCGATATTTTTCACTGTCCATTTCGTTTCCTTTTTCGCTTACAGATGTTGAAACTAGAAAAATAAAAAGGCTTGAATCTCCATAAATTATTACCAGCAGCATATGACATGGAATAGAGTATCATTCAGAAGAAAAAGAAATCATGCCTTTAAAAAGCATTTTGTGAGCTGAAATGGGACATACGTCAATGAGGAAAGATGTCCGCATTCCAGGGACTCAGTGGACAACTGTCCCCAGCAGCAGGCAGAACATTGTAGAAAAGTTTGCATGATTCAGTTTCCGTTACACTGGCCCAGTATTTTAGAAGACTATTTTTAATCTAATTTTTTGAACCAACTTTTTAAAAATCAGTTTAACTGTATAGACATTTGCAAAGACAGTTTCAAGAATTCCCACATGTGCTTTCCCTGATGCTCACATCTCATGTAACTATGAAATCTTTACCAAAACTACGAAGTGAATGCTGGTCTAACTCTATTAGCTAAACCCAGACTTGACGTGGTGTTCACCAGTTTTTCCACCAACATCCCTTTTCCCACCCAGCATCTGGTCCAGGACATCAGACTGCATTTAATCCTCACAACTCCTCGGCCTCCTCCAATCTGGGACAGTTTCTCACACGTCTTTGTGTTTCCTAAACGCCTCTGACGGTTTGAAGGATGTTGGTCAGGTGTTTTGTAGACCATCTCTCAGTTTGAGTTTGTTTAAGGTTTACTCATGGTTTGACTGGGGTTATAGGTTGTGAGGAAGAAAACCACAGAGGTGAGGAGGCTTCTTATCACATAGGACTTTGTGCAGGATCTCCACAGACACCTCTGGTGATGTCACCTGGACATCACAGCTCACTGCAGCCACAGACAGGTGGCTGGGATGCTGCCAACAGTCACTGGGCTTCCCTTCCAGAGTCTGTTGGGAAGGATCACAAAGCCCAGTGGACACTCACAGAGGAGAGGTGGAGGGGGAAGCTGCAGCTCCACTTCCGGGAGAGAAGAATATTTACATCTATTATTTGGAATTTCTCCATAAAAGGGGAGGGGGAAGCTGCAGCTCCACTTCCTGGAGAGGAAGATATTTACATGTATTATTTGGAATTTCTTCGTAAAAGGGATTTGTCCTTCTCCTTTTTGTTAATTTATGAAATTAACTCTAGCTAAGAAATTCCCTATGTATTTCATAGATCAATAAAATAAACAAAACCCATTCTACATGTGTACTTAGAAAAGGTTAGAAAAACTTAACTCTTCAGTGCTAGCGACTGTGCTCCCTCTCCCCCGGCGTGGGGGTGGGGGACTCTCGTTTGCATATTTCCTTCTTAGAGGTCCACACTGAGCATACAGACCCACACGAGGTTCAGATGCCAAATTTCAGGTGAAAAAGGCATACGGGCAATGCTGAGAATGAACATGACAGATTGTGTCTTTTCAGTGAGATTTTTAAGCATGGAAACTCCTCTTTGTTCCATAATGCTTGTTTTAATTTGCAATTTGCAACCCTTGCGTTGAGGTGCAACAACCTACTCTGACTTTTGGTTAACTCTTGACCAGAATTGAATCCTGCCGTTGGAATTTCAACTGGAAGTGAAGGGAATATTTAATATTGCTAGGATTGTATTGCACGGCTCAAAGGTTTTGCTGAATGTTCACATCGCCCAGTAATGTTTTGTTTAGAGGTGGACGCGAGCCCCACCGCTCCCGGCTGAGCAGATTCTCTTACAGAGTGTTCTTTGGGAGGTGTAAATGAGGCCTAAGTGTTCAAAACGTGGATCCTGGTACCGGGCGATATTTTAAACAATTACAGATGGTGGCGGGCTGGCTGTAATTGACAGCAGTGTCAGTCCCAGAAAGGGACTTGACAGGCTTCGGCATATGATGATTAATTACTGCGCTCTGTCTCTGGGCGTTCCAATTTCCTCTCGTGCAGCTCATAGCTGGAGTAAAATCTGTAGCTCCTATTACACCACACCGCACAGGAAATGTCTTTTCACTGCCCTATCCAAGGACCACTCGTGGCTGGGAAAGTTGCTTGAGCAAGTCTCTCCCTGACAGGTTGTATCTGGAGAAGATTTGGCACAGGGAACCCAGAAAGGATGAGAACAACGGGAGCGTCCCCTCGCTTCTGCAGTTACTGAAAGCTGGCAACGACTTACAAATTGAGTCAAGCCAATGACCATCAAGCAGACTGGCTCTACTTCTGAAAAAATACAATTGCCTGAAACAATGATGGCTTTGAGGATGATAATAAAAGGATAAAAGAGTCATCTCTTTGCTTGCTTTTATTTCACCAAAATCACATTTGCACTAGCATAACAGATAATATAAGGACACATGCACTTAGATCGTAGGCTACAGAGACACAACTCTGCATTCCATACCTGTTGCTATTTCTCTCCTTTGCCAGTTGGAGCTGGGCACCTCCATCAGCTGGGAGAAGTCATGAAGCCTTGAGCTGAGGGCCAGCAGGCTCTCCCCGCGGCCTTGGCTGGTGGTCATTGTGCGTGGGTGAACGGAGTGGCCCCCGGCTGTCTGCTTTGGGCAAATGAAGGTGATCACTTTGAAGCTTGGCCTTTGGGCAGATGCTTTCTACAACTTCCTAAACCTTGTACTAAGTTTGACTTCTGGGAAAGTCGCTTTTTTCTTTTACAACTTTACAAGCAGTGATGAAGTATCCCCACCCTCAACCGTCGGACTCAGCGGGAAAGAGGGCATTTCCAAGAGGATCTGGGTGTACTGGGAGACCAGATGAGGTCAGAGGCACAGGGCGGGTGGTGAGGCCAGTGGAATTGGGCAGGTTTGGTGGAGGGTCCAAAGGTATTCTAAATGCAGCACTGTACAATGCTGGGCTCATTTGCAGAATGTTAGGAAGCAGAAGCAGCCAGCAGCCAACCTCAGCCTGTAGAGGTGGAAAACGGAGTGATCGTATTGTAACACCAGGGCTAGTGGAAAGCCACAAAGGAAGGGGCAGAGCTTATCTCCACCCTTCTTAGGATCTGTCAGGAGCCTCTGCCCCTGTACCAGGCAGCAATCCAGACTCTGCACCCTCCTTCGCCTCACCCTGCTCATACCTGCAGCGTTCCATGTTTTTCTCTTTTCTTTCTTTCTTTCTTTCTTTCTTTCTTTCTTTCTTTCTTTCTTTCTTTCTTTCTTTCTTTCTTTCTTTCCCTCCTTCCTTCCTTCCTTCTTTCCTTCCTTCCTTCCTTCCTTCCTTCCTTCCTTC
>NW_012109696.1:4570831-4620337 GCF_000951045.1 Mandrillus leucophaeus | reverse complement strand
TTCCTTCCTTCCTTCCTTCCTTCCTTCCTTCCTTCCTTCCTTCCTTCCTTCCTTCTTTCTTATTTGGCTCCCCTGGCCAGCAGAACTGGGGAATCTTCAGGCATGTGGTTCCTGGTCATGCCTAATACTGGCTCCCTCTGGATAGCAAAGCCCAATATATGGGCTGGACCCCAGTGCAACTCCCTGGCCTGGTGCAGCTCTGTGGGTGCAGCAGCAGAAGGCCTGAGTTCTGAACAGGTTCCTGTGCCAAGTTCTATCCTTTTCCACTCAAATCACCACATCGAGCAAACAGAGCACCTCCGCAGGTGCTTTTCAGGGTCACACCGGGCCATGCTGGTTTCTAAGTTCATTTGTAGGCATTCTCATCCATGGAGCAGGAAAAAGGGAGGCAGCTCCATAACATCCGGCCAGGCCTGCTGCTTGTGTATGCCTGGCCCCTCCTGGGACAGCTGGTGGCTGCAGAAGTGCGGCCCCACACACGAATGGGACGTCACAACAGCGAGCACCACACACCCAGGACCCGCATTCGAGGGATGCACAGTGAGAAAGCTGATCCGATACCCAGACACTGACACAAGGCACAGCACACCCAGGCTTGCAGGGAAAGGGCTAACACTCTATCAACCTCGTTGCATATTGATAAGGACAACAAACCAAAGAAAAACGAGGAGGGGAACAATTCAAACAGCCAAAGGTACAACCACAAAAGAGATTCAACTGCAGCTCCCAGGGAAATACAAATGAGAACCTGCAGATGAACAGCTATTCCAAACCCGACCGAAATCGGTGTGGGGGAGCTGTGTGTAAGGATGGGGCGCCAGGGTCAGGCTGTCAGGCGTCTGCTCCTGCTGCAGCTCTGAAGCCTCGCAGGAGCCAGCCCTGGAGAGCAGGGCCCTCGCTCAGACACCCGCGGGCTTCCTGCGAGTACTTCACTTCATCACATGCCTTGAATAATAATGCAGAATGACACCTCCACGCAGGGCTGAGGGGATCCAGCGTGCCCCGCATCCTCCCGTCTAGACCGCCTGGGCACGGGGGAGTCTACACTTTTATTATTTTGAGGAAACACATTCCGTCATGAAGAAAATCTTTTTTGATCAAATTCTAACATCCAATTCTCCATGGCGCTTCGGTTCTGAACAGTATGAGCCCTGTTTCCTTTCTCTGACAATTAACATCCAGACTTTTAAATCTGAGTCCCAGGAGCTTCCCCAGGTCCTGCAGGAAGCTTGCAGCTCCCCACCACGTCTGACCCCAAGGCCAGTGCTGATCCCGGGGTCCAGTCTGTGGGGCGCACCTGACCTTCTGCCGTCTTGGCATACCTCCTAGGCCTAGCTGGGCCACCTCCTCAGGAAGTGAATGACAGCACGGGTCCAGTCTCCAGAAAGTAGCATTCCACAGCCTTGAGAAGGAAGCAGCCATTTTTCCCGGCCCACTTGCTAGCACACCTCGCAGGACTGCACTGGGGACTGCATCTTGTGATCCTTTGTCTGTTTAGCTTGTGCAGCTTGGTCATCCTGTCCTCCAGCAAGGTCAGGAGGAAGCGCATGTGAATGGGTTGCAAACCACACTTTGAGTGTGGTGTTGCCTCCTGGCCAATCAGAGCTGCAGCCTGCAGGGAGACGGCTCAGGTTGTCCCTTGGCACCATGGACAGGTGAGGGACATAAGCTATAGAACTGGGGCTACTATTGCACTCCCATAAAGGAGAGGAGAGAATCCCCAGCCAGCATTGAAACCTGGGTCTGCAGCCCCCAGGTGTGGCTCTTTCTACCCTAAAGCCCTTGATCTATGCTGAGTCTATTTCAGATGCTACTAGAATGTATGGCCACTGCTTAGGTGACCAAATATTTTCTACATGTTTTACTTGGACTAAAGAGAACTCATACTTTATGTGAATTGCAAATGATGATTGGCTGACTTAGCCCGTTTGACAAACTAGGGAAAAATGAATTTGCAAACAACATGATCGTCAATGAGTTAATACCCTCAATATACAAAGGACCCAAAAATAATAAGGAAAAGCAAAAATCCAGGAAAATAGACAAAGGACATTCACAATCTACAAAGAAGAAACATAAATTTCAACTAAATATTTAAAAGGCTTTGCTGTTCACTTGTGATTAGATTTAAATTGATGTCCATTTAGCAGAAACAACATTTTTCATCATCAGGTTAGCCAAGGTTTAAGAAATAATCTCAAGTTACATTTTACACAGCAGCAGGCAAAAGAGCTTCTGCAGGGGAACTCCCCTTTATAAAAGCATTAGATCTTGTGAGAGTTATTCACTGTCACAAGAACAGCACTGGAAAAGCCCACCTCCATGATTCAACTTCTACTCCCTGGGTCCCTCCCATGACACGTGGGAATTATGGGAGTTACAATTCAAGGTGAGATTTGGGTGGGGACACAGCCAAATCATGTTAGGTAGATAGAAACAAAATAAAAAGTCTGAAGAAAACCTGGTATAATTTAGGGCTTTACAGAGATTATCTGGGGGTTATAAAATCAGGAATGTTTGTTTTTCAAGTTTCTTTGTTTGATCATTTGCTTTGTTTACAATGGATATTAGTTGCTTTAACACCAACACAAAATTGTTACTCCAACATTACAAAAAGTGGGTTTTCTATTTGTAGCTCAGGAGAACTTGGTCACATAGCCAGGAATTATGCCTGTTGGTTGACCATAGCAGCTTCATGCTACTTTCCTACAGACTTGTTTGCAACAAAGCCCAGGCATGTCCTCCCTGCTCTATAAAGCGCTCCTGCATCTAAGCTCATTGCATTTCCATAACCTCATGCGATGTTCAGCACTGGGTGGCCATTTTTCTCTAGCTCTCTCCATTTATCTTTTTTCTTCTACAAGGTAGAATGTAGAATATATTTTATCTTTTTTTAACTAACAATAATATATTCTAGTTTCTGGCAGTAAATCCCTTTCGAGGGAATTCTGAAAAAGCCACCAAATATTTCTATAAATATCTGCAATCAAAAAGCCACCAAATATTTCTATAAATATCTGGAATCAAAAAGCCACCAAATATTTCTATAAATATCTGTAATCTTTGATTTCCCTTTTGAAAAAATTTCTACATAAATGTTTTTAATAGTCCTTTTAAGCTTTGTTGGTTTGATATACATAAGATGTTAACTGACAGACACATTTGGCCACTTCTTTGTGAATAAGTTTTCTTAAGCAATATACTATAGACAATATCAAAGTGTTATTGACTCGAAAACATGAGAATGTAGGTCAGGGACGGTGGCTCATGCCTGCAATCTCAGCACTTTGGGAGGCCGAGGTGGGTGCATCACGTGATCAGGAGTTCAAGACCTGCCTGGCCAACATAGTGAAACCCTGTCTCTACTAAAAATACAAAAATTAGCTGGGTGTGGTGACGTGCGCCTGTAGTCCCAGCTACTTGGAAGTCTGAGGCAGGAGAATCATTTGCACCTGGGAGGCGGAAGTTGCAGTGAGCCGAGACTATGCCACTACACTCCAGCTTGGGCAACAGAGCAACACTCCATCAAAAAAAAAAAAAAAAAAAAAAACCATGAGATTGTGAATTTTATCAGTATTTCAACTGATGTCCTTTTTCTGCTTCAAGACTCAGTCCAGGATCCCATGTCACATTCAATTGTTACCACCTGTGATGGCCCAAGTTGTGTTCCCACAAAACTCCTCTGTTGAAGTCTAACTCCAAGTACTTCAGAATGTGATCTTATTTGGAAATAGGATCTTTAGAGAAGTACCAGCTGGGATTACAGGTCCAGCTGAGGTTGTTGGAGTGGGTCCTAGTCTGATAAGACTGGTGTTCTTATAAAAAGAGGAAATTTGAACGCATAAAGAGAATCCAGGAATGTACAGGCACAGAACAAAGGTCAGATGATGACACAGCAAGAAGGCAGCTGTCTGCAAGCCATGGTGAGAGGCCTCACCAGGAACCAGCTCTGCCAGTACCCAGATCTTGGACTTCCAGCCTCCAGAACTATGAGAAAATAAATTTCTTCTGTGTAAGCCATTCAGTCTGTGGTACTCAGTTTGGCAGTCCCAGCAAACTAACCCTCTTTTCTTCTGTGTTCTTAACCTAGCTGGTCAATTATTTGTAGCATGTTCCTCAATTTGAGTTTGTCTAGCATTTTTTCATTATTAGAATGGTATTATGAATTCCTGGCAGGAATAGCATAGAAATGAGGCTGTGTCCTCAGTGCAGTGGATCAAGGGTTTCACAGTGTTCATCCATCGATTCCACTACTGTGATACCTGCCTGGCCTCCCCACTCTGCCTTAGTTAATAGTGGTTTTCCACTGTTGTAATCCTGGCTTTGATCATTGCATTCTGGCTGTGCAAGGTGTTCGCACCAGAGGAAGCTGGGTGAGAGGCACACAGGACTTTGTACTATTTTTATAACTTTTCTGTAAGTCTAAAATTAGTTTGAAATAATAACTGTAAAAATAAAGTGGTAGGATTCTATTTATCAAAGAGTATGTCAGGACATGAACATTTCCTGAAAGAATCAAGGGTTCTCTCAAAAAAATGCTTCCTCACAGCAAACATCCCCAATTCCAGATGGTAAGAGGAGTGTGGGGACAGGGTTGAGAAGATTTTCTAGAGTGAGGGAAGGGCAGCAGTGGCCCATGGTGTGGAATCGCTGGGAACGTGTAGAATCAGCATTTGCTCTTCTGAGAGTTAAGACCCTGGGTGAAGCCACCACATGCCAAGCTGTGGAGTGAAAGAACTTGCTGGGCAGGCTATTTTATCTGCGTCTCAGGCCACAGAGGAGAAGTTGCCAAAACAGGTCCAGGTCATGCTTCCTGGGCCACCTTCAGGAATGATTGCCTTGAAGTACAGAGAGAAAGTAGACAAGCTAAGCTTTCATTTTCCCTTTGCTATTTAAAGATAAAGGTAACTACCGCTAACAGAACACAAAACAAAACAAAGACAAAAGCCAAGTCAGTACATCCCTCTGCCAGGAGGCTGAGCCTGTAGGGGGATCCTTCATGAGGACCAGGAATGGCGCTCCCCAGAGGAATGTGACCTGGTCACCCAGGTGTGATCTGGGGATTTTCACCATGTGGTCGCTGCAATTCAATGTCGCATGAGAACATGTTGAGAGAGGTCCAAGGCACCCACTGGTTGTTGAATGAATATTAGGGCCTGGTCTTGTTAAAGATAACCATAGCTGTTTAAACAGTTAAAGCAAAAAAAAGCAGATTTGATTCAGAAACTATTGCAATAGGGGAACAGAGACCTCAGGATAAAACCGGGCTCGATTCTAAATACAGCACAGTCAAGTGTGGATTCATAGTGAAGAAGCAGGATTGGAGTCAGAGGATAGGAAATTCCTAAGAGGAAGCATCCAGGACAGCAGGTGCTCACTGGAGTGGCTCAGCCGGATTCCTGCTGCACCTGCGCCCAGCAGGCTGGAGGAGCAGGCCCAGTGAAAAGACGGCTTAGAGGAGCCTGACCGAAGTTTGATCAGGAATAAAGTCTGTGTCCGTCTTCAGGGCTGAGACCAGAGTGGAGAAAGTAGATGTTATCAACTTTCAATAACTTCCCCTCCCATCAGATCCGAGGGGCACTGTGCCTACTGCTGCATCGAGCGAGGCTGGCAGGGATCCAGCCATGCCAGCAATAGAGGAGACCTTCAGGACGGCTCCCCAGGGATCAGAAATAGCCCCTGGGTCCAGGCACCGTGGGTCAGCTCTGACACGCCAGCAGAGCGGCCTCTCTGGCCTTCATCGCCAACTTTTGTCCATGGCTCAGCCTCTGACTCGGGATCCAAGACCCTGGGGCTTGAGGAAGGGTCCAGTCATTTGTCATCTCTGCCTGAAGTGTGAACTTTTTTAAAAAGTAGGGAAAGAGATCATCCTAGCAATGGCAATCAACCAATTTAAATTTTAGTTTAACTACTTTGTTATTCAATTATTTTCTTGGTTCTTCTAATGAAGGAAAAAAGAAGTTCAAACTTTTTGTATGATCTTGGACATAGAGTGGCATTAAATATATATGAAAATCTGTGGGGTCAGATGGAAAGCACCGAGGAAGCTGTTGTCCGTGCTGATGACAGCAGCTGCTGGCTGAGGTCAGGAAGGGAAATAACTAACCAGGAGCTGCTTTCTTCCTTTTCTGAGCTCTCCTCATTCTCTTCTTTTACTCATAAATTCTTCTGTTTAATTATTTACAATAATACAGGCGACTTCTCCACTGTTGAAGTTGTTCCCATCTAGTTCAGGAACAATGAGAATACATCTAAGACTAATATCAGAAGTCTTGTCCATTTGGGGAAGGTAGAGTGCAATGCATTTTTAAAGAGGTGTCCATGTAACCCCTTTGAAATGCCTTTGACAGCCGGGTGTGGTGGTTCACGCCTGTAATCCCAGCACTTTGGGAGGCCGAGGCAGGTGGATCATGAGGTCAGGAGAACAAGACCATCCTGGATAACATGGTGAAACCCCATGTCTACTAAAAATAAATACAAAAAATTAGCTGGGCCTGGTGGCGGGCGCCTGTAGTCCCAGCTACTTGGGAGGCTGAGGCAGGAGAATTGCGTGAACCCGGGAGGCGGATGTTGCAGTGAGCTGAGATCGCACCACTACACTCTAGCCTGGGCGACAGAGTGAGACTCCATCTCAAAAAAAAAGAAAAGAAATGCCCTTGGCAGCCACCCCTTGGGTACCCCACTTTTGTTGATCACAGAATACTCTTAAGTCTTGAAGAGATAATAGCTACACTTATGCTAGAATTAAGAGAACTGCTACTATCTTTCTCATTGATAAGAAACAGAATGATACAATTGCTAAAAGCTGAATTTTTTAAATGATCTCTAATAACACCCTTGGAGTAGAGAGCAAAAACAAATATATGCATGTTACAAAAGTATGATTTGACTTGAAGTTTTCTCCCGACACAACTGAACCCCCAGCATTTCCTTCTGTTAGCTGTCCACCTGGGGAAATTTGATTTCCTGGGGATTATGGTGAAAGTGAGACCAGGTTCTCAATATTTACCCTAAAAATGACATCATATATTGTCTTACATTTTATCTCTATTTTAAATCACTTTTTGGAAAATTGCAATATGATATCTATTTAATTCCCACAAATTCCAATCCTAAGAATGAGAGACAATGTGGTTGCTATTTAGAATTAACATGTGGAAACCAATAGAATAGAAGCAATGCAATGAAACTGAAATCTTTTAAAATAACAAAGATCATCGGATAGCTCATTATTTTTAGCACTTCCTCTGTGCCATGCACTTTGCTGGGTGATTTTTATATACTAGATAATCTCCATACATTTTTACAGCAACCCTGAAATTCATCATCTCTGTCTACAAAATTCATCCTTCAAAAGGCAGGCAAAGCAGGAACTTCACTCCCCTGGCTGTACCTTCCGAAGCAGTGACTCTGTCAGTCTTTCCTCCACCTCAGCTGATTCTCAGTGTGGAGGACTTCACTCGCTCATGAATTTGGGGAGAGGACCCGATCCCGTTCTGCTGAGCACACTGAGCACTTCCCACTCACCTCCTTCTGAGCCTCAAGGCACTCAGATGTTCGTCTCTTTACCATGTTGTCCTGGGTCTGCAGCCCTGCGTGAGGCTTGTGGTTGGTCTATTTAAGGGCAGAAGCACTGGAAAATCCCTGTGGCTACTATTCCAGTGCCCCTTTTCTAATCAACTTCATCAGCAATAAAAGTGATGATTTATTTCCATCTTCTGTCTTATTTCTTGACTGGTCTTGAGATTGAGAGAGAAGCAGATGGGTGTTTATGCCTCAGCCCTTGACAAATCCAACAGCTTACTGTCCTACACTTAGATGTGAGGGTTCCAGCTGATGCCCTATTAGTGGGAGTGGCTGCCGGTTCCTGACACGATGAGAACACTGAGGATTCAAACCAAGGTTATCTACTGATTCCATCCCTGAGAAGCCTGACGGAGTCTGACTCAATCGTCCTGACCATCCTTTATGATTTCCAAATACCTCATCTTCTCCATGCATTCCAGAGTCTGGGCAGGTGTGGGAGAACCTACCTAGTTCTTCAGTCAAAACTACTCTTAAATCAGCCCAATAGATGTCTGTGTGTGTATGTGACTGTGTGTACGTACATATGTGTGGAGGCCTCAGACAAGGGAGTTGCCTTCCCTTCCCTGGTCATCTATCCCGTTGTCTCACTCTGAGTTCCCAGAATGGGAAGGCCATCTCACACTGCAGTTTACAGAGGCGCCCCTTGGTTTGTTAGGAGGGAAGATGGATTGCAGCACCTGGGCTAGCCCCGAGGGAACTCCCAAGCAGGACTCTTAATAATCCAGAGCAGGAGAGAACTCAGGGTGTCTATCCCAAGCTCTGCATTTGCAGATACAAAAACAGAGTCCATGAGACGCCAAGGGTATCCCCAGACCTTGAGGTGAGCTGTGGCTGGGAACCCCGAGTGGGTCCTTCCTTCTCTCTGTGTCTCTCTCCCTCCCTCCCTTCCTTCCTTCCTTCATTCCTTCCTTCCTTCCTTCCTTTCTCTCTCTCTCTCCTTCTTTCCTTCCTTCCTCCCTCCCTCCCTCCCTTCTCTCTTTCTCTCTTTCTTTCTTTCTTTCTTTCTTTCTTTCTTTCTTTCTTTCTTTCTTTCTTTCTTTCTTTCTTTCTTTCTTTCCTTTCATTTTGACAGAGTCTTGCCCAGGCTGGAGTGCAGTGGCACAATATTGGCTCACTGCAACCTCCACCTGCCGGGTTCAAGTGATTCTCCTGCCTCAGCCTCCTGAGTAGCTGGGACTACAGATGCGCGCCACCACGCCCAGCTAATTTTTGTGTTTTTGGTAGAGATGGGATTTCACCACGTTAGCCAGGCTGGTCTCGAACTCCTGACCTCAGGTGATCCAACCACCTTGAACTCCCAAAGTGCTGGGATTACAGGTGTGAGCCACCTCGCCTGGCCTGTCTCTGTGTCTTTCATCAGAGGCTCCCTTGCAACCTTCTGCTTGTCACTCCTCCCCCAGGAGTATCAGGAAGCCAGATGCAATGTCTTGGTCACCTATGGGTGTTGCCATTACCCCCAAAATCTGTATTCCAGCCGCCACCCCATACTTCTTCAAACCTGACCACTCCTGTGGCCCATTCTGATGGCTATGCTTATGGGATCCCTGTCAATCCTAAGGCTTTAGTCAGTGAGTGTAGAACCCAGGTGGGCAATCTGCACAATTCTGCGGAGCCCACCCTGGATATGGCTGCCTCCACATTCACCCACACTTGCTTTCACAGATGCTCAGCAACCCTGGCCTTGCATCCAGCAACAGCACCCTAAAAGATGACCTGATTCTATCTTTTTTTTTTGAAATGCGGTAGTTTTCATGCCATTGCCGTATTGTGGTGGAGTTGACAGTGCCACTAGCACCTGCGCCCCATCGTTCCCCGGCTGGCGAGTATCAGCCTCTCCCCTGGTTCCTGGCCAGGCAGCTGCTCACCTTGGAGCCTCTAGAGCTCATCTTGCCTCGGCTGGAGAGAAAACTTCCTCCCAGCCTCCATCAAGCGTGCAGGCCCAGCATGTCTCTCTCCACAGTCCCCCAAAGAGCTCCGCCCTCCTGACCTGCTTCTCTGTGTTCTGTTTAGTTTGCATGAAGCACACACATTCCTTAAGCACATGGTTTTAAGCCTGGGTTAGTGTGGTGGCGATTTTGCATTTTAAACCCTTTTCTTGGCTGGTAACAGTCTTTGCGCTGTCACCCTAGACGCCAGCCTTCCTTCCACAGCTCTCCCCTACGTCCTCATCTTGTGCTCTCACAGCACGAACACCCTATTAGACATTCTGGCAGGATGGAATCTTCCAGTCTCCAATCTGTGTTCAGCCCTCCTGCCAAAGTATACAACTGGTAGACCACGAGTGTCTTGGTGCTGTAACTGAATAGCGTCGGTTGTTTGAACATCTAAATTACAGGATATGCAGAAAGTACATAATGCAGTTTGTTGTGAAAGTTTCTTTTCAGCTAATCTTTTTTATTAAAGTATTTTCAAGGTCCTATGTGATGAAATTCTTCCAGGAATGTTTGTCTTTTTTTCTGTGTCCTGTCATCTATCAAGCAAGCCCTTTCCCTCTTTGCATGGAATTCCTCATTGTGTGTAGTGTTAAGGGACATGACATCCTTTGCCCTCCCCAGTGGAAGTCAAATAGGATTATCTTCTCTACCCCTACTCACTGGAAGTCAGAGATTTGGCAAGTGAGCCTCCCACCCAAGTCCTTGCGTTTTGAAGGAGAATCTCAGAATTGCTTGGCACTCTAAGGCTTGCCCACTGGGGCTATGGAAATACCCAGCCAGGGGGTGGCGTGTGCCCCCTTGTCAGTGATCTCTGCTCCTCCCTCTCTTGGTTCTGCCTGTGTTTCTCAGGGGTCCTCCAGTTTACCCACCGACTCTCTGAGCTGGCAACCCCCTCCTCTGGCATTCTTTCTTTGCCTAGTGAGGCAGAGTTGGTTTCCATTGTGGTGACCACGAACCCTGGGTGAGAGTCACCTTGTATATATAAGTTGAGGGAAATGGAATCTCAGTCCAGCTCTTATTTCCCAATTATTCAACATCTCACCACATCGCTGGTGTGAGATTACCCAGTGAGAGAGAGTGCATTAGTCAAAATAGACTGTAACCATGCATATCCTATTACACATATTACAGAAAATCAACATGGCAGACTTTGTAGAAGTGCCCAAGTCACATTTCTCAAGTTATATATTTTTATGAAGGGAAGGTCTGTGTCTGTAAACGAGAATTTCTGCTGAAACATTTTCACGTTACTTTTGAAATGTCTATTTGAATATTGTTTTTTATATCTTAATGGAGGAATGAAATTTCAATGGTTCGACTTGAAGGAATCCTGTTGAACAACTTTAAATCGTCGTTTTTCCATGATGATTTACTTGATCTCATTTCTTCCCCTTCCGTGGCCTTAAGATCAGCAAATGCACTGCATAGACTTTAGATACTTATCCCTGGAAACTTCCGAACTTTTTTCCCTACACTTTTGTATAAATGTTACATTGCCTTTTTCTGAAAATATTGTTTAAAATTCTTCCTAATTCACAGTGGGTACTGGACACAGGCCAAGATCACTTGATGAGATGTGAGCCGCCTGCTGTTAAACCTACTTATCCAATAAGATGCTGATGACCAGTGCCTGTGGCACTGGGATTACAACTTCTTTTCTCTTCACAGATCGGGACCAGTAGCCACTTGACTGCAGGGAACAAGGGCATCTCACATCTGGGCCCTAAGCCTCCTGCTGGAGGAAGGACTTCCACCGGACTCCAGAGTCTGGCCTCCAGGACAGCTGTGGTGCATCTGGCCATGGCTGTGGGAGCTCAGCTTCAAGCAGCCTGGCCAACAGAACTTGGGACAGGTTCCCAACCATGTCTCTTTCTGGAAGGCCCCCGTGGGAGCATGCTGTAAAGGACCCCATTAAGCTAGTAGGACCTGGGATTTCCAGATGAAGACTCCCTGTTTGGAAGGAAAATATACACGATTGACCTCAAGCATTTGTCCTGTTGAATAAATGTGTAGAGATGTCATGAAGCTTCCTGATGATTGCAAACTGCAGCCAAGGATCTTCCTAACCCAGAGAAGACTTTATTTCATGACCACTCGTTGCATTTAAATGAGGGTACGTCTGATTTTTAAGTCTTAAGGAAATGAACATGTTGAGGGGCATATATCGGAAACCTTCTGGGCTGACTGTCAAGGAGTTCACAGCATAGCCTAACTTTAAGTTGATTTTTGTTCTTTCCTAAGGTTGATACTGTTTAAAATACACATTTGTAAAAATTCTTTTTGATCAGGAAATTCTCTTATTCTTTTCTTTTTTTGTGAGATGGAGTCTTGCTCGGTCACCCAGTCTAGAGTGCAGTGGTATGATCTCAGCTCACTGCAACGTCCGCTTCCCAGGTTCAAGCGATTCTCCTGCCTCAGCCTCCTGAGTAGCTGAGATTACAGGTGTGCACCACCATACCCAGCTAACTTTTGTGTTTTTAGTAGGATGGGGTTTCCCCATGTTGGCTAGGCTGGTCTCAAACTCCTGACCTGAGGTGATTCACCTGGCTTGGCCTCCCCAGTTACTGGTTTTACAGGATAAACCACTGTGCCCTCCCTTTCTTAACTTTTATTTTAAACTTGGGAGTACATGTGTAGGTTTGTTACATAGGCAAACTTGTGTCACGGGGGCTTGTTGTACAGATTATTTCATCACCTAGGTATTAAGCCTAGCACCCATTAGTTAGCTTTCCTGATTCTCTCCCTCCTCCCACTCTCCCCACTCCAAGAGGTCCCAGTGTGTGCTGTTCCCCTCTGTGTGTCCACATGTTCTCAACATTTAGTTCCCACTTATGACTGAGAAAATGAAGTATTTAGTTTTCTGTTCCAGTGTTATTTTGCCAAGGGTAATGGCCTCCTGTTCCATCCATGTTTCCACAAAGGGCATGATCTCTTTCTTTTTTATGGCTGCATAGTATTCCATGGTATACACGTACCACATTTTTTTATCCAGTCTAACCATTGATGGGTGTTTAGGTTGGTTCCATGTCTTTGCTTTTGTGAAGAGTGCTACAATGAACATACACACACATGCATCTTCAGGATAGAACAATTTATATTCCTTTAGGTATATACCCAGTAATGGGACTGCTGGTCAAATGGTACTTCTGTTTTTAGCTTTTTGAGGAAACATCACACTGTTTTCCATGATGGTTTAACTAATTTACACTCCCAGCAGTGTATGTGTTCCTTTTTTCCCACAACTTCACCAGCACCTGTTATTTTTTGACTTTTTAATAATCACCATTCTCACTGGTGTTAGATGGTGTCTCATTGTGGTTTTAATTTGCATTTCTTTAATGACCAGTGATGTTGAGCTTTTTTTCATATGCTTGTTGGCTGCATGTATGTCTTCTTTTGAAAATGACTGTTGATGTCCTTTACTCACTTTTTAATGGGGTTGTTTTGTTTTGTAAATGTGTTTAAGTTTCTTACAGATGCTGGATATTAGACCTTTGTCAGATGCATAGTTTGCAAAAATGGTATCTCATTCTGTAGGTTGCCTGTTTACTCTCTTGATAGCTTCTTTTGCTGCACAGAAGCTCTTTAGTCTAATTAGATTCCATTTGTCAAGTTTTGTTTTTGTTGCAATTACTTCTGGCATCTTCGTCATGGGAAATCACTGCCCATTCCTATGTCCAGAATGGTATTGTCTGGGCTGTCTTCCAGGGATGTTTGTTTGTTTGTCTGTTTGTTTTTCACAGCTTTGGGTTTTACATTTAAGTCTTTAATCCATCTTGAGTTAATTTTTATGGGTAGTGTGGTAGTGTTAAGGAAGGCAACCTGGAAATTCTGAACTGACATAATGGAAGCTTTTAAGAGGGTTCTATGGACTAAATGTTTGTGTCTCCTAAAATGTACGTGTGGCACCTCTAACCTCCAGTGTTTCTGTATTTGGAGTAAAGGAGTAAGGTTAAATGCGATTAAGTGCGATTAAAAGGTTGGGACCCTTATCCAATAGTATTAATGTCCTATGTCCCTCTAAGAAAAGAAAGAGATCTCTGTCTCTCTCTCTACCTCACTCCCTCCCTCCTCTCTCTCTCTCTCTCCTTCCCTGCACTCACACAGAGAAAAGGCAATGTGAGGCCACAGTGAGAAGACAAGTGTCTATAAGCCAGGAAGGGAGCCGTCACCAGAAGCCAACACTCCTGGACCTTGATCTTAGACCCTTGGCCTTGAACTTTGAGGAATTAAATTTCTACTGTTTAAGCGGCCCTGTCTGATATTTTCTTATAGTAGCCCAGACAAACTAAAACAGGTGGCAGTTGATTTATTCACGCATGACCCAGGTCCCTGGCTTTGCACACAATAGGGGAGCAGTCTCTCATTCTATCTGTAAAGAAAGACACTGTGCTGTGCTCATCATTCTTGCCTCAAGTTTTGCTGGAGGGAGGTTTATTCAACCCTCTGTCAATCAAAACTTTCAGGATGAAATGCACCGTTAGTAAACTGGAACCTTGGATAAATGTCTTAACAGGAATTCCTCCCTTGGCAATAAGAAGAGGACTCATCCAATAATTGTTGGTAGGGTGCCCCTATGCTACTAGCCTCCATCAGGGCAACTTTCTGTTTGTGCCTTGTGTAACTAGAGTGACTTGTTCAGGACGATTCCATATTGACCAGGTGCTGAGTCATGGAGTCATGTCAAATCCGAACGCTTCGTTCCAGAAGTTTCTGTAAACTCCCAGAGTGCACATCCCAAGGTCTAAAGCTCTGTCCCTAGAATGTGAGTGGATGGGGTTTCAAGTACTGAATTGGCTTTTCAGATGGGTTTTGGTGTTGTGCTGTCTGCTAGCCGTGTCCTCACACTCAAGGTTCTGTGTTTTGTGTTTTGTTGTTGTTGTTATTTTGTTTTGTTTTTGCTGTCTATCAAGAAAAAATAATGTTGTCTGAGGCAAAAGTGGACTTGAAAGGAGTTGTTGCCAAGCTCATGGGGACGCTGTCAGACCCCTAGGTCCTGATGACAAGAATCTCTTCTTTTGGTCGTGATTGAGCTTCTTGAGCATTTGAATATGATTTCTGCTATGGGGTATGTCCCTAGCTATCCATATGATAAATGCACAATAATTAGAATAACCAGAGCAGTAGCCACTTTGTGCGTATTGGGAGTGCTGACCACCATCTTGTAGGGTAGAGTTCCAGAGAAGTCAAGGATGCCATCCACAGCTGAGAGCAGGACATGGAAGCAGCAGAATTCCTTCCTGGGGTGACTTCAAAGCCCCAACACTGTGAACAGATTTGGAATATTATTAGCTTTTAACCTTTGCTTATTCTACACACTCTTGTCTGAAACACTTAAAACTCACTGCACCTCTGACACCAAATGTGTGCAGTATTTCTTTCTTTTTTTATGCTGGCCTATCTTCCAACTCTCCAATGTCAACTGGGCATCCAATGATTCAATGCAATTCATATAGTAACTACCCAGAGTGGGGGCGGTCCTATAAGACTGTCCTTGTCTACAATGTGACTCGTATGTCCCAGGCCTCCCAGACCTTCTACTCAGGTGAGATAATTTGCTAAAACAGCTTATAGAACTCAGGAAAGCACTCTACTTCTTAGGACTAGTTTATCATAAAGGACACACCTTGGGAAGGGATGCATGGGGAGGGATCCAGGACGGCGCTGAGCTTCCACGCCCTCTCTGAGCACACCACCTCCCAGCACCTCCCCGTTTTCACCCATCCAGGAGTTTTTGGAACCCCACTACTTCGGGGTTTTATGGATTAGATTACATAGGCAAGACTGGTTAGATCCCTGGCCCTTGGTGATGGGGCTCCAACTGCAGCCCCTTTTCTTCTTGGAGATTGGAGGGTGGGGCTGAAAGTTCCTGCCTTCTACTCACAGGGATGTTCCTCTGGCAACCAGCCCCATCCTGAAGCTATCTGGGGACCCACCAGGAGTCACATCATTAGCATAAAATCACGATGGTTGAAAGGTGATTGTTAAGAATAACAAAAGATATATCCCTCTCACCCATCACTCAGGAAATTCAAGAGGTTTAGAAACTGTGTCAGGAGCTGGGAACAATGATCAACCATGTATTTCTGATTATTACATCCTATTAAACTGAAATCACCAAAGAGAAAGAAAATACCTTTTCCGTAGGTACTCTAACAAAGACCTGTTATTATTTATTTATTTATTTATTTATTATTTATTTATGGGATGGAGTCTTGCTCTGTCACTCAGGCTGGAGTGCAGTGGCATGATCTCGGCTCACTGCAACCTCCATCTCCCAAGTGCAAGCAATTCTCCTGCTTCAGCCTCCAAAGTAGCTGGGATTACAGGTGCATGCCACCACACCCGGCTAATTTTTGTATTTTTAGTAGAGACAGGGTTTTGCCACGTTGGTCAGGCTGGTCTCTAACTCCTGACATCAGGTGAGCTTCCACGCCCTCTCTGAGCACACTACCTCCCAGCACCTCCCCATTTTCACCCATCCAGGAGTTCTTGGAACCCCACTACTTAGGGGTTATATGGATTAGATTACACAGTCAAGACTAGTTAGATCACTGGCCCTTGGTGATGGGGCTCCAACTCCAGCCCCTTCTCTTCTTAGAGATTGAGGGGAACCCATCTTGGCTTCCCACAGTGCTGGGATTATAGGCGTGAGCCACCACACCCGGCCAAGACTTGTTTATTTATATTTTTTAAAAAGTGCTAAACTTAGTTAGAAACAAAGTCTTTGGCAAATGGGTTTACCTAGGGGACATTTTCCTGGTGTGTCTGTCCTGGAGTCTCAGGTCAGAGGCCACTGACTCCCACCCCTGTTCTATCAAAAGGATGCTCCCATATGGGGTCTATCAGAGGCTGAAGGACAGGGAACACGCAGTTTTGGAAGCTTCCCTCTGAAGAGGCTGACACCCCCAATGCATGGCCTCATGATCGGGAATCAATAAATTTTGATGACACCCCTTCATGTGGGATCCTCTGGCTCCTCGGAGTTACCATATCAAGCCTTAAAAAGTCTGTGCAGGTCTCACATGTACTCCTGCTGAACAGTTCAGAAAGGCAAAGGGGGCACAGAACTGCAAATGCACATCTGTATCATTGCCACTGCTGACTTTTAGGAAACCACACTCTAGGTTTTGGAAAGGAAAAGCTCTGCTCTCACCAATGGGTTGCTGGTCAGTGAATGCAGGTGTTTCTCTCAGTGTTCCAGGCAATACAATCTTCCCCCAGGTCTGCACTCTGTCTGCACTCTGCGCCCAGGACCTTCCAGCACTAAGGAAGATGCCAAAACAGGTCTGTGGGAAGAAGGAAATGCAATGGTGAAGAGGCTAAGAGGATCCTTACAGACCGTCAAATTAGTGATCCACATTAAATTTGTCTGAAAATCTCGGGTGAATACATCCGTTTAAAAGGATCTGTATTTGTGCATTACTAGAAGAATACTGAGGACAAACTTAGGAGTGGAGTGACATGTGGTCCAAAGAAGGTGACAGAAAAACCTCAATCCCTCCTGATGTCGAAGAGGATGACTCTTTTCTACCTATTTCTGAATCAAGGTCCACCTTCATGAACTTTGCATCCGGGACTGGTTAATGCACCCTCACGTAATAAATTCAATAAAAGAGGCAGCAAAACAAATCACTCAGAGAAGAGTCCATGGTCCCAGAACTCTTTGAACCTCTTTCACCATGAGGGGCTTTGACATGTGAACCTGTTCACCTGGATTAATTCTGCTTGTTCATCCCTGTTTGTTGGACACGAAGAGCTTCTATTTCTTTTGTTTTTAAATAAAGTACAAGAATTACTGTTTCCAAATTAGGCATTTAATATTTTAATAGATATTTCATCCTAAATGTGTATGAAGGGACATTGAAAACCTGGGGTCCTTGGGAAGATTTTCCAAATGAGAAGCAGGAAGGCTTGAGCCATGAATCATATGGTTCTTTTTAAATTTCTAAACAGATCCTGTAGTTACCACAGAAGGTTGTAGGTTTAGGAAGTTTTCTTGGATCTCTGACTCTGGAATAGAATTAGTGAGGAGCTTACCTTCGTAAGTTGACTGGACCCTCCCTGCTACTGTCACTGTCCTGGAATTTGGCACATGACACCTCCGTCAGTATCAAGATAGGAAGACATCGTCTCCTATTGACTCAAACCATCAGTTCTGCAGGATAAGCAAAGACATGTCTCATGACCCCCATAACTTTCAGGTGTATGTATTTCAATTCATGCTATTAAAGATATCATCAAGTTAAGATAAAAGATATTAAAGATAAAGCACTTTAGAGATACAAAAACTGAATCAAAGTGAGAGCACCTGAAAAGCACAGCCTTGCCTCATGGCACAGAACCCAGCTGGAAAATCAGGTAGAGATCAATGCTGAATGTCTTCTGCCCTCTGTCCTTTGATTGCAAAATGTAAAATGATGGTGAAATTTTGTTTGCTTCACTGCTATTGTTCAACTTTAGCTTTTTGAGGCAACGAGGGCATCTATATCTAATGAGAAACAGCACGTTCCCCCTTGCCCTACGGCAATAAGAAGGGGTCCACAATAACCAGGCATCTTCATACACATAATTGTCTCGTCAACGAAATCACTACAGACCTGGGGATGCAGACAGAGACTCACAGTCCCCTAGCAGTGACGCACAGTGGGTATTGCAGTTTTCCATAGTGATGGGTTGAGCCGGGAGCTCTGTTTTGTGGCTGGAGGTCTTAGAAGAGGCTTTGATTATCACCCAAGTGCACATTGAACAGAACCTTTGTTGTTAAGAGCATGGGCTCCGGGAACAACTTTATCTCCATTTTATCATCTGAGATATAAGGATAGTAATGGTTTCTACTTTACATGATTGTTGCAAAGACTGAATAAGTTAATACACATAAACTCCAGTGTTTGGTGTATAGCAATCTCCGTGTGAGTGTTTATTATCTTTCCTCACTTTTCAGTATTTTTTTTTCCTTCTGACTTTCTGTCTTGTCTTTATCAAGATGGTGTCTTCTTGGGTGTTACTAAAAACATGCATCTATTTTTTAACTTTTTCTTCTAGTTTCTGTAATAAATTATTTTCAGAAGTTTAGTGTATTCATTTTCATAAACACTTAAGTATATTTACTAAGCCTTGAGTGATAAGAGTTCATTGTCAACAACACGGTGTCTAAAATGTCTTTGGCCTATCTTTTATTCCCTTGAATGCTGATTAGGTCTCCTACTGATTGAGAAGGCCTAAGTGTTTACATTTGAGACTGCAACCTAAACACTGCACTAAATCAAATGTTCTCCTGTGTCACACAGATGTGTCTTCACACATTATGATATGTTATCTAAATAAGACCAGAGGGAAATTACAGACTGCCACGCAGTTTAGGGTCATCCTGCACTCTAAATATCCCACCACCAGCTGCCAGCAACCTCAATTCCCCCTGACCCCTCCCCAGGCAGTTGTTACCCCACCCCCACCCCAACCCACCCAACCCCAACCTGGTAGCTGGCAACCAAGCTACCCTGGGAAGATGGTACCACCTAGTAAGCAGATTGGGTAACTGTAAATCTCAGTGTTTTCTCAAACTCCGCCTCCCTCACTTCCCCCACCTACCAAGGGGGATTGCAAAACTGGTGTGTCCTAGTACTTTCTGCTTTTCACTGTGTGCAATTTCATCCATTCTCCAATTATCAACTTCATTGCCTGTTATCCCCTGACTCCTCACCTACCCCAATGCTTGTTAGGCACGTGGATTTCTTTCCTTCTCTCCCATCCTCATGCGTAAGAAGAAAAGTTGGGCAACACTTCTCATGACAGTGCTCTACTTAGAGGGTGGGGATCCCTTAAAGAGGTCTGCAAGAACTGATGAGAAAATGCATGTGCTGAGCCCAGACGAGGCCCTTTCTCAGCCAAGCAGTCAGAGAATCAGTGTCATCAATGTTGTTGCTATCATTATTAACCTCTGAACTAAGAAACTGCAAAATGCAAGGTAAAACTAGCTTCCAAAAATCCAGACATATCCTTCTGGAGCTCACAGCTATTCTTTCTCATTTAATTTCTACTTTTTCTTTAAAAAATTGAAGATGCATACTTTAAAAATATATCTATTTTAAAAATTCACTCATGTTTAGTTTCAAGCACTATAAAAGCATTATTTTCTATTTCCCATTGCAAACCTTTATTTTTTCCCTATGGCATTAAAGTTGGGGTGGGGGCTTGCAGATCCAATTGAGAGCATGAATTCATGCACTTGCCAGCATCTGCTGAGCACCAGCTGTCTATTCCACCGTGCTCGGGACCTCAGGCAGGGCCGTGTTGAAGATGTCACTCCCACTCGCAAACAAAGGCAGGAGGTGAGCAAACCTTTGGGGTGATTTTGGAGGTTGCCCTGGACCATGTTAAGGGCTTCAGAGACACCAGAGTGAATCTAGCGGCCCTGAGGACACAATGCAGACTCTGAGCAACTCAATAACATCGTCAGAACCACACTTCCACAAATGAACCTTGTTGCTCAGTTACGATGATAGCTCCCATTTATCCAATGCCTCCTCTGTGACCGGAACATTAGACACCTGATAGCATCTCCTTCCCCACAGTTCTCTGCGATAGGTGCTTGCATCTCAGTTTTAGACATGGCAGAATGGAGACTATGAGAGGTAAAATCTGAGAAGTGATATGCCCAGAATATGTAACTGGGTACCTACTGTGTGCCAGGCACTGTGATAGACAACAGGTATGGAGAATGGCATTGACAGAGGCACTGATGCTACAAATCTGACTTTCTAACATCAAAGTCTCTCTCTGATATGGATCTGTGTCCTCACCAAATCTCATGTTGAATTGTAATTCCCCACGCTTTAGGTGGGGCCTGGTGGGAGGTGATTGGATTATGGGAGCAGTTTCTCATGAATGGTTTAACACCATCCCCCTTGGTACTGTCATTGCAATGGTGAGTGAGCTCACACGAGCTGCGGTAATTTAAAGTGTGCAGCACCTCCTCTTGCTCTCTCTTGCTCCTGCTTCGGCCATATATCACATGCCTGCTTCCCCATCATTTTCCACCATGATTGTAAGTTTCCTGAGACCTCCCCAAAAAACTGAGCAGATGCCAGCACTGTGCTTCCTGTGGACTGCAGAACAGTGAGCCAGTTAAGCCTCTTTTCTTTATAAGTTACTCAGTCTCAGGTATTCTTTTTTAGCAATGCAAGAATGAACTAATACACCCTCCCTCCACTCCACTGCGGCTCCCAGATCTTGTGGTCTGGAGTCGAATAGCAGGGGCCTCCCCAGTGGACAGTTGCCTGGGAGGAACATGGGGCACACGCTGGTGGCATTGAGGAGAGAGAAGAAAGTGAAATCTGGAAATGTTTCAAGGTAGAACTGAAGGCAGATAAGACATGGCTTCTCCTCGAATGTAGACGTGAGAGACAAGAATCAAAGATGAGCATCCTTTTTGAACTTGAGAGAGAAGGCAAGTTGTCAAATTGGTTGACAAAAATATGGATATCAGGATAAGGCCCATTCATAGAAGATGTAGATAATGTTGGTTTTGGAAAGTTGAGTATGTGGCTAAAGAATCCGGATTCTGAGATTCAGGAAGCAGAAGGCAGGACCTCCAGAACGAATGCAGAGGAGACTGTCTAGGAACACCCATGGGGTGTGGCACGTACCTGCCCAGAAGAAGGATTTAAACCCTGTGAAGCGCAAGGTCGTCTGAAGGGAGTACAAAGTAGGAAAAGAGGGAGGCTGGGCCAGGCTTCTGGGAGAGACTCCAGGCGGGAAGAGACAGCTGAGGCAAGGAAGCGGCACGCAGAGGTGAGTGAGGGCTGGGGAGCCAGGGAGCCGAGCGTGTCTCTGAAGTGGGAGGAGGAACGGACCCCCATGGCAAATCCCATCAACAGGAGGAGAGTGGAGGGAGCCAGGCCACCGGGTCTGATGAGCACAAGGCCACCAGCAATCTTTAAAGGGCAGTTTCAAGAGACTTGTGACCCTGACTTCAAGGAGTTCAAGACATCAGGGTTGGTGAGGACTTGCAAGGAGGGGGCAGGCCACCCTCCAGGAACCAGGGCAGGGAGTGGGGTGCAGCCTGTGGGTCTCCCAGAAACTGTCAGGGTGACAGAGGCCTCTTTCAGGGTGGCGACTCCTGGCTGAGATGAAGGCCTCAGTGGAGAGGAGGAGTAGGATGCAAGAAATCTACGGGAAAATGAACTAAGAAGGTTTTGATGGTAGAGAACAGGGTGGGCTTAGAGAGAAAGGAAAGAATGGGGTGTGATGAGGTGGTAGGAAAAGAGAATCAGACTCACCAACGCAGAATAATAAGAATGTACATAAGGGGAATGAGAAGGAGGCTAGGACGAACGTCCTGGACCTCAGCAGAGGTAAAGGGTGAAAGTTACAGTTACGCAGGATGAATGAACCTGGAGTCTAATGACGGATACACAGGGCGATCTGCTGCGTGCCACGAGGGATCCATCCACAGGGGGCTCCACCATGTGCCAGGAGGGATCCACAGGGGACTCCACCACGTGCCACGAGGGATCCATCCACAGGGGACTCCACCACGTGCCACGAGGGATCTATCCACAGGGGACTCCACCATGTGCCAGGAGGGATCCACAGGGGACTCCACCGCATGTCCGGAGGGATCCACAGGGGCATCTACTATGTGCCAGGAGGGACCCACGGGGTGATTTGCCATGTGTCAGGAAGGACCTCTAGGAGGATCTACCACATGCCATGTGGTAGATCTAGATTTCATGTTACAGCATGAAAACTAGAGAAAATAATATTGCATTGTATACTGAACATTTGCCAAGAGAATCAATTTTAGCTGCTACAAACACACAAATAAAAATAGGGAACTATGGAAGGTGATGAATGGGTTAAGTTCTCAACTTCATCATCATTTCACTGTGCATATACGTATATCAAAGCATCATGTTATACAACCTTAAATACATGAAATTAAAAATAAATCTCAGAAAAAACTCTGATGCCATTCTTATTCCTAAAACATGACATTTTGATGAGAAATGTTGAAGGAGAAACACGAATTCAACATGATTCTGAGTACAAAACCCCTTGGGCCGTCATGTTTTCAGAGGACCGCTGTCTGGAAGCCTCATCCAGGAGGTGAGGTTCGAGGTGGGCCAGGTTTCCTCCTCCTGTCCTGTTAGCCCTCCCTCCCCAGCCCACTCTGCCTGCAGCCTCCTGGGTCTTGCTCCAATAAGACCGTCAGCAGAAGAGGAGGCCGGCAAGCATAGGGAGGATGGGGAATTTGAAGAAAAGCCCCTGCATTGAGAGCCCATTGAGCTAGGAAAGAGGGAGATCCATGTGAACAAGTGCATGTGCTGGCAGCCGTGAGGCGCCCGCGCCATAGAACCTGCCAGGGGAATGGCCCCATCCATGTCACATGCATGTCCGAGAGACCATTGGAGGCACAGCCTGTGCTAGAAGCTGCACAAGGTCAGAGGCTGCACCCCAGCTAGGAAATCCTCAGGGCCATGTGTTTATTCCACATTTCCCCCAATCAGAGTTAGAGACCATATTATTGGGGCCTTGTTGGCTACAGATGAGGACAGGCTTGAGGACATAGTCATGGGAGCATGTGGCTGCCATGAGAAAGAATTTTAAAAATATAATTTTCCCTTCTTCACAGAATATGCTAAAACTGCATCCACAGGCCCCCAAGGATAACTGTGGGATCATGTCTGTCTGTGTTTCAACAGTAGAGGTTTCCTTAGGCCAGGAATGCTAGAAGATAGGTGCTGAGCCTGCATTGACAGGTTGGCAACTTCAAGGAGTGTGAGGCAGGGCAAGGGCAGGTGGGAAACAAGCAGTGAGGAAGGGGAGGCACAGGTTCAAGATGGAGCACTTCTGATCTGGCCCCATCTCACCAGGGAAGTCAGGGCCTCAGCTCTGGGCAGGGCGTGTGAAACCACCAGCTGAGAACAGCCCCACGTTGTTGCAGAGGTGAGAAGGGAGGGGAATGGATCTGCTGGCTTCCCAGACTTGGCCCAGATGGCCCAGCATTTGCCCCAGGGGCCCTCCTTCCAGCACCTCCAGCACCTGTGACACTTACCCCTGGTTGTCTGGTCCCAGGTCCATGGAGCCCTGGAGAGGCAGAGTGCCAGGGCCTATGTGGGTCCAGGTGCCTCCAGGGAGATCAGGGCTGGTGGCTGGAGTCCACGCTGAGTCCGGCCATCAGATCCCCAGAGAGAAGGCAGCAGGAGCGCTTCATGGGGATGTCTGCACTGGGGCCTTGGAGGAACTGGAGGCTGCCAGAACCTGGACATGGAAACTGGGCCTAATAGAGAGGGGAAGTAAAACTCTGTCTTTCCTTCCACTTTCATTTATACCAGGTCACACATCCTCCAGTTTCAAGCTGACCTGAGTGCGTTTTCTGTCCCTGACAATGTATGTGATCCTGTTGGGTGCTGAGTTGGAAGAAAAGACATATGACTGTGAATATTCCTCAGTGTGGCCCCCAGGAGACTGGAGGCTGCAGGTGCAGTGGCCCTGCCACGGACCAGTCCTGTCGTGCAGTGCTGGTGCTTCTCAGCCCTGCTGGCACACTGAGGGCGAGGGTGTGGGCACTGTCCAGGCCCACTGTCCTGCAACAGGTGCTTGGGGACAAGACTCCGTGGCACGGCTGAGACCAGTGCTGAGAGGAGGTTTTGGCCTGCTGGATGGGGAAGCAGGGGCAAGATCATGGTGGAGGCAGTGCTGTGAGAGGGATTGAGAGAGGTCCCCCCAAAAATGCACCTGCTTGCATGGAGGCTCTGCTGTAGGGGCAGTTAGATGGGTCAGATGGAGCCAGGCAGAGGAGAGCCATGTTAGGACATGTTAGTCCTGGGTCTCCAGAGAGCCGGAACCTACAGGGTGAGTGTGTGTGTGTGTGTGTGTGTGTCTGTGTGTGTGCACAAGTGTATAATTTATTTTTCTTTATTTTATTTTATTTTAGCTGTATTTTAAGGGATTGGCTCATACTGTTGTTGGGACTGGCAAGACTGAAGTCTGCAAGGCAGGTCAGCAGACAGGAAATTCAGGTAAGGGTTGATGCTGCGGTCCTGAGTTCACAGGCTGAAAACCCAGGCAGAATTCCTGTTTTGTCATCTGAAGACCAAATTCCTTTCCGTTAGGGACCATCAGGCTTTGTCCTCATGGCTTTCCACTGATTGGAAGAGACCCACCTGCATTATCATGAGTCTTATTTAGGACAGCTTCGGTGGCTCATGCCTGTCATCCCAGCACCTTGGGTGGCCGAGGCGGGAGGATCGCTTGAGCCCAGGAGTTCAGACAAGCCTGGGCAACACAGAGATGAGACACCAGCTCTAAAAAAGATCCAAGACACAAAAAACAAAATACTATAATTTAAATGTTAATCACATTTAAAACGTAACATCTAGACTAAGTGTTTGACCAACAACTGGGCCCCATAGCCAAGCCAAGTTGACAATTAAAATTCTACTATCTCAGAGGATGTTTGACTTTAATATTCATGCTGAATGTGGGCTGCAAAGAGGTAGAAAGGGCAGGACGGGGGAAGAGAAGGAAGAGCAGATGGAACCAGCAGCTGCCATGTTCTTCATCCACAGCTACACCACTGCCCATCCTCATCCGTCTAATACCTACCCACCCGTGCTGTTCAGACAAGAAAACTGCTACCTGGGTTGAGCAACTTACCAAGATCCATTGCACAGAGAGAAGCACGGGGCTCAATGTAGGCAGATCTGTTTCCAGGCCCCATTCATGATATTCCACCTGCAGGGAGAACAAGGATGGAGCTTGCTTAAATTTGTCATGAAATGAACAGTTTAAGGGAAACCATTTGACTATTTTTGCTGCATAAGCCTTCGTGTTTCTTTTCAGTCTGCAAGATGGGCACCATTGGGGAAAAAACCACTTGCGGACATCAGCTACCAGGTGAAGGACAAGGGCTCCTTTCTCTGCCTGGGTTTGGCAGGTGTCTGATTTTCATCACATGGCATTAATGTATGACTCTGCACTCTGAGCCACCGTTATGAATTATCCTTTCCCATGTCTCCAGCACCTGGAAAGATGGTTTACTACATTGAATGAAATAATAATTCAGGTATGTATTGACAAGCAAAGCAGTATATACTTACTCCATGTGAAGGAAGATGAATATCGCTCAGCATTATTAAAATAATAGGTATCTCAATAGACATACAAATCTAAGTGGACTTAATCCATGTCTATTTGACTGACAAGCACGTAATCCATGCTGTGTGGCCTCAAATTGACCATAGAACAATTGATTTGGTGGTTTTGAATTGCTGATCAATGGCACAGCCATTGATGGAATCCACTGTGCCATGACTGTTACGAGACTGGAACCTGGAGCCAGAGTACTTCCGTTTAAAGAAACCATAAGTTAACAATTCGGCTTTCTAAAATATTTTTTTAAACTGTATCACAAGCCTTAAAACTCTGTCTGTCCTCAGTCATAGAAATAAACACATCTTTCTTTGGTTTCTTTCTGTTTTAGAGATGACACAAAAACGGTGTAATTTTATCAAAAATGAGTCAATCGTATTTGAAATTCTGGACTTTTTTGGAAAAGAATGACATAGGATGAGAGTTTGGAAATAGAATTTTGAGGTATACGTGAGAGGGGGCAATAGAAGCCGTCACTGTTCATTCTTTTGGGATTTTAAGTTTCACCTCCTGAAATACTGTGCAGGAACTTTGTGGTAAATTTTTCACAACATTCCCTGCCTTAAAGACCACCTGGCAGGGCCTTTACTGCCAGGTCCTGCCCGGCTCTGAGACAGCATATCACAGGGGAAGGTTATACACTGGCCTTGCTCACCAGCTGGCCAATCAGTGATGCCCTTTTGTTGAACATCTCACCAGCACACATCCTCCAGCTTCACAGATAGTCAAAAGAAGCCACAGGTAAGGTCAGGGAAGTGGGGTATCTGCAGAAGACAGGCCTGCAAGTTTAATAAACTTTCTTGCTAGCATGACCAGAGTTAAGACTGTGTTTTCAAAAGGGATACAGTGGCACAGACTCAAGTTAAATATTCATTTTTTAAGAAACTTTAATATACAATCATATAAAATTGCAAAAAATACACAAATGGGATAGTAACATAATGCCAAGTTATCATGCAGTTTTTCTTTCTTTTTGCGTTCATCACTGCCACACACCCTGTTCCTTCCTCACCTACCTCCCAATCAGCCCCATGTCTTCCACCCCAGAGAATCCACTGTCATCCCCAGGTTTTAATGAGTTCAGATTTCCTATTGTTCATATAGTCTATATAAACATATATTTACACACATAGTAAGGGCCCTTTGCTTGCCTTATAGAAGTGAGACCACATACTACAGACCCTGGTCTGCCTTTTGCTTCGTATTTAGTGATATCTAGCAGATGTTGTCACCTGGCATAACTCTAATTTAGTTTCTTGCAAGCAACCTGCAATGTTTTTGATACGGACGCATTGTAACGTACTCATTTTGTTGCCACTGTTGGACACTCTGCAACACTGTAATCATCATTTTTGTACTAAAATATTTACATAACTATGCTTTTTATTTCTACCATAGCTTTTCAGGGGTGGGCTTGCTGACTTGAAGCACATGTTTGTGAAGTTGGTGAATGTGGCCAGAGCTTCCCAAAGGCTGTAACAATGAACATTCTTCACCCCACATCCTGTAGGCACTAGGTATCTTCCGGTTTACGGCCTCCATTTGCCAAGCAAATAAGCATACACTGATATTTCACTGTTACTTTTATTCATGGGGATTTGAGCATCTTTTCACAGATGTGTTAAGTACATGAGTTGCTTGTCTGTGAATCACATTTTTTGGGTTTTTTATTTTATTTTATTTTTTGCCAGTTTTTCTATTTGATGTTTATCTTGTTTGGATTTCCAAGTTTTTTCTTTCTTTAAAATTATGAATAACACTCTTTCTGCCCTCTGCTTTGTAGACGTTTTCCCATGACTGTTAGCTGACTTTTGTTGAAGTCTTTAAGCTGTCTATATTCTTAGCTCCCACTCTGGGCATGCAGTCAGTTTGTGCCCTCTCCATCTTGAAGGTGGCCATGTCTTTGTGACTGACTTTGGCCAATGGAAAGTGATTAGAAGTGAAGAGTTTCTCTTTCAGTCTGAGGCTTGAAGAATAAGGATGTTATTTGCCATGGTTCCTTCCCTGTACCAGGTCAGTAACTTTCTTTTCTTTTTTTTTTTTGAAACAGAGTCTCTCTCTGCCGCCCAGGCTGGAGTGCAGTGGCGCGATCTTGGCTCACCGCAAGCTCTGCCTCCCGAGTTCACGTCATTCTCCTGCCTCAGCCTCCTGAGTAGCTGGGACTACAGGCACCCACCGCCAAGCGCAGCTAATTTTTTGTATTTTTAGTAGAGATGGGGTTTCACCGTGTTAGCCAGGATAGTCTCAATCTCCTGACCTAGCGATTCGCCCACCTTGGCCTCCCAAAGTGCTGGGATTACAGGTGTGAGCCACCGCGCCCGGCCGGAGGTCAGTAACTTTCAACATGGTAATGCCACTGAAAGCCTCCATCCCTGGATGACAAGTTTATGAATGTGGGAGTCACCCACACCCAACACTAACCACAAAAAGATAAATACTATATTATTCCACATATGTGAGGGACCTAGAACAGTCAAATTCACAGAGACAGAAAGTAGAATAGTGGCTACTAGGGGCTGAGGGAAGAGGGTACAGAATGGGGAGTTCTGATTTACTGGGTATAGTGTTTCAGTTTTGCTGAAGAAGTTCTGGAAATTGGTTGTATAACAATGTATAACAGTGTGAATGCTTTTAACACTATTGAACTACACACCTAAAAATGGTTTAAGATGAAGTCTCACTCCGGGCAGCTATAACGCAGTACTGCAGACTGGTTAGCTTATAAACAGAAATTTATTGTTCATAGTTAGGAAATAAGTAAATTTCCTAACAGCATGGTTGGGTTCTGGGTTTCAGATTGCTGACTGGCTTTCATATTGCTGGCTTATTGTATCTTCACGTGCCAGAAAAAAAGCAAGAGCTGTCTCTGGGATCCCTTTTACAAGGACACGAATCCACCTCATAACCTAATTACTTCAAAAGGCCCCACCTCCTAACGCCATCACACTGGGCGTTTGGATTTCAACATATGAATTTCAGGAGCAGGGCATAAACATTCAGACCATAATAAGATGATTAAAAATTGAATATATGCTGGGCATGGTGGCTCATGTCAGTAATCCCATCACTTTGGGAGGCCAAGGCAGGTGTATCACCTGAGGTCAGGAGTTTGAAACCAGCCTGGTCGATGTGGTGAAATCCTGTCTCTACCAAAAATACAAAAAGTAGCTGGGTGTGGTGGCATGCAGCTGAAGTCCTAGCTATTCAGGAGGCTGAGACAGGAGAATTGCTTGAACCCAGGAGGTGGAGGTTGCAGTGAGCCAAGATTGTACCACTGCACTCCATCCTGGGTGACACAGTGAGATTCCGTGAAAAAAAAAAAAAAAAATTGAATGTAAAATTTTGAGGACTTTTAGTGTTGAAAGAAGGAATCACCTCTTATTCTCAAATGCTAGAGATAAAATTAAGAAAGTCTTGAAGCAACAAAGGGGAACTGGAACTTAGCTTTGTGGCAAAGATTACATTAAGAACATGGTCATTGGCCGGGCGCGGTGGCTCACACCTGTAATCCCAGCACTTTGGGAGGCCGAGGCGGGTGGATCACGAAGTCAGGAGATCGAGACCATCCTGGCTAACACGGTGAAACCCCGTCTCTACTAAAAATACAAAAGAATTAGCCGGGCCTGGTGGCGTGCGCCTGTAGTCCCAGCTACTCTGGAGGCTGAGGCAGGAGAACGGCGTGAACCTAGGAGGCAGAGCTTGCGGTGAGCCGAGATCGTGCCACTGCACTCCAGCCTGGGCGAAAAAGCGAAACTCCATCTCAAAAACAAAACAAAAGAACATGGTCATTACACACATTCTGGAAAGTTCTGAATGAGGGGAGTTCAGAGTAGAGAAACAATAGAGAGTATAGTGGTTGGCAAATACTATAACTTTGAAAAAGCAGAGAGCAGGCTAAATGCATGGCCTGTCACCAAGGGTAATAAGCGCTAGGCACCCAAAATGTCCTTAGAGATGAAGCATGGAGGAGAGAGAACAAATGTAAAATGTATGTCTGGATGGGAGCCATGAGTGTGGATCTCGGCACATGGAACAGACTGGAACACAAGACAGACGGATGAGAAACCAACCAAAGTGGCGAGATGCTTATGCTGTCAAGAGAACCACCAGGGTGGACTGAGATTTCAGATAACCCTTGGTCCCTAACTGTTTACAAACAAGAAGTGGGATTAGAAGATGCTCGGCTTCTAAGAAAATCAAGGTCTTAATGTGGTCAAGGATGAAAATGAAGAAGAAATAATCTTCTAAGAAACGAAGTCAATATTTACAGGAAAAAAAATGCATATAAAATCACTACCAAGGAGTAGAATTAGGGGCTAATCAAGAAAAATAAAATATATACTCCCAGGATAGGAAGCTCTCAAAATATTAGTCTGGAAGAGATTTCAGGCCAGGCACGGTGGCTCACACCTGTAATCCCCAGCACTTGGGAGGCCGAGGCGGGCAGATCCCCTGAGGTTAGGAGTTCAAGACCAACCTGACTAACATGGTGAAACCCCATCTCTACTAAAAATGCAAAAATTAGCCGAGTGTGGTGGTGCGCGCCTGTAATCTCAGCTACTCAGGAGGCTGAAGCAGGAGAATCACTTCAACCAGGAAGGTGGAGCTTGCAGTGAGCCAAGATCGTGCCATTGCACTCCAGCCTGTCGACAGAGCAAGACTCCATCTCAAAAAAAAAAAAAAAAAAAAAAAAAGATTTCAAAATATCATAGGTCCACTGTGAACTTTTGTGTCCTGTTCTTTTCCTTTCCAGGTAAGAGTGTTTGTTGCCATTATCCTCTTCCTGTGTCTCCATTGTATCCTGAGTGTGTCAGGGGTTGGGGGAGATTGATGGCAGGAGTTGGGGTGGGAGCCACTGTAGCTTCCTCCTTAAATCCTACAGCTCATGATTTGAGGTGGAGGCTACACTTCTCCAAATCAATCCTTAACTTTTGGTGTGATGTCATGACTAGATTTGAGAAGAAGCTGAGAGTATTTTGTGTGGAAGAAAACATCAGCCAAATATTTGGTGACCTGAAGGGTGGAGTATGTGGTCAGCAGTGCTATTTGTAAATATTTCGGGTTCTCCGCCTTTTGAGCTCATGGTAGGATTGCACTCTCCTCTCCTCTCTAAACCACTCACAGGAGTGAGTGACTTGGTCAGCAAAATTTGAGCAAGTCACCAGCGTCACTTCAACAGAGCCTTTTCAGGAGTCATGTAACCGAGTAAGCCATAGGACCAAGGAACGGCTTGCGATGTGTGCTCTCTGCTAACGTGGCCAGTGGCCTTCTCAGTTGGGACCCCTCCAGTCACTCGAGATGGACACGTGCCCTGAGCAAAAAAAAACCGTTGCTGCTTTAGACAGCCGAGATCTGGGTGCTGTGTGTTCCAGAGTCATGACTTGGCTCATTTTGACTGAAACTGCTGCTGAATGCGTCTCTGATGTCTTCCTAGGCAAAAACTTTTGACGCTTTTCTTGCGGTTTCTTATGTTTAGCTTTTCATTTCGAACCTCTGGGCTTCCGGCGTTCCGCTTCTCATTCCGAACCTCCGGGCTTCCAGTGTTCAACTTCTCATTTCAAACCTCCAGGCTTCCCGTGTTATCTGTGAAGATCTCCCACATGCCAACTGGATCTGTTCTTAGTCTTCGTGGTTCTGTCATCCTCCCTGGGATCAAATCCAGATCAGCCACTTTTGGCATCTTCCAGCAGGACCCTCTGCCTCTACCCTGTCCCTTCTTCTACATCCTGTACAAGAAATCAAGGGAACTGGTTGTTTTAGTGGAAGACAGAGTTGCTTAGATGCAGCTGGCTTTTCACTTTCTAGAAGAGTCTGGAATAGTGCATCTAGGAGAACACAGGACCCTAGCGACTCCCTCAAAGTCGAACCTGTCTCTCTTCTCCTTCCTGGGACTGCCAGATAGCCACGAACTGGATTTTCTTATCTTCACCTCTGAAAGCTCATTATTTACTGTCCCTCAGAAACAGCTCTTTATCCACATAGCTTTATTCAAAAAGGTAATTCTTAGGAGGAAGGAGCCACTCTGAAAAAGCTTCATCACACTATCACCGTCAGAGGCACTGAGATGGCACCATGCTGCCCACCACGCCAACGTCTTTCTCCCTCCCTTCCTCCATGGACGAGATCATGGACACTTTTTTTTTTTTTTTGATTATTGCAATTATATAGCAGATCTTTCAAAGCTAAAAATTCCCCCTAAGTCTGGAGGTTAATTTTTCCTACTTACTTTATTATCAATGGATACAAGAGTCTGATCTCAAAATTACTGAAAGACAAGAGAAAAAAAACTGACATGCGCTAAAAGAGTGAAAAGAATGGTTCTTGGTCTCGTAAGTCAAAAGCAACATTCCATTCACAGAACACGTGAGGGGGAAAACGTGCTGAAGTGTTTTTTGATGTGACCCAAGTGGTTCCTACTGTGAGAACTGTCACTGTCCTTGACACCCCAGTGTACAAAGGAGACTCTTTAAGGGGATGACAACTTCAGTTTGTCTGAGTTCCATTTGGAAGTTTGGGAATAAAGAAGATGACTGAAGGGCCTCCCTCAATGGCTTTTTTATTTATTAAATTAAATTAAATTAATTAATTAATTTATTTATTTATTTTGAGACAGAGTCTCACTCTGTCACCCAGGCTGGAGTACAATGGGATGATCTCGGCTCGCCGCAACCTCCGCCTCCCTGGATGAAGCGATTCTCCTGCCTCAGCTTCCCAAGTAGCTGGGATTACAGGCACCTGCCATCCTGCCCGGCTAATTTTTTGTGTTTTTGTCGAGATGGGGTTTTGCCATGTTGGCCAGGCTGGTCTCAAACTCCTGACCTCAGGTGATCTGCCCAACTCCACCTCCCAAAGTGCTGGGATTCCAGGTGTGAGCCACTTCCCCCAGCCCCTTAATGGCTTTTCAAAACAGCATTTGGTGTAAAAGGATTGTGCCTCTAATTCTTAACAATACACTTTCAGTACCGTGTCCTCGCTGGCCAGAGATGAGGAGACTCAGTGGCTCCTGTGGGGGAAGCAGACACTTTTAGGTGAGATCAGACGATGGAGTTTGCATGGCCCTCTGTGAGCCTTGCGAAAATCAGTTCTCTTTGCCCTGCAGACGAGCTGTGCCGCCCTCAGCACCAGGCTCCACAAAGTGCAGGACTCTTGAGGGAGAATCAACCTTCCAAAAAGCAGGCGTGGCCAAGACTGGCTTTGGTGTCCCCAAACACCGCCTGTCTTTGGTATAATAAGCCACCCACGGCCTCCCCAGCAGGTCATGTGTCTCTAAGGAAACGTTCAGAACCAGGCCTATGAGGAAAGCCAGGTAGACCAGCCCTCCAGCCCCAGAGCCGGCTTCCCGTGGACAGAACAGAGGTGCCAGCAGATTTCCCGAAACGAAAAAAACTCCAGGCAGCATTCTAGGCCTTGTTTTGCTAAGCTCAAACCTGAGTCCCTCCGTTTCCTGTTACCAGTATCTGACAATTGTTTCTTAGACAGTGTTGGCTGATGGGATTTCTGGGGCTTGCGGGTTCAGCGTGCTCAACCATCTCTGACGGGTGAGGTGGTTAGAGAGATTACCCACTTTTGCAGCGGATTTTGCCTAAGTGATGCTATGATTGAGGGCCCTGGAGGCTGCTCCTATTTTGGGAAGGCTCACAGTGTCCTGGGGTTATCAGCGCTCACAACATCACACTCAGGTTATCTGGAAGATGCCAGCATGGGCAGAGTGTGAAGTGAGGAAGTGCTGTTCGCTGGCGGTGTACAGCTGCCTCCCCTGGCAGTTTGCTACGTGTAGGGGCGGGTTTGCCTTCGGAGCAGGAAGAAGTAATTACGATAGCCCACAGTGGGGAGGAACCAAGTTTCCATCTGGTAGGAGCTGGCCAGGCCATGCAAACTTCCTAAAAAGACAAGTTTCACGTAGCTTCGGGGAGTCTGATTGTCATTGCAGAGGCCAATGTTGACGGACTGATATATCGGGGGCACTTTATACCCTTAAAGATTAAATCATTCTGTTGAAATAAAATACTCTGTTTTAAATACAGACGGTGAAAGAGAACTTTTGCCCCAATTCGTAAAATTGTAGTTTGTTGCTAAAACAGCCTAAGGGCATAAGTACAAATGAAATCACACTAATTAAAACATAAAACGGCAGAAGGGGTGATTTTATCATGTAAGTTCAAAAGAACCGGGAAAAAAAGGAAAAATATGTGGTTCTACCATTGAGGGAAAACTTGCTGGAAAATGCTGGGTGCCCTGCCCCGCCGCTCAGGAGACTAGACCCTTGTGTGAGGCCATCTGTTACCTAGGTGGATGTCATGATCTATACATAAGTCACTTGTGAGCTCATGAGGAATTCGGACGGCATCACTCAAAACAAGAAATGCCAGGGGATGGAGAGAAGGAGCACAAGGAATCCCACGGAGGCCAACACACCTCCGTGTAGTGCGAAGATGGTTTTCAGGGACTCTTGTTCCACCACGGTCTTTTCTGGTCCCTGTCTCTATTGTACCTACTGTTTAACATTATGCCCTGGCTGGGTGCGGTGGCTCATGCCTATAATCCCAGCAATTTGGGAGGCCGAGGCGGGAGAATCACCTGAGGTCAGGAGTTCAAGACTACTCTGGCCAACATGGCAAAAGCCCATCTCTACTAAAAATAAAAAATTAGCCGGGTGTAGTGGCAGGTGCCTGTAATCCCAGCTACTCGGGAGGCTGAGGCAGGAGAATCTCTTGAACCCAAGAGAGGGAGGTTGCAGTGAGCCGAGATCGTGCCACTGCGCTATTACCTGGGCGACAGAGAAAGACTCCATCTCAAAAAAAAAAAAAAAAGATTATACCCTTATGTATGTCCACATATATCTACATGTTCATAACCATCTGTGTCTGTATTTATATTCATATTGATTACTCTATCTATATCAATTTTTCTCTATATATAAACATACGTCTATACCCATTTCATGTATATCTGCATCATATCTGTTATCTATATAAATTTCCATATCTGTAATTCTGAATTGCTATGGATGCATGCATCTCTATCTGATGTATTTCCATATCTACATGTGTATCTATCTGTATATTCCTGTATATTCTTTTCCCAGAGCTGCCTTAAAGGATCTCCCACTGGGTGACCTAAGCAACAGAAATGCGTTCTCTCCTGTATTTAGAGCCTGAAGTCTGAGGGCTTAAGGGAAGCTCTGCTCTGTGACCCTGTCCCAGTTCCCAGCCCTTGCTGGCCATCGCCCCATCTTCCCCAATGTGTGCACATGGCCCTCCCACTCTATGCATCCCTCCCCTTGTCCAAATGTCCCCTTTTGATAAGGATGCTGGTCATTTTGGATTACTCCCATATGACCTCATCTTAACTAATTTTTTTGCAGTGACTCTATCTCCAGGTAAGGTCATATTCTGAGGTAGTGGGGATTAGGACTTTGATGTAGGAAACTGGGGGAGCCGGGGGCGTGATTCAGCTTATAACCGTCTGCACCTGTTTCTGAGGCTGCATTCACTTGTATGTCTTCCTATCATTTTCATTGTCATTTGGAAAAAAGAGAGAAGTATAAGGTAAAAAATATACTTCATAACCCCACACTTAGAGATAAGCACTAATAGTTTAATGACTTTTCTTTTTTACATAATAGTTCCATGTTGACATAACGTTTTACACGGGTGGTATACGATTGCATTTGTATTTTCATGCCTTGCTTTTCAAGGTTATATCACACAAGCATTTTCCAACATCGTGAAACGTTTTTGTTGCTTGCCAAATGTTCATTCAGGTAACTTGGCCGGAACATAAAAGAGCATCCTTCAGTGATTTGACTTTTAAATCCTGATAATGCCATAGAGCATTTCAGGGACCATCTTTGTGCATAAAGTTTTCCTGGACTTAGTGTTACAGTCTGGGATTTTAGTCTTATACTCGGGTGTTAAGCTTAAGTGTATTCGCGTCATAAGGCTCTTGAGACCTCTTACTGGTGGCTTTGGGAGAGTTTCTGTCTATGCTTCCCCACCAGCCTGGCTCTCAGTGTCTCTGGGTGTGAAGGGCAATGGCTCAGGGCAGCAAATGCCAGCATTCTCGTGGGGTCCTTCTCCCATCCCATTGCATGCAGCTTTGGTGCCGACATCACCGTCATCAGAGAAACAGAGCACTGTCCCGTAGACTGGACTTGGTGCATTATTTTACTCAAATTTGATGCCCCCAAGGAATTCACACAGGTCAGAAAAATTTTCACAGAAACCGTTGATTTCAGATGTGCCAAACCTTCCATGAGCAGAAGAAAATCCCTACGGTAATGACCCACAGTATGGGGTTTCTCCCTGGGCTCATTGGAGGCCCAAGTTGACGGACACTTCCATAAACATTTTGTTTCTCATAAAGTAAATCTTGGATTACCAGTTTCCAATCTCAAAATGCATAATTTCTCATTTTCATTAATTTCTACTTTATTAAATACTTAAGATAATACATTCAAATTATGAGAACTGCCGGTTACATAAAATTGGTAAAACCCAGGTGTGAAGAGTTTTAAGTTACAGGCCCCAGTATTTAACTGGTTGCCACACACTGGCAATGATGACTGCATTAACAACTGTCCCCAAAGTCGGCCATGCTCATGGCTGGATCCTAAGCCCCAGAGGCTCAGGCCTGGCAGGAGTAAAGAGGGACCTCTGCACGGGGAGTCTCTGACAGACTTAGTGGAACTTGTCTTCCAAAGAAAACAAGCTCAGATTCGGCATTGCAGTGCACGTGCTGGGTCTTTGGGATGGATTCTTGCTGAGAAATCTGATTCTGAAAAGGTCACATGATTGATATAAAGATGTAAATATCCATCGCTCTCCTCTTTGGCGCTGACCAATTAATTAACATGATGAAGGCACGGGTTGATGTTCTGAGAGTCAGGTGCTTACACCTATCTTGTACTTGGAGTGGTAAGAATATAGGATTCTTGGCCAGGCGCAGTGGCTCGAGCCCGTAATCCCAGCACTTTGGGAGGCTGAGGCAGGCAGATCACGAGGTCAGGAGTTTGAGACCAGCCTGACCAACGTGGTGAAAACTCGTCTCTACTAAAAATACAAAAATGAGCCGGGCGTGGTGGTGCGTGCCTGTAATCCCAGCTATTTGGGAGGCTGAGACAGGAGAATTGCTTGAACCCTGGAGGCAGAGGTTGCAGTGAGCCGAGATCTTACCACTGCACTCCAGCCTGGGTGACAGAGCAAGACTGTGTCAAAAAAAAAAAAAAAAAAAAAGCCAAAAACATATCCATGTAACAAAAAACCACCTGTGCCCCCAAAACTCCTGAAATAAAAGCACAAAATTTTAAAAAAGAAGGCTCTGTTTTGTGCCCACCCCTCAAATGCATGGGACAGGGAGTCTCCAGGGTGACGCCCTTCTTACTGCCCCGAGGGTGGGGGTCGGCCCCACCAGACCCCGATCCTGTTCACAACAGCGAAGTCCTGAGAGGAGATGGATTTGATTAAGCAGCTCGGGGCTCCTGCACAAAAACAAAACGGCTAAAGGCAGGGGTTGCTCTCAGCCCTGCACTCCCGTCTCCGCCCCTGGGAAAGCCCCGTTCCTCCACCCACCAGGCACCAAGACAGGCTCTTCCTGTGTGAATGCTCCGTCACTGCCAACTCCCACTGGCTCTATGTGAAACTTAGCTCTAAGAAGTTGTGTGTTGTAGCGTTCTATTGCATTCTTTAAAAAAAAAAAAAGAAATCTTGGACTAATATTCAAGTATGTTTATTTGGAGAATACGTTAAAGCATCACGTTTCTGAAACTTCAAAAAACAAAGACATTTATTTAATATGCAAGTATTAAACATGTGTGGAGACATTTGTCAGAAACCTGAGAGAGCTGAATTTTGTGTTTAATAACAGAAAGGTGTTGTGATTTTATTTGTAATGATTTTTACGATAGCAGCAACCGTAATGACCGTGCTTGCCTTCTGATGAATGCTTTATAGGTGGGAGAGCTGCATGCCTTGGCCTCTCCCGATATCTGTGTGTCCTGAGCTCCTTGGTGCCCCTCTTACCCCAACCCTGATCTCCAGGGCTCTAGCCGCCTTGCTACTGCCCATGACCAGGGTTTCTGGAGTTCACTTCCCTGCTGCTTTCTCCCTCTCGTTGGCCTCTAGGTTGAGAAACTTCCTTGGGGTTCCTATTTTCTTCTTGCATCTCTTTGTCCTTCACTGTGGGCATATAATTCCCCCAAAGCAGCCTGCACGGCCAGTAGCAGTGACCTCACTGCAACTCTGGGCAGGAGGCCTCACACCATCCAGGGCTCGGGACCCCTCCTCTTCTAGTCCCAAGAAAATAGACACCATTTTCTTACTGCAAGGTAAAATGCAATAAACCATAAAGGAAAATGTCATATATGTTTGTCAAATGAGACCATTATCATTGGCCATCTTAATTTGTTTTCCCTGGAATTACTCATTTTAATGCTGGCGATATTTATGTGTGTCCTTCAACTGTGTTCACATATCCTGATGCGACTTGTCTGGAATTTCTTTCAATCTCATGTAAATATTTCTGAAGCATAAACGTTAATATATTACATGTTGCCGACTTCTTTATGCCTTCCACACCTCACAGGTGAGGGCTCTGGTGCTGCTTTACTTTTCAGTTAAAACAAAGATGTCTTAGATACAGCATGGGTTCTGTTGGATTTATGTACAACAGATAGTCTCTCTTGGCAAATCAACTCTAACAGCATATGAAGAGGCGTGTGTTCAAACGTTCATTTCTAAAAATCCAGAATACACATGTTCAATAAACTAAATGAACATTGTAAAAGACATACAAGCAAAGTGCTGGTTAATTGCTATGTAGGTATCTAGTAGACAATTATCATTAACCTTTGTATTATATTAACAATTAATCAAAATAACTGAAAGACATAGTCATATATCTTATAGCAAATCAAATAAAAATGATTAGATAAAACACACAAAGTTAAGATGTGTAAGTTTTGTCGTGATTGATTCTAACAGCCACAGATGCGGAATTCCAAAGGTGTCCTTGGGGTGGAACACGCGATTAGCATTATCAGTGAGCACTGCTTCGCGTTCTGGGAAAAACAGAAATATCTATCGTAGAATTTGGTTTCAAAGGTGAAATGTCTTCCCAGATTAAAATGGATTGCAATCCTCTTTCTAAAGGCATTTAGTGGTCATCATTGTAAAACTGTAGCATCAGGTTCACATCCCCTGATCCCTCAGCAGACAGAACCTGCTTATTTGTGGTGCCAAAAAGCGAACACCTGACTTGGAGAGCGCTCACCTGCTCCAGTGAAAGGAATAGAAAGGCCCTGCTCTTTCAGTCTGAAAAACAGTGACCGTGAAGTTCTCTGTGGGTGGTTAAAGGCAAGATGTAATTAGGGTATCACCACTGATCACCAAAAAGGGAGAAAGACAAAATATATTTAAAACCAAGCCTTGACACTAGAAACTTCTGTATTTTCCCAGTGCTGTAAATGCTGTTTTACAAACCTGAAGCTTGGTGATGTTGAGTGATGTGGTGAGAGGAGGTGGAGCGTCGCACTTCGTACATTAACGTCTTCAAAGAGTTTAGCTTGCCTAGCAAAACTCTCTCTCTGTCTCTTCCTCCGCTTCCCTCCCTCTTCTTTTTCTCGCTTTCTCTTTTCTTCTCTCTGTCTTTCTCTGTCTCTTTTCTTTCTCACTTTCTCTGTCTCTTTTCTTCTCTCTGTCTTTCTCTGTCTCCATATCTCTCCACAAATACATAGATAGAAAGATAGATACTACACAGTTGGATAGACAGACAGGTAGAAGATAGATAGCTAGATGGATAGATAGGTGGATAGAAAAATGATAGGTGGATGAATAGACAGCTATAGATGGATAAGCGGATGGATAGGTAGATGGATAGATGATAGATAGATGGGTAATAGGTAGATGGATCATAGACAGATGGAGAGATGCTGGATGGATAATGGGTATACAGATAGATGATAGATGGATGGATGATAGACGAATGGATGATAGATGGATAGATGATAGATGGACAGTTGGGTATACAGATGATGGATAGGTGGATAATACATAGATGGAAGATGGATGGATGATAGATGGTAGATGAATAGATGATAGATGGATAATACATAGATGGATGATGGATGGATAATAGATGGATAGTTGGGTGTATAGATGACAGATAGGTGGATGATACATAGATGGATGATAGATGGATAGATGATAGGTGGATAGTTGGGTATATAGATGACAGATAGGTGGATGATACATAGATGGAAGATGGATGGATGATAGATGGTAGATGAATAGATGACAGATAGATGGATAATACATAGATGGATGATAGATGGATGGATAATAGATGGATAGTTGGGTATATAGATGATAGATGGATAAATGATAGAGAGATGCATA
Source organism: Mandrillus leucophaeus (assembly GCF_000951045.1). Classification (NCBI taxonomy): domain Eukaryota; kingdom Metazoa; phylum Chordata; class Mammalia; order Primates; family Cercopithecidae; genus Mandrillus; species Mandrillus leucophaeus. Next base: position 4,580,265 of record NW_012109696.1, on the reverse strand, counting down.
ATAGGTAGATGGAGAATGATAGATGGATAGATGCTAGATGAATAGTTGGGTATATAGATAGATAATAGATGAATAGATGATAGATGCATAATGGGCATATAGACAGATGACAAATGGATAGATGGTAGATTGATAGATGGTAGAGAGATAGATAATACACAGATGGATGATAGATGGATGGATAATAGATGGATAGTTGGGTATATAGATGATAGATGGATAAATGATAGAGAGATGCATAATAGGTAGATGGAGCATAGATAGATGGATAGATGATAGATGGATAGATGGACAGATGATAGATGATGGATAATACATGAATGGATGATAGATGGAGAGATGCTAGATGGATAGATGATAAATAGATGGATAATACATAGATGGATGATAGATGGACAGCTGATAGATGGATACATGGTAGATGGATAGATGGTAGATAGTAAAAGGTAAATGGATAGATGGATGGATGGTAGATGTATGGATGATAGATAGATGGATAATACATGGATGAATGATAGATGGATAGATGCTAGATGAATAGTTGGGTATATAGATAGATAATAGATGGATAGATGATAGATGCATAATGGGCATATAGACAGATGACAAATGGATAGATGGTAGGTTGATAGATGGTAGAGAGATAGATAATACATGGATGAATGATAGATGGATAGATGCTAGATGGATAGTTGGGTATATAGATGATAGACAGATGGATAATACATAGATAGATGCTAGCTGAATAGATGCTAGATGGATAGATGATGGATGATACATAGATCGGTAACTGACTGATTCCCAGGAGACCTCAGTTCTCTCTCTCTGTGGGTGCTGAAGTTTGCACAGTGGGAGGAGGCTGGCTTTGGATCTACTTTGCCTGGGTCAGATCTTGGCTTCAGAACTCTGGGAAACAGAATGATAAGATATTGTGAAGAGCATGATGCCGTAATTTGCATCCTCTGTAGCTAGTTCATAGTCGTTGTTTCGAATTCAAACAAGTGTGTTTTCCTTCCCCTCCTGTGATTTGTCTGTGTGCTGGTCACTGGTCTGAGGGAGGCTGCGACCTTCTATTTGGTAAGGGACCACAGCCATGTGAGGCCAGGTCCCTGCGACTGTCTGCCAGGGTCCCTCAGAGCCAGCATTCATGCCTGTGGGTGCTCATGGTCCCCCATGATGGGAGGGGGACCCCATGCTGTACTCACAGCAGGGCCTACGTTTCAACACTGCTGTCTCCAGGTCCCCAGGGACAAGTGTGTCTACTGGTCCCCCAGGCAGTCCGTGAAGGCAGGGAGGCTGCAGCTGTGCGTGACATGGGCCTGCTTCAAAAACCTTCAGGCATTCACAACCCAGGACGTGGAGGAGAAGGGGACACCAGGGCACGGCCAGACCTGGCAAACAAGGAGAGCTTCCCAGCAGAAGCCATCAGCACCCACCCCGTCCTGACGCTGTCGAGGATGAGCCCCTCACGACTCTACAGAAAGCACCACCCAGAGCTCTTGGAAGGTGGCTCATGTTAGCTCAACATCCACACAGCCACTGTGAAGACATGATGTGCTCCTAAACAGGGGGCATTTTAATGTCCAAATTATGCCCTCCAACAGTTGAATCTTCTTCGATGTAACACATTTTTAAATGCCTGGCTCCTGCTCTTAGGTAGTTATAGACACGATGTTCATCACTCCACACAGCCATGACAGACGGTGCAGGTAACAAGTGTGCCTGGGAGGCTGGGGCCACGCGGCCCTCTCCCCCATCCTGGGCTGAGTCTGCAAACCTTCCCCACTGCCCGGACTCAGATTCCCAGTCAGGCTCCTCCGGTGCCTTAGCTCCCTGGACAGGGCTTTGACTCACTTGGTCTTTCAGATAGGGGTTTTGGGGTTCCCTGGTCACGAGGCCACTGCCCCTGGGTGCCTGCAGCTTGGCTCCAACAGCAAGACACATCCACCCTGGGGAGCAGGCAGGCAGGGGACCTCGGAGGGCTGCATCAGCCTGACAGTATCAGGCCTGCATGCAGGTGGTCCTGGACCACTGGAGAGGAGGGGAGGCCAAGGGGACAGAGGGGCTGAGGCTGACCGGGTGCACGGGAGGCAGAGAAAGTGCTCGGTGGAGTCTTCCCTGGGGTGGGACCAAGCTTCATCTTCATCAGGACCCCAGGAGATGTTGAGCTTGAGCTCACCTTTGCCCTCCTCTCACGCACCCTCCTTTGGACTGTTTTGTTTGTTTGTTTGTTTGTTTTGAAACAGGGTCTTGCTCTGTCACCCAGGCTGGAGTACAGTGGCACCATCTCACTCACTGCAGCCTCTGTCCCCCACGACCTGAGCTCAGGTGATCCTCCACCTCAGCCTCTAGAGTAGCTGGGACTCTGTGTGTGCACCACAAATACAAAATACAATGTTTTGTATTTTTGTAGAGATGAGGTCTCATCATGTTGCCCAGGCTTGTCTCGAACTCCTCAGCCCAAGTGATCTGCCCGTTTCAGCCTCTTAAAGTGCAGGGATTCCAGGCGTGAGCCACTGCACCCAGGCGGGACTGGTTTTTTGAAGGGTCATCACCATCCACATGCGGAAGAGATGTCTGTACCCCCCATGTTTATTGCCGCAGTACCCACAGTAGACATGATGTGGAACCTACCCAAGGGCCCAGCCAGGGACAGATGCATGAAGAAACCGTGATGCATATACACAATGGAACACTATTCAGCAAAGGATGGAATCCTGGCATTTGCAGCAACACAGATGGAACTGGAAGTCGCTACGTTAAATGAAATAAGCCAAGCACAAAAGGAGAAATATCGCTTGTTCTCACTCCCACCTGGGAGCTAAAGAAGTGGATATCAGGGAGGTAGATTGCAGAGGGACGGTTATCCAAGGTGGAAGAGGCAGGGCAGACAAAGAGAAGTTTGTTAACAGGTAGGAACATACAGTCTGATAGAAGAAATGTTGCCTAGTCATGGAAAGTACAGTAGGTTTACTACAGTTAGTAATTTATTACATCATTCAAAATAGCTAGAATAAAAATTTGGAATATTCCCAACAGGAGGAATGATAAATGCTTGAAGCGACGAATATGCTAATTACCGTGATTTGATCCCGACACATCGTATGTGTGCATCCAAAAATAACGTATACCCCACAAATGTGTATAGTCATCACGTATCAATATAAAATATTAACAACAACAAAACAAGTTAGAACTTGGGACCGAATACAAAACTGTGAAGGCAGTGTAGGCCACAGGCAGCCAGAGCTCTCAGAGTCCAAACTTGCACATGCAGGGCACAGCTTTCTGGGCCCCAGCACTTGTCCAGGGGCCTACCCAGGGGTGTCCAATAAACAGCAAAGCAATGAATGAATGGCTGCCGCTAGCTCCTCCTCTACTCTGAATGTGGTTTCTGTGAATCCACCTGCCATGATATGTGACACGCTTACTCCCTGTCTCCATTTATGCAGGCTGCTTTAGCAGCACACCATAGTCTGGATGGCAGAGAAAAACCAGAAACTCGTTTCCCATGGTTCTGGAGGCTGGAAGTCCAGGACTGAGGCATTGGCAGATCTGGCGTCTGGCAATGCCTCCAGTCCTGGTTCATGGAAAGTGCCTTCTCTCTGTGTCCCCATGGGGTGGAGAGGGCAAGGGGATTACTTGGGGTCCCTCTTTTAAGGGCACTAACTCCATTTATGATGGCTCCACCCCCACGACCAAATCCTCTCCCAAAGGCCCCAGCTCCTAATAGCATCACCTTGAGGGTGATGGTTTTGACACAGGAATTTTGGGAAACCCAGCCGTTCAGACCACAGCAATGCTGAAACTATTTCTGAAAAGCACAAAAGGAGAAATATCGCTTGTTCTTACTCCCACTGTGCGTGGCCCTGTTTCAACACAGTCCTGGAGGGCGAGCCAAGCCCATCCTGTCCGGGGGATGCTTCGCACCCTCATCAGCTCAGAGCTGCCTGTCTCCCTGCTCACTTCGGATGGTTCAAGTTCAAAATGAATGCAGGCTGCTTTCATGGTCCCTCTCCAGCCCCAGCTCACACTTGAGGGCCCCACTTGAGGGCCGGGGGAACAACGAGTGTGCCTGGGCAGCCAGGCATGTGCCTTCTCACCTAAGGAACCACGTGTAGAGTTAGGTGCTCTGCCGTCTGGGGAGGAGAGCAGGTCTGGAGTCTTGGCCCAGACAACAGACTCCCCCTAAATGAGGTTAAAATAAGGGGTGCCGGGACCAGGCCTTGGGGTACTACATGACCGCTGCCACCCCCAGGATCTCATCAGGAGACACCCGTCCCACTCAGGCCTCCAGGGCCAGCTGTGCTGCAGCACCACCCCTCCATCAGCCCTGGAGCCAGGCATAGACCCCAGTCTCTCGCCTTCCTCCCACTGCTGGAGAGAATCCAGGCTAGAGAACCCCACCTCCCACACGTGGTGGCTCTGGTCCATTCCAGGTCCTGCCGGTGGAGGCCAGGAAGGGACCACCTCACTCTTGGGGGCCCAAAGAGCCCCATCACCGTATCCTGGGCACTGCTGGGGACATGGGTATTGCTGCTGCTTCCTGCCCCTCAAATGCGATGGCTCCATCTTCACAGAAAAGCGCAAGCGCAAACAGGAGATGGATCGGGAAGTTCAGACATTGGGAATCATAGGCTTGGACAGGAGGCTCACCAGACAGGGAGTGTCAGTGAATGCGCTGTCCTCCTGGTGTCACAGCCATCCCACGCCACCCGCCACCCGCCACCTGCCAGGGAGGGGGAGGGCTGCGGCCACCTGCCTCCTTTCTCTCCCTTGAGCCCCAGTGGAGAAGCATAGCCTGGACAGTTACAGGGGTGGGTGGAGGAGGGGAGAACCGGGGACCCTGCCCGTGGGCAGAGCCACAGGCTGTCCCCTCTGCTGGATCTCCGGAAAGACAGAGGCCACTGCTGGGGGAGAGGCCTCTGCAAGGACAAGCACGGCACTGAGGCTTGGAGACACACCTGGGAGGAGACTGCCAACCGGCACATGCCAAGGACATGTCACAATAGGAGTGGCTTGTCCCCAGGCCCCAGCCTCGGCTCAGTCCCCCACCTCCCATCTCCCCCAAGCCCCTTGTCCATGTGACCTTCCCCTGGTCCCCCATTCCTCTCTGATTCTGCAGGGGTCTTCCAGTGAGAGGCCACCTCCAGCTGCGTGGGGCTGAGGGCCTGAATCTGCTCACTCAGATGTAGAATGGGGACAGAGGCCCCCCTGGGACGAAGGAAGCTGCAGGGCCTCCCCAAGGGTGAGGAATGCGCCCCCAGCCCCCCCAGGAGCCCGGGCCTCTCCAGATCCCTAACAATGTCATTTACACTTCTTTGGCTTCTTTTCTCCTAGAACACATTTTCATTTCCATGCTTCCTAAGTCCTCCCTGCCTGCTTCCCTCTCCCAGCCCAGCCTGACCCCCAGGCCACGCTTGTGCAGGTACCCAGGAGACGAGGAACTAATGATTGACAGGTGGATTTTCTTGATTTTCAGTACTGGCCCGAACTTAGAAAATCTTTGGTGGGCAAAGGAAGCCCATTCAGCCGCTAGGCTCTAGGTGGAGTGCTCTAGGCCACAGAGCAAAATCTGAACAGCTTATCTCCATTTAGGGAAATTTGTTCCTGACAAACTCTGCCTGTCCCATCGCACCTCCTCTCCCCCCATAAAGTCCATTCCCCTCCCCCAGGCCCTGGAGCCTCTGGATGGAGCTCTCTTTGTGTTTAATTCTGTGTCCCTCCCCTTTAAATTCCTGTCAACACTGGGCCGTCACCGACTGCTGGGCACTGCTGGGGACATGGGTGTTGTTGCTGCTTCCTGTCCCTCGAATGCGATGCCTCCATCTTCACAGAGAATGCAGAGCAAACCAGGAGACAGGGCAGACGAGAAAGGGCAAGCACTGGGAAATAAAAGTCGGGCACAAAGTTTTCAGAGTAAGGATCGGGGGCTGGGCGCGGTGGCTCACGCCTATAATTCCAGCACTTTGGGAGGGCTGAGGTGGGCAGATCACCTAAGGTCAGGAGTTCGAGACCAGCCAGGCCAACATGATGAAACCCCGTCTACACTAAAAGTACAAAATTAGACAGTTGTGGTAGTGGGCGCCTGTAATCCCAGCTACTTGAGATGCTGAGGCAGAAGAATCGTTTGAACCCGAAAGGCGGAAGTTGCAGCGCCAAGATTGCGCCATTGCACTCCAGCCTGGGTGACAGAGCGAGACTCCATCTGAAAAAAAACAGAAAGAATAGGGATGGGGAAGAGGAGACAGGAGGAAGAGGCGGACACACCTGGGGAAACAGCGTCTTCCGAGAAAATACAGTGTGAAAATAAGAGTCGTTGCTTACAAAGACTTAAAACCAGAAGACATGGCAGGGGAGGGCTGGAAGCAGGCTTCCATCAGGGCACTGCTCTGCAGCTTAAAACGTCACCAAACTCTCCCCAGAGGGGCTGCTGATGAGAACCGCCCTCCGGGAAGACATCCCCTCTGGGCAAGGCAGCCTGAGTTCCCCCGGCCTCTTAGGCCTTTGATCACAGGATCCTATTTTAGACTGAACGTTTGTGTCTGCCATTGCTCAAGGCCCATCCTGTCATCGGGCCACATCCTAAATTCAACCCAAGCCCTGCTTTCCGCAGAGGAGGTGGGGCTGGGCCTAGGAGTGTCGTTGGCCTCAGGACGACTACCTGCTGTCATCCACCCTGAGAAGCAACTGCTGGCCAGAGGAAAACAATTCAGCCGGAAGACAAAGTCAGAGAAGAGAGGCCAGCGTGGAGGAATTGAAGCCCTGTTGTGAACTAATTTTTGCTCAGTTGAACCCAGCCATGAGCTCCTGAGTGGGAGCAGGAAGAGTTTCAGCCTCAAGCAGGGACCCCAGGCAGCAGGGCTGCTGCCGGGTGCGGAGGCTGCATCTGTGTTGGCATCAAGTGCCTCTGTCTTCTGGGTAGAGCCAAATAAAAGCAATTTTAGGTGAAGGCAATTAACATGGAATTAGGGTGCAAACTCTAGAATGCGTTTCCTTCATCTCCCCTCTCCATCTGCAGGGCGGGAAGTGGGGTGAACCCGCCCCTCGGCTGACACACTGATGAGCAACGGCAATTTGCCTTAAAAACCCCTAACGCGTGGATCATTGCTGCAGAGGAACGGGGGACCCCTCCAGTCCCCCGGCGGCCGCACGCCACGGTCTGCTGTGCAGTAACCAGGCAGAGCACAATGACATCCCAGCCTCGCTCCCCAGATAAAAATTTCTCTCCCTCCACTTTTGCAAAGGTAATGAGGAAGTAATGAGGCTTGACTTGAATTTTTTCAGCCCTGGCTTTCCCTCCTTCCCCAGCAGGTCCCCCAGGATGGAATAAGACGCTGGGTTTCTATAAAAGCTGTGCTGTGGCAGGGTGGAGGAGCGGAGTCGGGCTCTGTGGTCTCAGAGGCTGCTTGCTAGAGTTCAGATAAACCCAGGCCCCTTTCAGCGTGGCCGTCTGCTCTGATGGGCTCCACTGAATAAGACGATTTGAGGATGTGCAGGCCCGGCCATGCTGCTCCCTGTTTATTTTACCACTTGATGGATAGAAAGCCCTGACCTTTCCCGGCTACCTTTTCCCCCACCTCCTCCCCCCACCCCAGCCCTGTTCCTCTCCTGCTTTGTGTCTCTTTTGCAGCTTTGCCACATTCAACTGTGCAAATAGTAAAATCCCAAAAAGGTAGGCGGAAGGGCTGTTTGAGATCATTAGCTTAATTTGAGCTGAAAGGTCTTTGTTGTAAGTTGGGGAGGGGAAGGACCCGGGGACCTTAGCTGAGTGTTCTGCTGGCAAGCTTGTTGAGATATGATTGCCTTTGTTGTGATAATCTGAAATTAATTTGCACTTGAACCCATCTTTCTTCTGGGCTCAATTTAAACACTGTTATAATTATGCGCCCTGCATGAAATTGAGAACAGACCCTGATATGACAAAGCTGAATATTTTAATTCCCCAGGTACAGGCGGCTTTTTTCCTCACTTATCTCACAAGGTAATAAAACAAAATGTTGCAGTGCTCATGCTTAAGAGAGAGGTATTTGCCTGAGGGGAAACAGAGATAATCACTGTATTGCTCCACATTTCACTCTGTACTTTCGCAGTGGGTCAATCGCTTTCTTTTAAAGTGATGTTAAACTTCTGCTAATATTAGTTGATTTGTACCTGGAACGTTATTTTTTAAAAAAAGTGAAAATGGTATGTTTTATTCTATTTCAGCCGCTCCTCATCTAAGAGGCTTTGTCTCTAACATCCATTTCCTCAGATTTTTTTAAACACTATTAAAGGCTGCCTCCTAATATGCACGGTTGATCTTAGCAGAGCACCTTTCTTGTTCTCAGTGTGAGCTGTAATATCCTTATCAGCATTCTTTTAGTTTTAACCCAGATTAGTGTTTTTGGTGAGGAATCTCATTAACTCCAGCAAGCCTATCTTCTTTTGTGATTGCCTTTGGAATTGTAATGTAGTAAAAGGCCAACGGGGCCTTTCCCCGGGGCACAAATTCTTCTTTAAACCAGCCTTCAGCTTAGAGAAACTACACACTCCTCAGAAAGAGACGTTCTGAAGGGTCGGGATGAGCTGTGCGGGTTCTGTTCTCTGGAAGACCTGGCTAAGACCGGCTGGCAGTTTGGGAATCTGGGGGAGGAGACCTAGGAGTCCCGTGGGCTCCCCGGCTCCCCGCTCCTGGCCCCTTCCTGTTTCCCTTACTATCTTGCACAAACACTTCAGCTGCCCCCTCTGAAAAACAGCCTTAAATGATCATGGTCATGTTGTATTGTGTTAAAAGCACCTGTCATTTCACAGTCGCACAAGCAAGGAAACCATCTCCCCAAACAGAACCCTGGGTAGAAGACGGACAGAGAAGGTGGGGTTAAAAGGAGACACCTGCTAGCTAAGGAAGGCGGCCCAGTGCCCTCTGACCATCCTGGTTCATTTTATAAATAATCACAACACCCAGTACTTGGGTTGGTTTACTAACAAAATGTCCAAGATTCGAATTCGGAGTAATTTGAAAAATAAAATGTATCTCCCCCCCACCCCCAAATGCCAGTTTAATTCTGTTGGTCATGCAATAAAATGTCAATGGCAAATGTTTATGACTGAGCTCCTTTGTTAGAAATTCTGTGCTGGAAAAGTACAGATGAGTGATTGGGTACAATAGTGTTTTAACAAAAACTATGTATTGGTAGAACAGCTTTGTCTTTGATGACTCGTTGTTCCACGCACTCTATGATGATTTCAGTGAAAACAAAGAGCATTCCACTTATAAGATGGTGGTAGTCACAGGACTATTTTATTTATTGGTTTGCAAAGCCTATTGAAATATACACACAACTGGTATCTATGTTCTTTAATCACTCTTCTTACTAACATATTTTTGAGACAGAATGGAGGCAACAGTTCAGAATCTCATGTAATCACCTCCTGAGAAAGCCTGTAGCTGC
>NW_012109696.1:4541017-4569226 GCF_000951045.1 Mandrillus leucophaeus | reverse complement strand
CTGATTTTTATCACCTTCCTATGCCCCTATGAGGAAATGCTTTTTGACTGATGAACCAGCTCCTCATTTAAACAACTGCGTGCTTCACCTCCATGTGAAAACAGCTCTCTCAACAACAAGAAGAAGAATGCCCTAACTATTTACATCAATCCTGGGCCAGGACTCTTGTCCTGAAAGTTTGCGCCAGCTCTTACCGCTGGTGCTCTGTGAGCCCAGGGCACCTGCAACCGGACTTCTTGCCTGGGACATTCCCCCACCCACAGTTCCACCCAGAGGCAGGGGGCCTAAGGAACGCAGACTCAAAAAGCCAACTTGGAACAACAGATTCATACATGGCCCCTCCTGTCTCAGAGTCTCTGCGGCAGGTTCCCGGGTCTTCCGGCATCTGAGGCCAGCTCCGCCACAGCATCTGTGCTCCCCTGAGCACAGATCTCCTGCGATGAGCACAGTGTTCAACATGCAGTTTCTTTTCTCCAACGGCGGACAGCCCCACTCTCCCAGCGCGCTGCCTCTGGACCAGTTCTGGGTCCTCTTCCCTCTGACTCGGCCTCATCCCTCGGCTGCTGGCCCTGCAGGATAGAAACGGTGCCTGTGGCCAGAGCAGCAGAGAGAGGATGCTCGGTGCTTCGAGCGGAATATTCTCAGTGGTGCGTCACCAGATTCGATGTTGCTGAACAGCCTTCTCACACTCCTGCCCTCCTGAGGGTTTCAACCACCTGGGCCATCTTCTTGCTGCATTCTCAGGGGAGGTGAAAAGTTCTGTGAATCTGAGGTTGAGTTTGGAAGGTAGGGTGACGCTTTGACACTGGATTTCTCACCGGTTCTGATAACACCATACTCTTGAGGGCTTCTCTTGGCTTCCTATACCCCAGGCATTTGCTTCCCCTTTCACAGCCTTTGGAGGGGCCTGTGACTTTAAAACCAGACACAGCTGATATACAAGAATCACACGGGACTTGATCCACAGAGCAGGTGCAAAGAAACAGTTCCCAACCATGTTCCTCTTTCCATTGCTGATACAGATTCTCCAAAATGTAACTGCAGGCCCAAGACCCCACCTGTCCTGCAGCCAGGAGACACACAGGGTGCATGCGTGGTTTGGGGACGGCTGGAAGCTGAGCTTGTGGTCCTGGTCCCGTTTTATTCTAGCTTTGCAGAAGTCACAGTTCTCACGCCGCCTCTCAGCACGCATGCATTTTCCTTCCCTGTAACTGAAACTAAGAAGGATTCTCTCCCTCTGAGGTTACCTTCATCCCATCTACTGATTATCAATATGATTAATCTACAGAATTCACCCTTCAGGAGAACCAGGACCCAAACAGTCTGCTTACGTCCAAAATTTAGGTGTCAGCCTCCACTCACTTTTCTTCACAACCTGCCTGGCCCCATCCAATCCACCTTGGGGAGCCCCTGGGACCTCCTTCCAGAAGGTCTAGACTCTAAGTCCTCCTGCGGTCTTTGTTGATGTCTCTCCCTGAATCCACCTCCACCTCTGTGCTGAATGTTTGCAGCTCTCTGCTCCTCCTCCCAGGCCCATAAGCCATCCCACATGGCGGTCTGAGGGGTCTTCCAAAAATATAAATCACAGCATGTCCCCCATAAGCACCAAAATGCTTGCTAGCAGTTCCCCATGGGACTTAGAACCAAAGTCACTGCAATCTGAAAGGCTCTTCACGTCTGGCCCTCCCCGCTCCCACCCGCCTCTGCCCCACCCGCACTGCTCCTCGTGCAGCTCTGATGAGCTCATTCCCACCCCAGGACCTTTGCACTAGTTGCAAAACTCTTCTCCCAAACTCAGACATCGCCTCCATGGCCTCCTGACAGAGAGGAGGGCCTTTTTCCCTCCTCTGAGGGTCTCCCAGAGAGACACTCTTCCTGTTCCTCCCCAAGCCACACTGTATTAGATTAGCTTATTTAATCAAACAGAATTATCTTATTTCATATCTATTCCAGGCCTTTTTTTTTTTCTTTTTTCTTGCAGCTGTCTTCCTCTACTGCAGGAGCTCCCAGAGCTCAGGGCTCAGGCATCTTTTGTGTCTTTCCCAGGTCAGGCCTGGTTCAGGGTCGCCTCCCCAGGGCCGGGCACGTAGCCATCCTCGATGTGTGTATTCTGAATAATGAACAAATGGCAGGGATGCTGAAGAACACAAGGAACAGTGAGGTTATCTAAGCTTGGGCTGAGTTTCCTGATGACCCTTGGTGGCTCTCATCTCTTCTACATCTCAGTTTTCCAATCTTTAAATCATGAGTGATGGAACTGGGAACTCAAAGAAGCCGTATGTTTTGGTGAAATTTTGCTACTAATGATGTTGATGGGTAACGGGAAAATTCTGCAGGGCAAAATCCTCATGGGAATACACCATGTCTGCAAGAGGGCTTTCCACGATGGCCTCAGAACAGCAGCCTGAAGAACTGGCTCCCTTCGGGGGAGCTTTCCCTCATCGGTATCGCATCTACCTACGGCCACGTGTTATCCACATGTGTTTCATGGTGGCTCTGCCTGGGAGGTACTTATAGGCATTTTCTATCAAAGGTGATGTTCACAGCTCAGTTGCAAGGGCCACCTGCAGTGTTTAGAACTTCAGTTCACCGAGGGCATCGCTGGTTTACAGGATCCCATGTCTTGTGCTCAGGTGGGAACAAAATCCAGGAGCCACATGGAAGCGCCTAGCGTGATGGCCGATGTCAGGAAGGGGTTACCATTCTTCCAGACCTCCATGGTGAATCTGGGGGTCACATGCAGGGAAAGGCTCCAACTGCAGAGAGAGCCCGTCTGGGAAAGGCTGGACATTAGCCACACCCATTCACAGAGGAGACACTTCCAACAACGGACTCAGGCGTCATCACCCAAACACCGGAATAAAACGGTTTGGTTTCTAATAGAGTTTCCTTTCTCCATCATTGGAACAACATGCAAGTCACAGCATACAGACGCTACAAGCACCATGGGGACAGCTCTCACCCAACCATGTTCGTTTAGAGACAGAATACCTAGGCCGGCAAAGCCCAGAGTGTTTTTCAAGATCAGCAGGCAGAGGTGAAAGTGGAACCCAGCTTGGGGCCAGCGTGCAGCGCTTCCTCCCGCACTGGTCCAAGGGAGCTGCCTCCTTCGGGGCCTGCCGTGGTACTAATGGGATTGATGGGATGACTTCACAGAGGGATTCCACCTTTTCTCGCTCTGTCAAACTTTCTCCATATTCCTCCAAGCACTCCCAGGAGGTCTGTCAGACGTGGGACCTCCACACTTTGGACAGCAAAACCAGGTCTTTCAGGAAAGCACATTAATGAGAATTGTATGAGTAGGTAAAACGATGACAGCTCCTCATCCCGGCTCCTGCTCCCAATGTGTGTCATGGACTCGGATGTCCTCCTCATGGGTCTCCTCACCTGGGGAACAGCTGTGATCCTGGCAGAACCCTGGCTTCGGTCTAGAAGGGCTTTCAGTGCCATCTTGGTGTCCAGCGCAGGCTTTCTGTGCTGGGACATCCCGCCTGAGAGGAGGTGGCAGTGCCTGCGCCACCCTGCCTGGCGCTCCTCCATACCAGACCATGCTCTCAACATTTGTTTCCCCCCTACCTTTTTTGCTCTCCTTTTTGCCTGGTCAAAATTGTGCCAGCTCCTGTTCCAGGAAGCTGGCACGTGCCAGAAGGGTCCTGCAGTGCCTAGCACTGGGTGATTCCTCCTTGACTGTTGGTTAAGAGAAATCATCAAGGGCTGAGTCCTTGCAGATTCACCCTGCCTGCAAGGGGAATCTTGAAAGACCCAATGCATATAAAATGCAGAGCACAAGGCCTGCTGCTCCAGGGGTGTTTGATAAATGGCAGTGCAGGCTATTACTTGCACTTTTTTTTTTTTCCCCACAGAATCTCATTCTTGTTGCCCAGGCTGGAGTGCCATGGCATGATCTCGGCTCACTGCAGCCTCCGCCTCCCAGGTTCAAGTGATTCTCCTGCCTCAGCCTCCTGAGTAGCTAGGACCACAGATGCATGCCACCATGTCTGGCTGATTTTTATATTTTTAGTAGAGACAGGGTATCACCGTGTTGGCCAGGCTAGTCTCGAACTTCTGACCTTAAGTGATCTACAGGCCTTGGCCTCCCTAAGTGCTGGGATTACAGGCATGAGCCACTGTACCCTGCCCTTGCACTGTTAACATTATTATTACTCTTATTTCTTTTTTTTTTTTTTTCTTTGAGACAGGGTCTTGCTCTGTTGCCTAGGCTGGAGTTCAGTGGCCCAATCATAGCTCACAGCAGCCTGGACCTCCTGGGCTCAGGTTATCCTCCTGCCTCAGCCACCTGACTAGCTGTGACCACAGGTGTGCACCACCACACCAGGCTAATTTTTTAAATTTTTTAGAGACCAGCTCTCACTATGTTGCCCAGGCTGGTCTCAAACTCCTGCGCTCAAGTGACCCTCCTGCCTTGGCCTCCCAAAGTGTTGGAATTACAAGTGTGAGCCCGGCCTGTGGTTGATTCTTCAGTCTATCAGTGACAGAGATCTCCCTTACTCCTTCCATCCCTCAGAGCTGGACACTCTCCCCGCCCACCCCCATCCCCTGAGGAAGGCCGTTTTCAGCCTGGAAGTCCCGGGCGGGCCTTGTTGGAAGTGGGGCCTCTCAGCAGTGCTCAGGGGCCTTTAAACCAGGTCTGGGGTGGGCGGTGGGCGAGGTGGGCACAGGGTTTCCTCAGGCCTGTGGTCTGTAGAAAAACTTCCCGTTCCTTTTTCTTAAATAAACTTTTCAACAATAACCCTGCTGTCCCTGGAAGTCTTACCTTGGGCCTGTCCATTTCATTCCAAGTGATTAGTGAATTTTCAGGATGTACTGTCTTGTTGGCGTTTCCCCCTCCGACACTGACTGTAACTAACCTGCTCCTGTAGGGGGACACCAGGTGGACTTTGTGTCACCGAGTCCTAGCTCTGCTCCGGCCAGCCTGTCCTGTACTCACGGCACGGTGGCCTGGCCTCCCCTCGTGGACCAGGGCGCAGATCCAGCTCTGGAACCCTAGGTAATGATGGCTCTGCATTTCTGTTGCATGGGCAACTCAAGAAACGTGAACTTTAGTTTCTCACCTGAGGCCTCAAGCCCAAATCAAGGCTGTTTCTTCTGGCTGGAACCTGATTCAAGCACCTGGTGCTTGAGAGGCTTCCCTCAGGGGCACGTCAACTGAGCATAGCTCAAGGTTCCGCCAGGCATATTTCTAGAAAGGAGAATGTTTTTTAATCATCCTTTATCCAAGCTTTTAACCATGGCCGAAAGCATTTTGTTCTCTTTTGCCTTTTTAATAATAACTTTGTACTGTGTTTCCAAGGTTGTATTGGAGGTAGTTGTATAAACTTTAAGGAACTGACATGAAAAAACACTGCAAACCATAGAAAATAATTAATTTGTACATTTTTACTTCTTTTTTTTGAGACAGGATCTCACTCTATCACCCGGGCTGGAGGGCAGTGGTGCAATCTCCGCTCCCAGAGTCAAGTGATTCTTGTGCCTCAGCCTCCTGAGTGGCTGGGACTACAAGCACGTGCCACCATGCCTGGCTAATTTTTGCATTTTTTGTAGAGATGGGATTTTGCCATGTTGCCCAGGCTGGTCTCAAACTCCTGAGCTCAGGTGATCTGCCCACCTCGGCCTCCCAAAGTACTGGGATTACAGATGTGAGTCACTGTACCCAGCCTGAAAATGTTTATTTATTTACTTCTTTATTTTTTATTTTTTTGAGACGGAGTCACCCTCTGTCGCCTGGGCCAGAGTGTAGTGCCACAATCTTGGCTCACTGCAATCTCCATCTCCAGGGTTCAAGCGGTTCTCAAGCCTCAGTCTCCCAAGTAGCTGGAATTACAGGCGCCCACCTCCATGCCCAGCTAATTTTTGTATTTTTAGTAGAGGCCGGGTTTCACCATGTTGCCCAGGCTGGTTTTGAACTCCGGGCTTCAAGTGATCCACTTACCTCAGCCTCCCAAAGTTCTGGAATTACAGACGTGAGCCACCACACCCAGCCTGAAAATAATTAATTTTTTTTAAAATTAATTGGAAAATAACCACAATATTACTTAATGCCAATTACTCACATTTTTTAGAAGTATTTATTTTTTGTCAAGTTTGATGTACTTTTTCTTCTTGCCAATTATGACATTTTAAATATTTTTTCCTAGAATTATAGTTTCAAACATTTGGAATTTATTAAAACTATTAAACTTAAAAACAAGAAAAGTAAGTAGTGACTTTGGATGGCAGGAGAATGCCGGTCAGGATGCAGAGCAGGCGGAAAGCTCCTGGAACAGTATCTCGAGGGTGTCGAGCAAGACGTGTTGACAGAGACACGGAGACACGGAGACCAACCAGGAGACACGGAGACCAACCGGGTCCCGGTGCAACTCCCTGAGGCATCAAGACTCAATGTTGAGACCTTAGATCACAACCGCAGGACTGATGATGCGATTGGGTATCAATATACAACCTTTATCTGAAAGAACGTGAAACTATTCCCAATACCATATGATAGCAGAACATTTAAAACAAACAGAGGGCGAGCACGGTGGCTCACGCCTGTAATCCCAGCACTTTGGGAGGCTGAGGTGGGCAGATCACCTGAGGTCAGGAGTTTGAGACCAGCCTGGCCAACATGGTGAAACCCCGTCTCTACTAAAAATACAAAAATTAGCCAGGCATGGTGGCGGGTGCCTATAATCCCAGGTACTCGGGAGGCTGAGGCGGGAGAATTGCTTGAACCTGGGAGGCAGAGGTTTCAGTGAGCCGAAATTGCGCCATTGCGCTCCAGCCTGGGCAACAAGAGTGAAACTCAGTCTCAAAATAAATAAATAAATACATACATACATACATACATACATACATACATACATACATAAATTTAAAAAAATAATAAAAAATAGGATTCTTCCTTTAAGTTTGTCTAACAGCACTCAGTACTGAAGCAGAGGAGGAACTGCACCCACACAAGGCCCCAGGTGCTGCCATGTGCGTGGGGCAGACCGGATCCCAGGAGCACTTTGTGAGTGTCCCCCTCCCTAAACACAATGTTAAAAGAAAACCTCAGACAAATTAAAATTGACCGAGTTTAATTGAGCAAAGCATGATTCACTGATCCGGCAGCCTCCGAGCCTGAGGAGTCTCTGAGTCCAGCGCAGCCACGTGCTGGAAGATGTATAGACAGAACACGCAAGTGAGGTACGGAAGCAGCCAGAGCGGTTCTAGCCCGGCTTGTGCCTATTGGAACACAGGTTGACCAGTCAGCACCCTTTGATTGGTCAAAACTCTGTGATTGGCACAAGAGCAGGTTAGTCTGTTTCCACCTCCACATAAGGTGCCATTCACTATGTACAGAGAACCCCTTTAGGCTGAACTTAAAATACATACGGAGGCAGCTTTAGGCTAAATTTGATTGAACTCCAAGCATCCAGGCACACAATTCATGTTTCCTGGCTGGTCTCTGTCATATTCGATACCATCGTGCAGAGGTGTCTTCAGAGCTTTAGAGTAAGCTTCCGCGCTGCTGTGAGATACCCACGCAAATAATTCCTCAGCCTAGTCCTGTACCAAACAAGCCCACCGCAAACCACATGGCAGCCACCAACATGTCTCCAGCAATCCCACTGCACAGCCCAGCGACTCAAGGCCTGGAGCTTTCTAACTATTACTCAGCCTCAACTTTTCTATTTGGAGGAAACCTTTTCCTGATAAAGATTTAGCCATCCTCCTGCCATCCTGACCTGTCTAGGACTGTGTGTGTGGAAAAATCATGCATCAGGCCACCTGCCCCTAGAATCAGAGCTGTTTCCTAGGGATGTCTAACTTTGTGTGACTGTAGTTCTTGGTATTCTTAACCAGTCACTAGCAATTCATTAGTATTTAAATTTATGCTAATTTCATCAAGGTGTGAAAAGATCTTTTTCTTGCATATACATGAAAGAACCATATTACTATTCAATGGCTTTTTTCCTCTCTTTTTAACCCAAGAAAAGCTTGTTGTGACTTAACAAAAGAGAAGGCAGAAATAACACAAAAACACAATCTAGAAAAAGCTTTAGGTTAAACTTTTACATTCTTTTTTTTTAACTTTTAAATTTCACGTTGTAAATATAACAGTCCTCCTAGAAATATGAGTGCGCAATGGCGGGAGAAAGGCCACACTTTACGTGTGTGTGTGTGCACCGAGATCACCATCAGGCACTTGTCATCTTAGGAGTTCAAGATTGCATCCTAAAATGCCATTTACCATATTATTATCACTTCCGTTTACATAATTTAGGTTTTTCTCCAGGACAGGCAAACCATGCTACATAGCATCCAACAGCGTTTCCCAACCCTAGTGCATCTCACCCATTTGTCTACTAAGGAGGTACGAAGACATCTACAAAATTGGCCCGCCTGTATATATGTTCACAGGAATATCAAAGTGAACCTGCGGTATAGGGGCAAACATAATGTGTCCTGAGTGCAGACAGCCCGAAAGCCATTGCCCTGGAAGTCACTTGCTGGTTTAGGAAACGAGAGGCTTCTGGTGCAGGGGTCGCTGACCCGGAGAAGTCCTCTGGCCCGGTCCACGGTGTTCCCTGCTTTCCTCTGCACTGCCCGCACCTAGGGCAGCCACAGTCTCCCCCAAGCCCTGGAGATGGCTCCACAAGGCATGCCCTGCTCTCATGATCCCATTTAATCGTGTTATAAGGCGGCCTGGCGCGCGCTTGTCGCGAGGGCGGATTGCGAGGCCCGTATAGATTTGCTGTCATCCTGCAGGCTCCCCGCACAAGACAGAGGCCTGGGGACGCGCAGCGGGAACCCGGGGCTTGCAGGGTTAAGCGCTCCCTGCCTCCTGGCTGGGGGCTCCGCTAGCATCCGCAGGCGGGCGGGGCTGGGCCTCATCCCTCACGGTGCCGATGACACGATGGATCTCGCCTGTCACTGTCATTACAGTCAGCTTCACTCCACCGCCGATAAGAAGGCCACTCCCCTAAGCACGGAGCAGGCAGATACTTTTCTACCTAATTTTAGGGAAAGAGCTCTTACAGGTGTCCTTTCAGCAGGATTTGAGATGTCTCACTCTGATCGCACATCCGGGAGGGAGAAGGCTCCTACGACTCCATAAATTAACTGATTTCAGTCCTTTGCATTGGAAATACACTGTCTGTGCGTTTTCATGGAAAACACCAAGATTTCTAAAAGGCAGCTTTCAAATTCTGAGGTAAAACGTTTAGAGTGTAGCCTTTTGAAGGTATTTGTGAAACCTTGAATATGCTCACACGCTCATTCTGGACGGTGTCTTGAAAATTGCTTCGTTTGTTTTGTTTGGTGATCACCACAGCCAGGCATTCTTTTAGAATGAGCAGCAGGGGAAAGCACTGAAGTCATCTCAGCAGGATTGAAACTAGCTTTTGTGGTGTCGAGACTCACGTGCAAAGTACAGTGCTTGTCTCACCTATGAGACTCGGAGTCCTGGAGAGGGCAGCGTAATTTTTCCCCCCAGATGTGGAGTGCAATAAGGATTTCTCATTCCCGACATACAAAAGGGAACTTCTTGTGATGGCTGTGTTAACAGGAGCCTGTGCCCTGGCCGAATGTAGGGATAGTGTGGAAACTGCAGTGGAGAGCCGTCTCCTAGGGCTGGAGATGCCAACATCACACTAGAAGTCCCTGTCATTCTGCATCATCAATGCCGTCTAAGGGAAGGAAGAATGTTTATTTTCTGCACGTCGCTGCACTTCCAAAAGATATATTTTTCAGCATGTGCTTCTGAATGCGTTCTTTAAAAATTCAAATAGCAAGTCAGCTGGGTGTAAGGGTTCGAGATCTGGGCTGTTAGAGCTATCAGAGCGAGGGAGAGAGAAAGAGAGAGAGAAAGAGAGAGAGATTCATTAAACTTCCCCAGAGTTTACTGATTACCCCATCACTTAAAGACAACAACAAAAATTGTTCTACCAATGTTTCCAACAAGCTTTGTTTTGAAGTTTTAATCAGGTCTAAATGGAAAGTGATTGAGGAGAATGGTGTGGTCTGCATTTTAATCCCTGGAAATGATCCCCACCCCCAAGTCTTTGGCTGTGTGGCGTGTGGTGTGGCCTTGGGTTTCTGAGTGTTTCTAACATACATAATGAGCTCAATGTCAAGCTGTTGGGTCTTTTGTCTTTAACAATAAGCATTTAGCTCAACTAAATGAATAGAAATTGCTTTAGTGAATTACAAAAGCCAAGGTCTTTTGAATGCACCAATGACGACATTAATTATTTTCGACATTGTCTTATTTTTGCAAATGTATTAACTTAAAATTTGACTTAAAAGTGTAATAAATTCATTTACTGTTCCAATTAAAAATGTGAAACATTCTTAGTAAATCAAAATGTCTGCTGATGGCGATGACAATCCTCCTCTGATAAAAATAACAGTCTAAGTGTATTACCGAATTCATCTGATTACAAATCTAACATAGCGTCAGCACTGTCTACTCTTCCCTGTTTGAAAAGCAATGAGGTGGCCAAGTTATAATGGGCCCCCAGCACCACTGTGCTTACAAAGGGAGCTTGCCCACGATGGGACGAGTTTTCCAACACTGCCAAACAAGGGGGCCAATTTCCCTGCAAAGAAAGTGAGACCAGCATTCAAAAAGCTGCAGTGATCTGTCCCCCAGAACCCCCTCCACCCTCCTTCTGCAGTTGCCGAGAGAGATCTGAATGCCTTTTCCTAAATCTCTGTAATCCAATAAGCTTTTGTGTTTAGCAGCTTGTTTTGAAGCCTGTGCAGCACCCCAGCCCGGGTCTCCCAGCGGCCCTCTGCAGGCAGGTGAGCGCCCCAGGGCCTGAGCGAGAGGCCGGTGCAGCCCCAACCAGAATGTAATTTGTAATTAACTGTCATTTACTTCTGTCTGCATTGACTTGCTATTCAAAAGACAATGTAACTGGGCTGGTCACTCATTTCCCTTTGTTGTGGATATAATGTCTCTGAGATCTGGTTGTTTTCATAACGTTTACAAACCCAGGGCTTGCTCTCTTGAAACTAGAAGGAGAAGGGGAATTCACTGAAATAAATCCAACACCAATAATTTGTTATGCCGAGGTACGTCAAACATTCTATTTGATGAAATGGGATAAACCGTCTTACAGAAGAACCACATACAGTTTAAGCCAGATAATTTAAATGACTGGAGTGAGTGTTCTCCCGAAGCACATCTTTTAAAATGCAGTCTTCAAAAGGCGATCTGTCCTGTAGCTGTAGACTCTAATTTATGCTCGCTTTTCAGTTTAATTATTTGCTTGTCACACTTTTCATTAGGAGAAAAATAAACAGAATGTGTGATAGGCCTTGGATTGGGGGTCTGTGTTTCCAAGATTGGCAAGTAATTCCAAGTTTAACTACTTGGAAATTAACAAAGCTTAGCGTTGGTTTGAACAGAAAAGACTAGGAAAGTATTAAGAGGTTTTAAAAGCAAAAACATCAGACATTTTTGCAATTCGATCCCTAACAAATGTCCTGCTCATTCCTCCATATTTTGAGGGATTATAATAGTCTTGAGGGAGAGTAAATAGCTCATCTTAAATGTTTAAAATTTCTACTTAAACATCTCAAATCTTACTGCAAACAGGAATGTCTGGAGGTTTAGAGTGCTCTGTAATATTTTTTCTTTCACTCTCACGTTGCTATATAGTGGTGTCCAGTGTCAGGCAAGTAATCCTTTGCAAGTCACTGGGGTGCCAAGCAGGAGATAATGGCATAGGGAATCACCCTGAGTCCCCTTCCCCTGAAAGCTGGGCTTCTGATCTAACCCAGGTCTCTCATCCTCCCAGGACCCAGAATGCAGAGGAACCTAATTGCCTGTTTATCTTGGAAAGCGTGGAGCCATCTCAACTGAGTTAATAGTCCCCATAACACTGTTTTCAAATGCATCAAACAAATGAAGTCCCCTGCACAAAAAGAAGCTTAGACCAGAGCGATTGGCAGAGGGTTCCATTAACCTGAGCCTCAAGCCTGGAAAGGTGGGTTGGTTGCCACTCAACTTTTCCCATCATTTTGAACCATTGAGATCTCCACTGGCCCCACTTCTCTCTCTATTAATGTGAAATATCTCCACACATAAAGAGATCTCTGCAGAATATCTATCGTGTGTCTGGGTGGAGAGAGAGTGTGGGCAGGGGGGGTTTGTTCAGACCACAAGCAATGCAGGCACCAACTCCAAGAAGACCATCTGGGGAGGGGGCCAGGCTCTGCTGGCCCTAGGCAGGGTCCCGCCTGCCTTCCAACTTCCAGGGACAGCAGTGGTGGCATCACCATTGAGCAGCAGCCACTCAAGAGTGTGAGAATGCATTTTATGCTCGGCTTCCTCAAAACTGCAGAGTTGAAATTTACACCTCAGCTGCTGTGCTTCTCCCTGCTGTTAATTGGTAAAGGGAACACTGACCCTTTTGATCCGGGCGTCAAACTGCTAAATGCTCAAGTCTACTAAACTGTTCAGCAGGGCGGTGGCCTTCCATGATGAAGGTTCACTCATTCTCTCTCTCTCTCTCTCTCTCTCTGGCTTTCTTGGTTTATATCCAAGTTGCACAGAAATAAGAGATGACAGTTGTTATAGATATGCCGGTTTAATTGCTTGTCAGCTTATGGCTGGTATCTCGGTCAGTTGATGCAGAAGCTTAACTTTCTTCTAGTAGCTTAAATCCTGACCAACTGCTACAGCTTGTGTGTGTAGCCATACAACTCTGGATATGTTTAAGATAAAAAATAAAATTGACGAGCCATCTTCCTGATTTGCTAGCTGAAGTCATCAGCCTCTGGTGCCCCCGATTCCACGTAGACCTCAAGTAATAGGAAACGATGCAGCCATGCTGATAATTAGGGGCTGGGGGTATGTTTTAATTTCATTTTATAATTTCCTCGAGACTACACTAATATGCCCCTTATGCTGGTGCAGTGCAAATGGCAAAGCACACATTGTATTCATGATAAGGTGGAATTATAGCCAGGAGAATACAAATAGTGTAAATAATATAAAGAGATTTCTACTGCTCTAATCCCAACCCTTCCTGGGCCTGAAGAGAGACGGGAATGCACTTGTGATTAAATGTTTTTGTCTGTCTCCGCACTCAACCAGTCCCTCGTATTCAATTTCAGCCCTTCCATTTAATCTTGGGTTCATTTCTCAGCATCTCTGTTTGAAACTCTGCGCCACACAGCAGCCTCCCTTGACCCTGGCCTTGCGTGCAGGCCCCTTGCGCTCCACAGGTTGGGGGCAGGACTCAGTGGTGAGGCTGGTTTGACCACAGGCCAGCTCTTGGCTGTGCTGTGCCTCCCTGTGGTCCTGCAGCAGGCTGTAGGGTGGTGTGTGTGTGTGTGTGTGTGTGTGTATGTATATGTGTGTGTGTGTGTGTGTTTATCCCTGGCTTTGTCATCCTCCAAGATACATAGTTTCCATTGAACTGAAGCAGATTATTGGTTACTATAGTTTCCCTATTGCTCAATTCAGGGCTGTGAAAAGCCGAGCACAGTGGGTTGCAAAGTCTGGCTAGAAGGAAAGAAGAGGAATAAACCCCCATCTACCTGGTCTTCCCTCTCTGAGATAATCTCAGGCTTGTGAGACCCACAATGAAGGGCTGGGTCATTGTTTACCACTAAAAAGGGTCTTCTATGAAGTTTACTTTCGAAGTGAAGCTCCCAGACGCACCGGGCTTCCCCTGCATGGCCGTTTTCGGTGAGCTCGGGGCTGCCGCTAGGCTGGTTGATGCCCTTGTTTGCTGCCCAGGCCTAGGGCTTGAGTGCGCTCTCCAATCTCTGGCACCAAAGGGCACTTTCCACTTTTAGGCTTTGCAAAGACATATTCCAGGCTCTCATTCCCTGACAAAATTGCAGCACCCAGGATTTTCAGGTGAAGACATGGGAAATGTACGTTAAGGGAGCTGAAAATGGCCTCTTTCTGTAGGCCACATCCACCCAAAGCATCTTCTGAGGTGCTAATGTCTTCCGGGAAGTGACAGACACAAGTGACTCGACCCGGCCATACCCTGGGGATTTGCGAGGGGGCTTCATGCCTCTGGTGGCAATGTTCACTTTCAACCGAGAATGGCCAGGAAACAGTTAATTTGATTTGTGAGGTGAAAAGGTCGCATGTTTTGTCCAGCCCTTTCTCAGCCCCTTCCTCCCTGGCTAGGTCCCAGATCCACAGCAGCGCGGTTTCTCTTTGCCATGATCTTGGCTGTGTCATGGCTGCGTCCCACGTGGGTAACACACAGCGCCCCAGTGCCGGGCAGCAGGGACAATGGTCCCCAGCTCCGGGGGTTCCTTTGCCCGCTTCCCTTCCCCTTGGAATTCGCTTTCTTGCACCTCCTGTTTACAAACAAAATAAAATGACCCCAAGCTAAAGAGCCAAAAAACTCCCCAACCAGCAAAATAAAGCTAGAGTCAAAACTCCAGGAAAGGTTAAATGTTCCCAGTCCCCAGTAAAAGCACAACCTTGTTCTCAGACTGGTATTTGACATTGCTGAAGGTTTTGTCTTGATTACTTTCAATAAAATTCAAAGTAAGGATGACTGTCTTGGCTCACTAAGCAACAAGGTTTTATCACTAATTACAATCCTTTATTACCAGTAGTTTAATAGGTTTATGATAGGTCATAAAACAATCCAGCATGGGAGTACATAAAAAGAAAGGGTTATACAGCTGTGACATCTTAATATCTATTCATTGTAATCATTTTATGATCTTTAATGGCAGTATTTTTTATTAAAATATGTACATATGCCTTTACATGGGCTGTGGTGCCACCAAAACCGGGAGGCAGGGTGAAAATCACATAAATATATACTAAAATACTTAATGAGGCATTTCAAAAACTTCTATTGTCAAAAGCATGTCGGCTATATCACATGTGTGGAGTCTCATTATGGGTAATTAAAATAAAATTATAAGTGCTATAATAATTCTAACCTTGAAGGCACAATAAAGGATGGTTATATTTGCCTTCCTAACCCACACATCTGAGGCATTTTCTTCATTAATTATATTTCACATAAGAATAATGATGTTGTGTAAGACTGAAATTCCAAGGCGTTTGCTAAATTCTGTGAATTCCAGTCTTTTTCTTGTGAGCATTCGTATGCTTAATTATGTTAGTACCTAAAGTTGTATTCTGAGAGGGACAATATGAAATTTACATGGTTTGAAGGAGGATGTTTGTTGCTGATGTTAATTTTATTTTGTAAACCAATTAGTAAAGTAAATAAATTAGAAGAAGCTGAGCTTATCAGTTGAGAGTGCATCAGGGCTGTGCCACCCAGCCAAGCCAGGGATCAAATGGATTCCATTGCTTTTCCCACCTTCCCACTCCAAAATGTTTTTGTTTTCAGGACACGGGGCTTTTCAGCACTCTCTTTGGGGGCAGGGCGGCTGGAGATGGAGTGCAGAGCTGCATTCCTATTGTTTTGTGGATACTTGGAAAACCTATTTGTTTTTGCAGCTATGACCTCAATATTGGATTCCATTTTTTCCGGCACAGGGAGCATGATGGTCCTGGATTGGGGGAGTATCTTTAATTTGTATGTGGATTGTGACCTCTGATAGTAAATGATTTGGAAATTTAAAACGAACACCAGGATTACAAGTTTGTTGTGTTTTTTATACATGTGTATGTGCATATCTACATATACACCCACAGGCACAGACACACATACAGACACACACACACACACACACACACACACACACACACCCCTAAACTCAAAAAATTATCATAAAATCTAATTTCAGCTCCAGGCTATGACTGGAGTCTGTGGTCCCTGCCTCCACCCTGAAGCTGGTTTCCTCACCTCTGTTAGGAACACTGATTAGAGAAGAACAAATTTCTGTGCGTTGTAGGATCACATTAGAAAGCAAGAGAAAAAAAAGTAAAGTGACCCTTAGAAGCTACAGTGAAATTTTTGCTGTTTAAAATTAATTAAACAAAATCATTTAAATAAAACTTGTTGGCGGACACACATTTTGTAACTTTCAAGTACAATAGTAACCTAACACAGGTGGAAAAAAAAAGAAAACAAAGCAAAAATACCCAAAAAGCCCAGTTGAGGTTCTCAAGGGAATTACTCTAGTGAATAGACCAGAGTGATTTGTAATTAGCATATAAATTGTATGCATGTAAATGATGCTTCTAAAAGGTATTTGAAAAGTTTATTTTCTTAAGTATTTTAAATAAGACCCCCTGCAACCTTGTTTACAGTACTGATTTGCACTTTCATGAAAAAGATTTGCAGGGTAGAAAAAAAAGAAAGAAAGAAAGAAAGAAAAAAAACCCCTTTAGTCAGGTCACCCCTTTCTTTCCAATTCTCCTGCCTTTGCTTTATCACAAATTACAAATTAATGGCATACAAATTAATGAGGTTTTTACAGTATTCAGTCAAATCATGCAATAAAAAGCTTTAATTCAAACACTGGCGCTTGATTATTATAATTTATTGAAATGTAATGCACTGTTTGCTAAATTTCACAGGGCCGGAATCAATATGTAATTTAAAGTTAATTTTGAAATAGAGGAGCAGAAGTGGCCTGGTTCTCGAAGAGGGTGGCAGGCTGCTGTAGTCTTATGAAAATCACAAACTGGTGCTTCATGGAAGCAAACTGTTTAAAATGATGGAGAAACAGCCAGATCCGAGTGCAGAAAGCACAGCTGTAGGGTCAGACTTGCAAGATCCCCACTCGTGGACTAGACCACTTGGGAGCTTTGGCTCTTGCAGAGGCGTTTGTTTCCGTATAGTCACCAGGCCGGTTCTCCCGCATTGAGGTTGGATGGACAGTGCTCTCTGCTCATGACTTCACCTGCTGCATTTTGTGGATGAATATCTTCCTGCATGTCCTTGGGGCCAGTCTGCCTTGTGGGCACCTGCTGGGAACAATCCTCAGAGGGAATGCAACACTTCTTCCTTCAACAAAAGAGGCAGCAGCCTTCCAGTGTGCAGTAGTGGATCCTTTACCTTAGGTTGTAGTGAGGCAAATCATTTCTTTCCTGCAAGACCCTGGTCTTGGGGATAGATGCACAACACACTTCAAATCCTGAACTTTCCTTGCCTGAGCAATGAGTGTTCCGGGTGGAACCCACTTTGGGAAACACTGGGGTAAGGCTTTCTTCATCCATCAATGAGCCTGTCTTTCCCTTTGGCTATTTAGTTGGTTTGATTTGCATTTTTACTTTAATTTATTTCAAAAATTAAAGAAAGAAATTTGCACAATCATTAAAATAGATCATAAAGTCTTCCTTGCCAACTCCCTCTTCACTCAGAGACAATCGCTCTTTAACAATTTCTTTTCAGGTAAACAATGTATCCATATCCTTCCTGCAGACCCCTGAGTCATCTAGGAAGGCAATGGAGTCATGGAGAAACTTCTCTAAGTGGTAATGTTCAATCACCTATAATTGGGAGATTGTTCCTCTGCCTCCTACAGGGTCCTTGTCTTTCCTGTGGCTCCCCAGCATCCAGGTCCACATCTGAATTTATTCAACTTCCCTCAATGGCCATTTTAGTCAGTTCTATTTTTTTTTTGTTTGTTTTTGTTTTTTGTTTTTTGGTTTTTTTGGAGACGGAGTCTCGCTCTGTCTCCCAGGCTGGGGTGCAGTGGCCAGATCTCAGCTCACTGCAAGTTCTGCCTCCCGGGTTCAAGCCATTCTCCTGCCTCAGCCTCCCGAGTAGCTGGGACTACAGGCGCCCTCCACCTTGCCCGGCTCAGTTCTGATTTTTAAAAAATTCATTGTGTATTTCCTCATTCTTATTGCTTTTGGATGACTTTAGGGAACATTTCTAATAGTAGAATTATACCATCAGCAAAGCAAGCTGGTAGAATTTAAGTTTTGTTAGCTGTTAACCCAATTCTCCCCAGGTAGCATATGAAATTTATATGCCTCCAATCATGTAGGACAGGGCCTGGATTTCTAGACTCTGGTTGGCAATAGGGTTTTAAAAGTTTTTTGGGGTTGTTGTTTGTTTCTTTCTTTTTGTTGTTGCTGTTGCTGTTTTCAAATAGAAAAGTGTGTACCTGTGTGTTATTTTGATCTGCAATATTTAATTATGAACTAAGTTACATAGCACAGCCTCTTAGTTATATTCTTACTGATATTTTTATGCTTCTTTTCTGTGAACTCTGAGTTCATATCTTTTGTTATTTACTTTTCTAGTACATTCTATATTTTCTTATTAATTTATAAAATTTTTTTAAGTTCCACAAAACATCTCTTTGTCCATGGTACTGATAAATTGGTAAAATACCATAATAGTGTGGATTTGGGGGTGTAAATTAAGTGAGCCAGTGTATAGAATGTTGCCCAGCCCAGAGCTCAGCTTAGCACTGGTGAGTTTTGACAATGGGAGTGGTTAGACAATGGGAGTTCTGATTTTTTTTTTTTTTTTTGAGATGGAATCTAGTTCTGTTGCCCAGGCTAGAATGCAGTGGTATGATCTTGGCTCACTGGAAGCTTTGCCTTCTGGATTCAAGCGATTCTCCTGCCTCAGCCTCCTGAGTAGCTGGGATTACAGGTGCCTGCCACCATGCCCAGCTAATTTTTGTATTTTTGGTAGAGATGGGATTTCCTCACATTGACCAGGCTGGTCTCAAACACCTGACCTTGTGATCTGTCTGCCTTGGCCTCCCAAAGTGCTGGGATTACAAGCGTGAGCCACAGCTCCTGGCCTGACTATGGGAGTTCTTTTGGTCACGGATTCCTCTCCATCTTCACCAAATGGCATCTGGATTGGGTGTTACTTTTTGGATATCTTACCCTCTATGACACAACACACAGATTCAGTTGTGGACACTTTGAATCTGCTCAGAGATGTACATGGGCTACATTCTTTTTCTGAGACTGATGATTGCCTTGAAATGTGCCACTGAAATGCTCCTATTCTGCAATAATCAGTGCAAAGATGGATTGAGTGAGTGAATTTAATATTTCCTGGTAGAAAGATGTAAGAAAGGCAAAATTAGACAAATGTTTTCTGTCCTTTAGTTTAACAAAATGGGCAAAGGGCACCTGTTCTACTTTCAACACGGAGCTCAGCAATGGTGCAGGGCTTCATTGCATTAGCTTCGGGCTGTCAGGGGGCCCCTCAGGAGAGCTTGGCTGTCTCCAAAGTCCCCCAGAAAGGCCCCGTCTCTCCCCAGCCAGCTGGACAGATGAGTGACAAAGCCAGAGCACGGGACCCACGTCCTCCTACATCAGTGGCCTTCAGCTGGGAATGACTCTGCTGCCTGTGACATTTGGCAATGCCCGGACATGGTGTTGGTCCTTACACCCGGGGAGGGGAGTGTGCCAGCTAGTGGGGAGAGGCCAGGGGTGCTGCTAAATGTCCCACAAAGCACAGGGCAACCCCCAACAAGGAAGGTTCCTGGCCCCAGATGTCAGTAGGGCTGAAGTTGATAAATGGTGTCCTGGAGGAGACCTTGCCTGGGGACAAAGAGAAGGTGAGACTCCACCTTCAACCAGGAAACGCCCCTGCTGCTTCTGCTGCCATCAGAGTTGAGGCCTCGTCTCAGTCAGGTCCTGCTGGCCACAGACTCTCCTACCCCTGTCCCCAGCTCTAGGGCTGAACACACCAGAGGGCACAGTGTGCCACCACCTCCTTCCGGCGTTTCTCAGATCACCCCATTTGATCTTCCTAGAACCCAATGAGGCACATCAGGATGGCTCCTCAATATTAATGAATTATGCCGACTAACAATTCTCCTAAGGATGTGAACGCCTCAGACAGGCTTCGTGTTTGTCTCCCTTAGGTATTAAAATGGGTTTAAATCTTTTAATTACATTTTAAATATTAATATTTTAAATATATGTGTAAATATGCATTAAGACTCTCAAATAGAAAACATTCAGAACCACAGGGACTGGAGTTGGGTTGTGGGAATGTCAACAGTGCAGGGAGCATCCTGCCTGCCTTCTTTGCAGTGCTGGGTGGGGCAGGGCATACGCTCTGCAGGGCTGGGAGAGACTGACCTCATCAGCCCAGCATGAACCTTACCTTCCTGCTGACTTGCAAGACACACAACCAGCCTGGCCTCAGACTTGGCGGCTCTGAGAGCTGGATCTGCTGCTGAATTTGGAGCAGAGCTGGAAAGGGGCTGCAACCCTGGTTTTATCAGGCAAGAGCCCCAGGGAGGTCTCCTTGGCCTTCTGACTCAAGGACTTTCTTAAATGTGGTTCCCAAGGTCCAGGCGGTCTGAACTCAAGACGGCAAGTTTGTCTTGGCAAGATGAGGGGCAGAGCCACATCCCACCTTGTGCTTCTCCGTTCTTTGGGTGCCATTCTACAGAGGAGGGCCTGTGACTGAGGGGAGAAAATAGTTCCTACCACTCAACAACAAGGACCCAGCCGTTGGTAGCAGATGGGGCAACAATCACCGAGGCTTTCTCCCTGAGGTTTTGCTAATAAATCACCTCATGCTCCCGAGTTTGAAGAAAAGTGTGTCCTGATTCTTCACATACCGTTTTTGTCTTTGAAATTTTGAAGTGTCACGATGGACAGAGGGTGCCGCTTATCCACACATCAGCCTCTGGGTGTCACGACCACCTGGGACCACCCGTGCACCATGGCTTGGCTTCTGAGCCACAGGGAAAGAGCTCGCAGCACCACCGCAGGCATTTTTGGTGCAGACGTTCAGTCATTTTCCGTAAATCTACCACTGTAAGAGCAAGGCCAGTGATTCGGCAAGTTGGTGTCCTGTTTATTTCGGAAACTCTGGATTATCTACATGTAGAGCAAGAGCAGACTAAACACAGCAGAAGAAGAGGACGCAACAAAAGGACGCGTGATTCAGAGAAACAACATAAGACTGAGAAACGTGGACAAAGGACGCCAGTGAAACAAATAAACGGTATCAACTCTGCAGGGCAAAGTCCAGGAGACAGTGTCTCAGCCATACCCAGGTCCCTGGGAAAGTGGCAAATCACGCTTAGCTTATGACACTGACAAAGGCAGTATGTATGACAAAACCTTTAGAAATAGTTCTATCAAAATAGACAAACATTTAAAAATGGTAGTTTCAGAGAACACATTGTAGGTAGGTATTCAGGAGACTGTATTTATCAGGCAGGAGACTGTATTTATCAGGCAGAGTGAAGGGGTGAGGGGAGGCAGCCGGAGTTGGTAGGAAACCATGTGAACGGGTGCCGGTGATGGAGGCCCCACCTGTATGTGGGGGCTGCCTCTAGGAGGGAGGATGGACCTTGTCGACAGGTGGGGCAGAAAGCCATTGAGTACAACTTCAGCTTTGGAAAACACAATTTCTGTTTAAAGAGACACCTGCCAACCTTCCTTCGGACACCCAGTGGGTGCCAAGAAGATGGAGGGAACACCTGTACGCATCTTCCTTTTCTAAGATTCCCCATGGGCCTTCTTGTTCTTACGTGAGCAGCTGCACTATGTTGAGTAAGTTATTCTGGAAGAGTAAAGAAGTGAAAACCTGACATGGCAGAATATGCGTTCGTGGAGACAGAGAGGCAGAAGTGAAGTTTCTGTGGTGCCTTGAAGAATGGTCTTGGTGACACGCTCACGAATGCAAGTGCCAGTCACACGACTCAGTGTTTCAAACAGTCCCATGTGTAACTATTCTTGTGCTGACGTTATCTTTTTTGCAAATACTTATTTAGACGGATGTCTCATAAATTAAGGAAAAAGAGCAAATCAGCCGTTGATACACCTTTATGAAATTTGGTAATAAGTTAATATAGAGGCAAAAAAAACTTATTTTAAAAAATACGTCTATTTGAAATAAATTATAAAGCAATAGATTAGCCCTTGGATTAGAACTCAATACATTCTTTCTTTCCATCTTTTTTTTTTTTTTTTTTTTCTGAAACAGAGTCTCGCTGTCACCCAGGCTGAAAGTGCAGTGCTGCGATCTCAGATCACGGAAACCTCGGCCTCCCAGGCTGAAGCAATCATCTCACCTCAGCCTCCTGAGTTGCTCAGACTACAGGCGCACACCACCATGCCTGGTTAATTTTTTGTATTTTTTGTAGAGTGGGGGTTTTGCCATGTTGCCCAGGCTGGTCTCAAACTCCTGAGCTCAAGTGATCCTCCTGTCTAGAACTTCCAAAGTGCTGGGATTACAGGCATGAGCACTGCACCTGGCCAGACACTTCCTTTTAAAAATACGTGTCAGAATGAGAGATTTTTGTTGTTGTTATCCTCAGTAGAGAAAACTATGAATTGAGCTAGCTCTTGTGGATAATATAAGACATAAAACGCAACACAAAATAATTACCAGACATCTTGATTTTGGAGGGGCCCAAGCAAAGTCTCTTTGTATAACTATATGTGTTGGTTATTCTGGTATATTGATAGACATAATTAGTTTTATTTGTTCATATGTTTGTTTTTTGTTACAATCTTCCACGTTCATCCATCGTACGACCTTGTTTGAGATATTTCCAGAAGTTGATAAGGACATTAAACCTTGCGCTGTGAGGCGATTCAAGCTTTCTGAAGGAGCACGAACACTTCCATCTGGATGAGATGTTGCAGCTGCACTGTGGCCATTGATTTCCTGAGATGAATGTGGATAGCAGCCTAAACAGGAGCTTTAAATCACGGCCAAAGAGCAGCCTGGTTTGCTGACAGCTGCTCTGGGGGCCCGTGGTCCCTGCCCTCATATTTGCCATTGATACAGTCTACGGTTTCCCCAAATCACTTAATTGCCTTTAGTTGCACTTTGTCTCTCTCTAAATAGTGACATTGTGCACAGCTTCATGACTTCAGAGACTTAGAGGAAGGGGACTCGGAAACATTTGCGGTGGGTCACGGTGGAATATAAGATCCCAATGCTCAGAAGTTCCAAAAGGGCTTTGGGAAACTCATAAATTAGGTACACACAAGCACACAACCCACACGCACACACACGCGCACACACACATACACGCATGCACACATGCACACACGCACGCACACACACGCACAACACACGCACACACGCATGCACACACACACGTGCGCACATGCACGCACACGCACGCACACGCACACACATGCACACATGCACACGCACACACACGCACACACATGCACACATGCACACGCACACACACATGCACACACACACACGCATGCACACACGCACACATGCACACACACGCGCTAACAAACTGGGAAAACTCTTGTTCGTATTTTCAAAATATTAGTGATGGAGTTAGTGCCTGAATCTGTCACTTTCAATAACTCACACAACAGACACTGACTGTGCGCTGGGAAGCATGTTACGTGTTACGGAGGCACAGGGCTCAGTGCCTACTCGCTGCATCGTGGAGCTCTTGGTCTTCATGGGGAAGGACAGTGTGATGGCTAGTTTTGTGTGTCGACTTGGCTTGGCTGTGGTTCTCAGCTGCTCGGTCAAACGCCAGACAGGAGGCTGCTGTGGGAGGTCTTTGTAGATGTGATTCGCATTTACAATCAATTGACTTGAGGTAAAGCAAATTGTGTCCCCAATGTAGGTGGGTCTCATCCAACAAGTTGAAGGTCTTAAGAGGGAAGACTGAGGTTGCCTTGAGAAGAAGAAATTCCACCTCAAGACTGCAACATGGGGCGCCCTCCTGGCTCCCCTGCCTGCCAGTGAGTGGGTGGAGTTGAGACTCAATACTGCAGCATCAGCTCTTTCCGGGCTTCCAGCCTGATGACGGCCCCTTCGGGTCTGTAATCTGTGAGCCAGTTCCCAGCTCTCTGTTCATGTGTGTGCGTGCGCGTGTGTGTATGTGTGTGTATGTGTGTGTGTGCGCGCGTGTGTGTGTATGTGTGTGCGTGCACGTGTATGTGTGTGTATGTGTGTGCGTGCGCGTGTGTATGTGTGTGTATGTGTGTGCGTGCGTGTATGTGTGTATGTGTGTCCGTGTGCGTGCGTGTATGTGTGTATGTGTGTCCGTGTGCGTGCGTGTATGTGTGTATGTGTATGTGTGTGCGTGCGCGTGTGTGTATGTGTGTGCATGCGCGTGTGTGTATGTGTGCATGCGTGTGTGTAGAGGGAGTGTATCTATGTGCTTCTCTGGAACACCCAGACTAACAATGAGTATAATCGAGGCATAGCCGTATAATTGATGGTAAAATAAAATTGGCAGTTAGAGAGTACGCAAGCCCTGAGGAAGAAGGGAAGACTCACGGTGAGCTTCCCTCTCAGGTGAGCCTTTGGCTGAGAGTGGGACTTACCATACTGGCCAGTCAGCAGAGACAATTCAGGTGAAGAACAGAGCCTGTGCAATGGTGCAGAGAGAAAAACGCCAGCTGTCCTCAGGCAGTGGGAGCACTTGGGGAGTGGCAGATGCAAGGCTGGTAGGTGTCTTGGGGGAGAACCAAGGATCTGGGAAGTCTTTCAGTCAGTGGGAGGGAGTGTCATCATCAGAGCTACACAAAAACAGACAACAAACCTTGACTGCAGGACAGAGAAGCCCAGAGCCAGGCTGAACTCTTTGGGGGTGTGGACAACTTTGAATTCTGATGGAAGTGAGGGTCTTCACTCATAGGAATCTGTTCATGCACATGTGTGTTATAAGTCTCTGGTTCCAAGGAGTTCCAGTGCCCTGGAGCCCATGCAGAAGATGCAGCCTGGCCTCTGGCTTGCCGTGCTGCACAGCTGGGGTTGCAGACAGCAGGGACTGAAAAGCCACTGTGGCCTGGTTACCTGTTAGGCACTGAAACCATTGCACTGTTAGGTTAGGCAAGTGGCCCGGAAATTGGGATTCCAGAACCAAGATGTTAGGTGCTGTGGATGCATTCAATTAGGCCCAATATAGATGCGCAATTTGCTGCGGCCCCCATTGAAGTCAACAGCAGCAGAGAGCCTGTGGTCCTGGGCCCTCAAACCTGGCAGAGTCCTCACCACAATGGTGCCCAGACCAACAAGCTTGGGTTTGCTTATATGACTCCTGGCACGACAATAGGTTCTGTAGCTGATGCATTGTCCTCATGGCTGACCAAGGGAGGCCAATTCTTTCTGGCTGTTGCACCAAGATCTCCTCACCACCTGAGAAAGACCTCAGTCCCAAAGTAGAGAGGTCAGTTAAAAGGTTGCACTAAATGACCTTTCTGGACCTGGAAGCAGTGACAGTGACCTGCAGGTGCTGTGCATGCTCCAAAGTGCATGTGGCTTTTGCCAGGGGGGACTTTCTCTCCAGGGCGTTTCTCTTCAACAGAATGCATGTTCACGGGGGTTCTACAAAGGGCAAGAAGGTGTTCTGGGAGCATGATGACATTGCAAAGATGCAAAGTCTCATTTCTGCCCTGGCAAAGGTGCAATGGACAACAACTTTCTTCCCTAATGGCCTCAGTTTCCCTTTACTCTCTCCTTCAGCCAACCTGCAAGGCATCATCAGAATAATCTTTCCTATTTCCTAACCCCGTATCACTCATAACTCCATTCTGAGAAGTTTTTTGAAACTGTTCTCCATCTCAATGAAGCTGGAATCCCAGGTCCAGGATTACCTAGTGGTCCTTAGGGGTCCACGGAGAAGGTTCAGGGTTTACAGGGGAGTCGTAACCTGGGGCAGGTAAAGAGTTTGCATTTGGGCTGACTGTGGAGTGAGCTGAGAGCCCAGGTGCACCTGTGCCTCATCCTGATGGCACCGTTGCTCATGGTAATCTAGCTAGCAATGAACTTGGAATACTTACTGAATCACATTGTACCAAAACAGGACGCTTCTGTGCTTTCCGATTGCATACTGGATGTGGGAGCCCCCATCCTATGGCAACCCTTGCAAGCAGAAGATGTTAGTGCTAAGGAAATACTAAAATTTCGGTGACACAGCTGTCAGATGCTGGAGATCCTGATGTTACTACTGGACATTGGATGTTGTTACTGTTAAACGGCCACACACCGAATCACTCTGTTAGCAGCCTACTCCCAACGCTGAACACGTCCCCTCATCCCGTGGGATATGAAAACCAGTCTTGAGAAAGAAACGCAAGGTGTGGTGCGCTCTGCACAAGCTTCCAGTTCCCGCTGTTGAGGCTTTCTTGGCTCTCGTGTCACGAGATTTCGGATGATTCTTAAGCCCATGGAAGTCGGTAATCATGAGACAAAACTGGGTTTTGTATTGTTTGATGAGTGGCAGAGTCTGGCTTGCATTTGGGCTGACTATGATTGAAGCTCTCTTCTCTGCGTGTTGACTTTGGGGCAGTTCCCGTAGGCCTAGTGGAAAGGGCGCGTGGCTGCTTGGCTGGCCTGGGGTGCACCGAGCAATAGCTCCCAGGGTTGGCCAGGAGGAGTTCGTGCTGCCTTCTTGTTGGATGGTGTCCTCTTCTCTCTACCGTTAGCAGAGGCACTGGGTCAGGAAGAGGCAGCACCGGTGGCACGAGCTTATTCACAAGAGGGTTGGTGAACAGCACAGCACCCAGCTCTGCGAAGGGAAGCTCACATGTGGGGCCTCCGCTCCCTGCTCCTGTGCTTCTCGTCCTCAAAGCATCCTTCACAACCGGCTTGACTCCCCTTCTGCCCTCTGCAGCAAGCCTGGCCCTGGGTTCTTGGCTCTTCCAAACGCTTCTCTGTTTTGTTTTGTTTTTCCCCTTGGGTGAGATAGAATGGCTCCTTCCCCCGGGGTGGGGGTGGTGGTGCTGAGGCTCTGATAAAATCCCAGCAGGCCCGGCGCCGATAAAATAGTTTTGTTTGAGATCTGGACTTTTCATGACAAACAGAATGTTTTGGACATATTTTAAGATGGTTCCTTTTTTCGTCCCCCTGTTGGGAGTCCCAGGGGTTTTTCTCTACTCTTATTTTTCTCTCATGAGTTTGGGGACCCCTAGGAATAAGGCCCCCAAGACTGATCTCTAAGGCTTGTCCACACTGAACCTCTGGCAGCTCATCAAGTAGGATTAAGTCTTCCTACCCTGCACTGGTTCCAGTCTCCACTTCTGCTCATGAGTTCGCCCTCCCGCAGGTTGTGACGCTGTGTGTCTGCCTGTCTGTCTCTCCTGCTCACGGGTTCTCACTCCAGCAGGCTGTGACGCTGTGTGTCTGCCTGTCTGTCTCTCCTGCTCACGGGTTCTCACTCCAGCAGGCTGTGACGCTGTGTGTCTGCCTGTCTGTCTCTCCTGCTCACGGGTTCTCACTCCCGCAGGCTGTGATGCTGTGTGTCTGCCTGTCTGTCTCTCCACTTTTGGGAGCAGTAATTTGCCTGTGACTTTACTTCTCTGAGGGATCCAGGAATTGCTAATTTCCAGTTTAGAGGTTTTTATTTGAGTGCATGGGAGTGAGGATGTCCAACATCTTTACCTGCTGGACCAGAGGCTGGAAGTGTCCTGCCTTTCTTCAATGTCTCTAAAATCTTATTCTCAGGGGAGGATGCAAAAGTTGTTCATTCACTCCTTTTGCCTGTGTGTGTGCATCTTCTGGGCTCACACTGTTTCGTAGGCCTTAGAGCACACAGGAGGGTGCCGTGTGGTCTTGCTCTTGTCCTGGTTGAGAAGACCAGGACAGGCATAGAACCAGGTCCCGTGCCGTGTCGTGTGAAGATTTAGAAGGAAGGCTCTGTGTGGAAGGGAAGACAATGACCTGTATTAATAACCAAGCAAACCCCGGCTGAGCAACAGAAGACAGATGCTAAGTGTGTGTTTACGGGGGGTGCAGTTCTCTTCTGGGCTGGATTTTCAAGTGAAATGAGTTAACAGGGACGATGGTTTGAGGATGGGATAGGAGGAGATTCTTTTCTAAGACTCGTAAAGTGCCTTCAGATATGTGCCCTCCTCCTGGGGACGTGTTTCAGGAGTCCTTTTAGGAAGTGAGTGACCTCCATGTGCAAAGAGCAGAGGTAGAAAACGTTTTGTTGGCAGGATAGCCTGATTTTTGGGTATTTGTGGCCTCTTTACACAGAAATCAAAATACATCCATGTTTCTTGCCTTTTCTACTAAAAATTGAGAAGGTTGTATTTTCAAAACGAGGGTAGGCCGGAATGGGCATCTTCGCTGGGTGCAGCCTTCTTTGAATGGTAAGACCAGAGTCCCTAAGTGCACGGCTGGTCCCTTCACTGTTGGTTTAATTTACAGTCGGCCTCTTAAGTTTCAAAATCTCCATTTAATTGACATTTTCGGGTTACCAAGATTGTGCTTTGTGTTCCTGTCAACTGTTCTTAAATTTTTTGCCATCATGGCTATGTAGCCACTTTAAAGAGTCTTTTTGGTTATTTTGAGTCACTCATAAGCAGATATAATGGGAACTACAATACATGCCATTAGGCCACTATTTAGTGCTTCTTATATGTTT
>NW_012109696.1:4538899-4539887 GCF_000951045.1 Mandrillus leucophaeus | reverse complement strand
CCCTGTAATCCCAGCACTTTGGGAGGCCAAGGCGGGTGGATCACCCAAGGCCAGGAGTTCAAGACCAGCCTGACTAACATGGTGAAACCCCGTCTCTACTAAACAAACAAGCAAATAAATTATCTCGGCATGGTGGCGGGTGCCTGTAATTTCATAATCTCAGCTACTCAGGAGACTGAGGCCGGAGAATTGCTTGAATCCAAGAGGCGGAGGTTGCAGTGAGCCGAGATCGCGCCATTGCACTCCAGCCTGGGCAACAAGAGTGAAACTCCACCTCAAAAAAATAAAAATAAAAAAAAATAGGTCTAAACGTAGAAAAGTTTTAGTAACAACAGACAAAGATTAAAAAATTGTGCCCCTGTATAGGGCACTTGCCGTGAATGGAGCTTTCAGGACGAGAACTGGCTCTGAGTGAGTCAATGAGTATGGAGAGAATGTGAAGGTCTAGGATATTCCTGTACATTACACTGGACACTTAGGCTACCCTACATTTATGAAAAGAAATAAAGTGACTGCATTACAACCTTACGATGGCTACATGACCACGTCTTAGAAGTTTTTCAGCCCTTCTCTAATCTTATGGGACCATCGTGGCATATATGGTAGGTATTATGGGGTGCATGACTATGACAGCAAGATGGCAAGCTGGGGACGCCAGGTGCCCTGTGAGCATCCCCTCAGTGGTGCTAGTTCCAGCTGTCATTACTTGGGCCAGGCACCATGGCTCATGCCTGTAATCCAAGGCAGAGGCAGGAGGATCACTTGAGCCCAGGAGTTCGAAACCAGCCTGGGCAACACAGAGAGACTCTTTCTCTCTCTATATATATAAAATTAAATTAGCTGGGCATGGTATTGCATGCCTGTAGTCCCAGCTACTCTAGAGGCTGAGGTGGGAGGATCACTTGATCCCGGGAGTTCGAGGCTGCAGGGAGCTATGATCACACCAGTGCTCTCAAGCCTAGATGACACAGTGAGGCTCTGTCTGAAT
>NW_012109696.1:4527364-4537609 GCF_000951045.1 Mandrillus leucophaeus | reverse complement strand
GGGGTCTGTGGTGAGGCTAAGGCCAGCAGCCGTGGGGCACTCGGTGGGGAGGGCAGAGGAGGATGTGAGGCTCTGGGAAGTGGAGTTCCTGAATTCAGCGCAGCAGAAGAGCTCTTTGGGGATCCCACAGGTACTGCCTCTATTCAAGTCCTCCCTACACTGTAGGCCAAGAGAAGCCGGGCAGCTCCACCTTGGGCCTCGCCTTCTGTTTCAAAGCTGCTTTTCTGACATTGACACCCAGCACCAGCTCAGTCCCTCCCTGGCTCCAGTCCTGCTTGACCTTGATTGATCCCTAAACCAACCACGTTCCTCAATCCACACCTCACTTAATTCAGCTCTGTCTATTCCTAATGTCTACTCATCACACGCTGGCTAACAGCTCAAGGCCCTGAAAGATCTTTAGGTGTTTGTGGTGATCCACACACTGGAAGGAGCAGTGCATTGAGACAGTGAAAGCATCATCCATCAGGTGTATCCGGAAGGATGGGGAAGGCGCTGCCTCCTCCCACCCACGCTTCCAAGGAAGCGGAATGAACCCTGGACCACACCACCCTCTTCCTCCACGGACTTCCTTGTGGCCAGGGCAAATCCTTCCAGAACTTGGAGCAACATCAGGTTTTAGAAGCTTTCCTGTGTAGACCCGTATTTTGTTTGAAACTAACATCAAAGAGCTTTCTGACTGAACATATTGAGTTCATTTCTAAGTCTTTCCTGTCATCCTGTTGGCTGTTAGCTCCATGCAGACAGGATCCTATGATTTTGCTCACTGCAAAACCCTATAATTTTGCTCACTACAAAACCTCATGATTTTGTCCCTAAAACATTGTGCACACATAGTAGGTACTCAATAATTATCTGTTACATGAATAAATTGCGCGCACACACACACACACACACACACACACACATCTCTGTTAATTAAACTGCAGTCTGCAGATAGTATCTTTGTAACAGGTTCAATCCTCAGGGCATCATTTTTACATACCTTGATTATTGACTCATATAACTCAATTCTGCTGTTATGACATCCAGATGGAATTTCTCTGCTGAAGGTTTATGTCGAAGTCGCCCTGAGAGGCCAGGAGCCTACCTGGAAGGCCAGCGTCAGTGGATAATGCGCATGGGCTGCCAGCTCTTCCCGTGTGATACTAGTAGGGCAGGCTTCCAAGCCATATATGGGTAAGTGTTTTCCTGTGTCTTCCTCTCTGTGGTCTTCCTCCGGATTCCCAGCCTGTGCACCTCCCTGTTGACTGAGGTCCTCGTCCTCACTGTCACACGCTTGCTCTCTGTGACTCTGTTGACCAGAGGGAGGTGCTGTGGTTTCCATTGACCCACCCTGTGATGGGAATTCTCAGAGCCCAGACAACCAGTTCTGCGTGGGTCTGTCTGTGCCTGAGTCAGTGCGCTGAGATCCACACTTAAGTAGTAGGCCGGGCGCAGTGACTCACATCTGCAATTCCAGCACTGTGGGAGGCTGAGGCAGGAAGATTGCTTGAGGCCAGGATTTTGAGATCAGCCTGGAAAACACAATGAGAGCTCATCTCTACTCAAAACAGAAAATTAGCCAGGCATGGTGGTGCACATTTGTGGTTCTAGCTGCTCAGGAGGCTGAGGCAGGAGGATCACTTGAGGCCTGGAGTTTGAGGCTGTAGTGAGCTGTGATTGAGCCACTGCACTCCAGCCTGGCCAATAGAGTGAGACCACGTCTCAAAAAAAAAAAAAAGTGAGAGTAAAATGCACACTGTCTGGGTGACAACCACTCTGCTGAATGAAGTTTGGCAAGTCCTCTGTAGACTGCAGGGACATCTTTTATTCCAGAAACCTGTGGGTGAACACCTGAGAGGGGGCACTGCGAGCACATGTGGTTCACGATTTCAGAAGCAGGGACTTCCGAGAGCTCACAGTCCCAGGACTCAGGAGCCCGCATGTGTCTGCATGTGTGACTCACACCTCCTGCCCTCTCCGTGGCCTGAGTGACCGTCTTCTCAGGCTTGAACTAAACCGGTTTCTAACTGGACTAAACAGGTTTTTTTCTCCAGGTCCAGACCAGGGGCAGAGGGGAATTCCAGAATGGGACTCTGAGCATTTCTTTCCTTTGCCTAAAACCCTCTCATGGGTCTCTACTGCCCTTGGAGAAAATCCAGAATTCTGGCTTGATCTTCAAGTGGTGCTGCATGATCCAGCCTTTCTCAGCTCTCTTGCCTCATTTCCCATCCCTCCCCACTTAACTGATGGTTTAGTGTGGGAGTCTCCGCTCTGGGATGCACCTAGGCCAAGGTCCCTCCTGCCTTGGGGCCTTGCACATGCTCCCCTCCCTCCCTGGAGGGGCCACCACTTCCCCACCTCACCCAGGGCTGCTTTCTCATCCTTCAGGTCTCAGTTTGGATATCAGTTGTCCCAGAAGCCTTCTTGTCTTCCACACTAGGGGAAATCCCCTCTTCCTACGGCCTTCCCTGAGGTGCTTTGCACCATTGCACTTTATTCGCTGTTTCTGTGCTTGCTTCACTTCTGTCTTTCCTGTGTAGATTCCACAGCAAGTGTCCCTTGTCTCAAGCCCAGGGATGAGAATGAGCTCGCTTAGAATCTATTGAATTTTAAGTCTATGACACCTCATTTGCAAGACTTAAAATCTGGCTAGCCTATTAGAAGATTTTCAGAAGTTCTAATGAGTGATTTGCAACTGTTTAAGAATGTTGTCATGTTTCTGGAAAGGAAATATTTAAAGCTTTGCTCTAATGGGTGGTTGAATGCAAAGAAAAAGACATCATAGTCAGTCTCCTTGTGCTTAAAACTAATCTCTCTGTTTCTTTGGAGCAGATCTCTCCACCTCAGCCGCTGTTGACACGGGGGCTGCGTTGTCTTCGTCCTGGGATCGTCCTGTTGGGTTGTCGGCTGTTTGGTGCCATCACTGGCCTCTCCCATGAGAGGCCAGCAGCACTGGTATGCAGTATGGCAATAAAAAATGTCTGGAGGGACATGGCAGTGGTCCCTGGAGGGCAAAGTGGCCCTAGGATGAGAATCCCCGACTTGGAGTTTTAACTGTAGGCAGCCAGCTTCATGCTGTAAGCATCAGACTCCGCTCACCTGCGTGACATTTGCTCATCCTAGAGTGCACACACAGGCTTCATACATACTTTAAAGGGCCATCCGTTTGGGCTATGTTTTGCTATAGACTCCAATTAAATATTAGGGCTTTAGGCATCCTTTTTCTTTTGCACTGGCCTGTTCGAATGCTGCTCAATCTATCCCGTGTGGAAGCTCACCTCCTGAGTGAGCTGTAAATTTTCCCTGATGCAGTTGGTATTGTTTTACCTAGAATGACACACTATCTCCGTGTTAGAGATGCTACAGGACCCTGGAACTCTTCTGTCATTCCTGTTTTCACTCCAATTTCTCAAAATGACTTTTTGAACATTGGGGAATACTTCACGTGCTTGGAAAGGAAGGCATTTGAGGAGATACTTTAAAATAATAAAAGGGAGGAGTTGGAAAGGAGACACAG
Source organism: Mandrillus leucophaeus (assembly GCF_000951045.1). Lineage (NCBI taxonomy): Eukaryota > Metazoa > Chordata > Mammalia > Primates > Cercopithecidae > Mandrillus > Mandrillus leucophaeus. The sequence continues at coordinate 4,534,107 of NW_012109696.1, read as the reverse complement.
TGACCGTCTGGGTAGGCCCTAGGTGGGGGCCGTGTCAGGGCTGCTTGATGAATGGAGGCTCCAGGGGCCCCCTGTTTGTTCAGTGCTCTTGTTCTGATACAACTGCGCACAAAACCGGCATTGAAGTGTCTGCCATTAAAACATAACATCACCTGACAACGGTCAGCCCCCAGGGCATTGCCCTGAGAAAGCCATATTGTTCTGCAGGGGCCGGGCCCTGGCCCATGGGGTCCTGAGACGTGAAGTCAAGCGAGGCCTGCGGAAGACTTTCCAGTACATTAGAAAGGACCTGGCCGCCTCCCATCAATACTGCCCCAGCCCGAGCCTGACAGATGAGAAAACACGGAGAACGCTCTCCTCTGACTTCCAAGTCCTCCTTTCTCTCCTTAAAACCCAGAGAAATGTGGCCCAGAGCTTAGTGGACTTAAAGCAATGGGTCTGAAAATACTTGAGGCAGACGGCTGTGGCTGCCTCATTTTAATTTCTGCCTGTGGCTGGGCATTTTAGATTTCCACCTTTCCCCGGTTTGAGACTAATCACGACCTCCCGGAATGTTTACCTTGCAAACCGCAAGGCCGTGAAGCATTCAGGGCCACATCCAGGCCACCAAAGCCTCAACCACGTTCTGCTAATGGTTTTAAAGTGCTCCTTCCGACCTGCATACAGCCTACGGACACATGAAAAAACGCTCGTCATCACTGGCCATCAGAGAAACGCAAATCAAAACCACAATGAGATACCACCTCCCACCAGTTAGAATGGCAATCATTAAAAAGTCAGGAAACAACAGGTGCTGGAGAGGATGTGGAGAAATCGAAACACTATTACACCGTTGGTGGGATTGTAAACTAGTTCAACCATTATGGAAAACAGTATGGCGATTCCTCAAGGATCGAGAACTAGAAGTACCATATGACCCAGCCATCCCATTACTGGGTATATACCCAAAGGATTATAAATCATGCTGCTATAAAGACACATGCACATGTATGTTTATTGTGGCACTATTCACAATAGCAAAGACTTGGAATCAACCCAAATGTCCATCAGTGACAGACTGGATTAAGAAAATGTGGCACATATACACCATGGAATACTATGCAGCCATAAAAAAGGATGAGTTTGTGTCCTTTGTAGGGACATGGATGCAGCTGGAAACCATCATTCTCAGCAAACTCTCACAAGAACAGAAAACCAAACACTGCATGTTCTCACTCATAGGTGGGAACTGAACAATGAGATCACTTGGACTCGGGAAGGGGAACATCACACACCGGGGCCTATCATGGGGAGGGGGGAGGGGGGAGGGATTGCATTGGGAGTTATACCTGATGCAAGTGACTAGTTGATGGGTGCTGATGAGTTGATGGGTGCAGCACACCAACATGGCACAGGTATACATATGTAACAAACCTGCACATTATGCATATGTACCCTAGAATTTAAAGTATAATAATAAAAAAATAAAGTGCTTCTTCCACTCCTAAAGAGAAAAAAAATTTCATGTCAATGCTCATACTTAATTAATTTACATTTTATTTTAAATACAGACAAATAGGAAAATCAATATTAAGTTATCACATAAAACACTCATGAAAGGATTTTTTTTTTGTGGATAAATAATGCATAAAGACTTTCGTGGATTTTTGGCACATTTTACTCTACAAACATCTTGTGTTTGGGATTATAGTTGGATTGTTTGAATATACCATGAGTTCATTTTCCCCTACTTTTAACACCAATTCCACCCCTCAATATTCTTGTCAATGACCCTTTTGCTTTTATTATTACTTATTTTTAATTTTACATTATTGTGCAACCATCACCATCGTTCCTCTGCACATTTTTTTTTCTTGCAAAATTGAAACCTTTGCCCAATAAACAATGTTTTTCTATTCCGTTTCTCCTCACTGGCTGGAAACCACCATTCTGCTTTCTGTCACTATGAATTTGACCATTCTTGGCACCTTAAATAAGTGGACTCTTACAACATGTGTCCTTCCGTGACCAGCTGATTTTACTTGGCATCATGTCCTCAAGGTACATCCATGTTGTAGCATGTGTCAGAACTGTCTTCATTTCTGTGACGGAATCATATTCCCTATGGAGACACCCCGTTTTACTTATCTGTTTGTCCACTGATAGACAGCGGGTTGCTTTCCTGTCTTGGCTACAGTGAATCTTGCTGCTATGAACATGGGTGTACAAATACCTCTTTGAGACCTTGCTTTCAGTTTCTTTAGATATTTACCAAGAAGTGAAATTGCTGGGGTATGTGGAATTCTGTGTTGTTTCTCTTTTTTTTCAGATAGTTTCCCACTCTGTCAACCAGGCTGGAGTGCAGTGGCACAACCATAGCTCACTGCAGCCTCAATCTCTCAGGCTCAAGCGATCCTTCCACCTCAGCCTCTAGAGTAGCTGGAACTACAGCCATATGCCACCATGTTTGGCTAATTATTATTATTATTATTTTAGACAGAGTCTCACACTGTTGTCTAGGCTGGAGTGCAGTGGCACGATCTCAGCTTACTGCAACCTCCGCCTCCTAGGCTCAAGCGATTCTCCTGCTTCAGCCTCCAGAGTAGCTGGGATTATAGGCACCCACCACTGCACCCAGCTAACTTTTGTATTTTTAGTAGAGATGGGATTTCACAATGTTGGCTAGGCTGCTCTCGAACTCCTGACCTCAGTTGATCTGCCCCCCTCTGCCTCCCAAAGTGCTGGGATTACAGGCATGAACCACCATGCCTGGACTAATTTTTTATTATGTGTTGAGACAGGATCTCACTGTTGCCTTGGCTTGTCTTGAATTCCTAGGCTCAACTGATCCTCTCGCCTTGGCCTCCTAAAGTGCTGAGATTACAGGCGTGAGCCACTGCACCCAGCCGTAATTCTGTTTTTAATTTTTGGGAATCACCATATTGTTTTCCACCGTGGCTGCGTTATTTTACGTTCTCACCACAGTGTGCGAGGGTTCCAGATGTTCCACATCCTTGCCAACACAATTGTTTTTGTTTTTGTTTTTGTTTTTTTGATAGTAGCCATCCTAATGGATATAAGGTGTGATGGTTCTTTTTACACAATTTGAAGTTGCAGAGTGAAAATTACAGTATCAATAGTGTTTTGATGTTTTCTCAGAAAATGCATATTTATTTTGTTTTATTTTAGCCTTCAAATGTTCTAAAATACATTTGTAATTTATAAAATTTGTAAAACAAAGGCCCCAAGAAGCACACAGTTATCTAACACATTTGACCACAGGAGGCTCTTCGCTTTCCGGCTCTAGGAGGAGCCCAGGTGCTGATGGCAAACCTGTGCTTAGCATGGAACAGATACCGCGGGCCCCTGTCTTGTCAGCCTGAGCTGACCAGTGCAGCTTTGGTTCTGAGAACTGGAAGGCTACTGTCACAAATGTCTAACAATGTGGAAGTGGCTTTGGAATTGGGCATTGGGTAGCGTGTGGAGGAGAATTGATGTGCATGTTAGATAGATCTCAGGTCACTCTGAAGAGATCGTTGGTAGAAATATAGATTTTTTGTTTGTTTGTTTGTTTTGTTTTTTTGAGACGGAGTCTGGCTGTATGGCCCAGGCTGGAGTGCAGTGGCGCAATCTCTGCTCACTGCAAGCTCTGCCTCCCGGGTTCATGCCATTCTCCTGCCTCAGCCTCCTGAGTACCTGAGACCACAGGCACCTGCCACCACTCCCGGCTAATGTTTCTTTTATATGTTTAGTAGAGACGGGGTTTCACCATGTTCGCCAGGGTGGTCTCGATCTCCTGACCTCGTGATCTACCCGCCTCGGCCTCCCAGAGTCCTGGGATTACAAGCGTGAACCACCGTGCCCAGCAGAGATATAGATGTTTAAGGCCATTTTGGTGAATGCTCAGAAAGAAAGGAACTGTAGAGAAAGCTTCCATCACCTTAGAGAGCACAAATATCATCACGAACGTAATATGGGTAGAAATACGAACATAAAAGGCTCTTATGGTGAGATGTCCAATGAAAATAAACAGCATATTATTGGAAAATGGAAAAACGGCAATCTTTGTCATAAAGTGGCAAAGACTTTGGCTGAATTTTGCTCAAGTGTTTTCTAGAAATTAGACTTTGAAAGTGATGGCCTTAGATACTCCGCTGAGGAGATTTCTAGGCAAAGTGTTGAAGGCTCAGCCTGTTTCTCTTTAATTGCTTATAGTAAAATGTTGGGGTGGAGAGAAATGGAAGAAGAAATGATGCATGGCCACTGAGCATTGGGTTCATGGAAGTTGTGATGGCCGGAAGGCAAGGATGTGGAGTCAGAAAGGCCTGTACTCATCTCTCCTCCTCTTTATTTTTTCGTGTGGTTGACACACTCTTGTGCAGATTGTCCCTGATGCCAAAATGCAACTTCTATTTTGCCCAAGGATGACTTTGAGTCTCCCTGAGACAAGGTCTCCACCACAGGCAGTGTACTTGGGAGGTGGTCCCAGGAGGGGGAAGTAAAGGAGTGGAATGGTCGGTAGGGAAGGGAAACCTCATGAAGTGGGTGTAAATAAGCTGGTTTACTGCCCTGGGCCACTGGGGTCATGTGGCAGGGGGACTCCCCTGAGGACTTGATTGCTCACATCTTAAAATAGTCCCACTGGAGTCAGTGTTTCTGCTCTGGCTCCATCCCACTGATTGAGCGTTGCTCCTTTAATAAAAATAAAACACATTTATTTATTTATGTTTTTAATAGAGATGGGGTCTCACTGTGTTACCCAGCCCAGTCCCAAACTCCTGGCCTCAATCCTTCTATCGGGCCTCCCAAAGGGCTGAGGTTATGGGCATGAGCCACCGCGCCTGGCCAAGGGTCACTCTTGACCATCAATTTCACTTCTCGGATGTTCTCTGAGTAGAATCATACAGGATGCAACCTTTGGAATTGGGTTTTCTTCATTTGGTACTCTTCTTTGCTGATTCTTTCAGGCTGAGGTGTGTATTAATAGTTCATTCTTATTATTGTTGAGTAGTATTTCATGATATAAATGAGTCTTTTTTTTTTTTTTTCTGTAGAGATAGGGTCTCACTTTGTTGCCCAGGCTGGTCTCAAACTCCTGGCCTCAAGAGATCCTGTCACCTCAGCCCCTCAAAATGCTGAGATTACATGCATGAGCCACCATGCTTGACCACATATTTTGAAATTATTACTTATTGAAAACCATATGGATTATTTCTAGTTTTTTACTATAACAATTAAAGCTGCTATGAACATTTCGTAACAGGTTTTTGTGTGAACACAAGTTTTCATTTCTTTGGAATAAGTGACCAGGAATGCTGGTTTACATGGTATTTACATGCACAGTTCTTAAAGAAACTGCCAAGCTATTTTTCCCTCTTTTCTAATATAAACATTCAGTGCTATAAATTTCTCTGTTAACACTATTTTACCAGTGTCCTGCAAACTTTGATATATTGTATTTTGCTTTTCATTTAGTTCAATGTACGTTTTATTTTCTGAGGCTTCTTTTTTGACTCATAGATTATCTAGACTTACGTGGTTTAGTTTCCAAGTCTGAGAGAATTTCTTCTTATGTTTCTGTAATTGATTACAGTTTGACTCCGTTGTAATTAAAGAATGTACGCTGCACGACTAAAATTGTTTTAAATGTGTTCAGGTTTGTTTTATGACTAGGATATCATTCATGTTGGTTTGTGTTTTGTGGGTGCTTAAAAATAATGTGTGTTCTGCTGTTGCTGGGTAGAGTATTCAATAAATGTTGACTAAATCTTGTTGATTGAGTTGTTGTGCTTCTCTACATCCTTGTTGATTTTCTGTATCAGTTGTTTATTCATTTGGTTTTTTAAGTTATTTTATTCATACTTCCTTTACTTCCCCTTCCTGGGACCACCTCCCACGTAAACTACCTGTAGTTGAGACCTTGTCTCAGGGAAACCCAAATAATAAAGACAAATAATTGTAAATTTGTCTACGGGTCCTTTCAGTTCTATAAATTTTGGTTCACATATTTTTCTGCTATGTTGTTTCATGCATACGCATTTAGAATTGCTATGTCTTCTTGACAGATTTACTCTCTATCATTGTGTAAGTTACCATTCTGTCCCTGTTAACTTTTTTGCTCTGAAGTCTACTTTATCTGATATTAATATTGCCATTCATACTTGTTTTTCTTTGATTGTTGTTTGCATGATACATCTGGGTTTTTTTTTCTTTTTTTTTTTTTAACCTATTTATATTGTTAGGATTGAAGTGAGTTTCATTTTTTTTTCTTTTTCTTTTTTTTTTAAGACAGTCTCATTCTGTTGCCCAGTGTGGTGTGCAGTGGTGTGATCTCAGCTCACCACAACCCTCTACTTCCTCGGTTAAAGTGATTCTTCTGCCTTAGCCTCCTGAGTAGCTAGGATTACTGGCGCCCGCCACCATGCCTGGCTAATTTTTGAAAAAATTTTTTTTTTTTTTGGTAGGGATGGGGTTTCATCATATTGGCCAGGCTGGTCTAGAACTCCTGAGCTCAAGCGATCCACCTACCTCGGCCTCCCAAAGGGCTGGGATGACAGGCGTGATCTACTATGCCTAGCCGATAGTGAGTTTCTTACAGATCATATACTATACAATTTGATCATGTGTGTGATGTTTTGGTTTGTTCGTTTGTTTTTTTTGTTTGTTTGTTTTTTTGAGACGGAGTCTCGCTCTGTCGCCCAGGCTGGAGTGCAGTGGCCGGATCTCAGCTCACTGCAAGCTCCGCCTCCTGGGTTTACACCATT
>NW_012109696.1:4518591-4527294 GCF_000951045.1 Mandrillus leucophaeus | reverse complement strand
GACACTCTTGAGAATGAAAGGGGGTACTCATGGAAACAGACATAAACTTGAAACATCTGTGCGAACCTGGACATAGCATCACCCCAGAATCAGGGAACCCAAGGATACTGCGCTTAGTTAGGAGCCTTTTTTTTTTTTTTTTTTTGTTTGTTCTCTTTGGTTTAATGTTCTGTCTTTTCTTTTTCCTGCCTTTCAATGGGTTACTTGAACACTGAACACTTTTTAGAATACCATTTTAATTCATCTATAGTGTTTTTGAGTCTATTTCTTTATATACCTTGCTTACAGGTTGCTCTAGGTATTTTATTAAATATGCATAACTTATAAGCCTAATGGTGTTATCATTTTACCAGTTCAAATGAGGTGTAGAAATTTAACCTTCTATCTGTTCTGATACCTTTTCCCATTTATTAATAAAATTGTTTTACATTTCTGCTATATACATTTAAAACCATGTTCAGTGTTAAAATATTTTGCTTAAGTTCTCAAACATGATTTAGAAGACTCTAGAGGAGAAAGAAGATGTGTTGCATTATTCATATGTCTACTTTTCTCCATTGTTCTTTCTTTCTTCTTGAGGCTCCAAGATTCTTACTTCTATTATTTTCTGGTAGTAAACTTTCCTTAGTTGTTCTTTTAAAGTGTAGATGCTGGTAACAAACTTTCTTAATTTTATTCAATTGAGAAAGCTTTGATTTCCTTCCTTCATTCCCATAATATATCTTAACTGGATATGATAGTTCTTTTCTTTTCAGCACTTGAAAAATGCACTCCTTTTTTCCTGGCCTCTGTAGTTTCTTCTGAGACATTCTCTATCATTCAAGTTTTTCTTCTGTAGGTAAAGTATCATTTTTGACCACTGCTTTAAAAATTTTTTTGTCTTTAATTTTCAGAAGTTTGACTATGATGTGTGTCTTGGTCAGTTGGGCTACAGTAACAAAAAACAAACAAACAAACAAACAAACAAAACACTGGGTGGCTTAAATATTGGAAATTGATTTCTCACAGTTCTGGAGGCTGGGAAGTGTAAGATCAAGGTGCCAGTTAATTCAGTTCCTGATGAGGATCATCTTTGTGGTTTCTCTGGTTAGGTCCTCAAACGTCTTTTCCTTGCTGTAAACAGACAGAAAGAAAGAGAGATCTTGTGTCTCTTCCTCTCTTAATAAATGCATTAATCCTATCATGGGGCTCAACCCTTGTGACCTCATCTAAACCTAATTATCTCCCAAAGGCTCCACCTTCGAATACCATCAAATTGAGAATTAGGACTTCAACATATGCATTTTGAGGGGACACAAACATTCAGTCATAGCAGTGTGTCTTGGTGTGTATTTCTTTGGATTTATTCTGATTGAGATTACTTAGTCTCCTGAAATTGTGTATTTATGTGCTTTGCCAGATTTGAGAAGTTTTCAGTCATATATCTTTTAGGTTATGTTTTTATCCCTGCTCTCTTTCTCCTCTCCTTCCTGCACTCCAGTGACAGAAAACTTACGTATTTTGACATAGCCCAACACGTCTGAGGGACTTTATATATTTATTTTTTAGTCTCTCTGCTTTCTGTTTTTCAGATTGGGTATTTTGCATTTTTAAACCTTTGAGTTCATGGATTAATTCTATCCTCTCTATTCTGATGTTTAGCCTATCCATTCTTATTTTTAAAATTTCACTCACTGTATTTTTTCCATTCTGAAATTTCCATATGGTTCTTCTCTCTCTATATTATTTTACTTGCTGAGACTTTCTATTTTTCCAATTTGTTTGCTTTCATTTGTTTCACAAATGTTTATAGTTGATTGTTGAAGCAATCTTATAATGACAGTTTAAAAATCTTCATCGGATTAACTCCAACATCTCGTCATCTGGAGATATATATATATATATATATATATACACACACCTCAGTGTCTACTTTCTATTTATTTTTGCACAACCACAGGACAATTTTTAAGATCAGGAAATGATCATTGATGCAATGCTAAAAGTTATTTCTAATTCATATTAAAAATCCATCAATTATCATAATAATGTTCTTTACAGCATATATATGGACACTCGTACCTATATGTTACATATATGTTATGTTACAGCATAAACAGGACACTCTTGAGAATGAAAGGGGGTACTCATGGAAACAGACATAAACTTGAAACATCTGTGCGAACCTGGACATAGCATCACCCCAGAATCAGGGCACCCAAGGATACTGCGCTTAGTTAGGAGCAAGGAGCTCACCCAGGGGAGCGGGAGGCTGGGAGCCGCGGAGAGGGGCATGCAGGGCTGGTGGCAGGGAGACAAAGGTTCTCTCTTCTGCCTGCTCTCCTTTGCTTACAGACTTCAGAAGCAGGCCATTCACCTAGGCAGAGGAAAACTAGTCAGGAGGAGTGAGGGGCAGGGAAGAGGTAGAAATGGTTAACTCTAGAATGGAAGCTGGAATTATCCAGGGTGAGAGGGAAGGTTGCCAGCACACCTGCCTGCTGGCTCTGGTGTCACACCTCTCTGGCTTTTCTTCCTGAACTAATTATATAGTGTAAAGCCGAACTAGCATCGTAAAATAATTTCCACTAATTTGACTTGTCGGACTACACATCAAACTACTGACTTGAATTCACTTAGATTTAAAACATCTTTTTGTCCTCAGTGATCTCAAGAGCCTTGAATGGGAGACAAACTGTGTACAGGAATCACACACAATCAACAGTCTAGATTCGTCAGAATGCAGTGAATTCAGTGGGAAAACAGTAGTAAGGGGGTAAGGGGTGGGGGAGTACTGATTAACACTTTAATCAGGCCAGGCGGACTGAAAAGACAGCATTTGAAATGAGTTCAGAAGGAGAGGAGAGGAGCTGTGGGAAGGAGGCATCCGCGGGGAGAGCACACCAGGCTGGAGGACCGGCCACGGCAAGACCTCCAGGTAGGAACGTGGCTGCAACCGAGCCTATTAGAGACTCTAGGGAGGTGTGTGAGGGGGAGGGAAGGGGCAGATGAAGTCAGAGAGGCCACTGTGGGCCCTGGACATTTGCTGAGTTTCGTGGGGAACGTGGCACCGCACAGGCCGGGGTCTGGCTCCTGTTTTATGAGAATCACACTGGTTGCTGGGTAACAGGAGGCTACATGAGGCCTCAGCCCCACAGGGAGGCCAGGGCAGGTCATCAGTGGTGGCTCATGGAGATTGAAGGGACATGGTCAAATTTAGGATATCTCAGAAATAAAGCTGAGAGAATGTGCCTAAGAGTTGGGTGGAGGTTTGTGGTTTGGCCTGAACCACAAGAAGGGTGCAGTTCCCATAGCTGAGATGGGGAAGGCTGGGCACCAGGCTGGGCCAGGCAGGAAAAGCAGACCTTCATTTGCAGGCAGGAAGTTTTGAGGGACTGATCAGATATCCGGGTGGACCTATTAATCTAGTCGCTGGCGTAGAGGAGAATGATCGGGGCTCCAGATACACCTTTGAGAGTCGTTAGCACAAAGAGGACACTTAAAATCAGGATGAGAGGGAGAGATTCTCTCATCCTTGCTACTTAAAATGTGCATGTCCCCACTCCCAACACCTTGAGCAGCCCCAGCAGCCTTACCTGCATTTGTTAAAAACACAGAATCTCTTGTGTCCGTGAGTTCTCATCATTTAGCTCCCACTTATAAGTGAGAATGTATGGCATTTGGGTTCCTGTTCCTAGTTAGTTTGCTAAGAATAATGGTCTCCAGCTTCATCCATCTTCCTGCAAAGGATATGATCTGGTTCTTTTTCATGGCTGCATAGTATTCCACGATGTATATGGTACCACGTTTTCAGTCCATCATTGAAACAACACACACTGTGGTCTACCAGAAGGTGGAGGGTCGGGGGAGGGAAGAGGACCAGGAAAAATCATTAATGGGTGCCAGGCTTAATACCTGGGTGACAAAATATCCTGTACAACAAATCCCTGGGATACAAGTTTACCTATACAACAAACCTGCACATGAGCCCTGAACTTAAAACTTAAAAAACATGCAGAATCTCGAGTCCCATCCCAACCTAGGACTCAGTCTTCATTTTAACAAACTCCCCATGGGATCTGTAGTTGTCTTAGGATGTGAGGAGCCCTGCCCTGGAGATTTTGTGTGGACAGTGAAGTGAAGAAGTGAGTGCTGGGGGCCTCAGATGTTCCAAGATCAGGGAGAAGAATAGGCACTCATGTAGCAGACAGTGAAGGAATGCTTCCTGAATAAACCCAAGCCAGGCTGTGACAGGGCAGAGCCCTGGAAGCAATAGAGGTGCATGTGGGGAGGGAAGGACCAGCGTCACGGATCTTCTCACAGAAGGCTGAGGATGGCAAGACTTGCCTTTATGGAGCATATGGCTAGATGGAGGGTCTTTTACAGACAGTGTGAGGAGAAGAAAAACTGGAGACAGGATGAGGTATGAGACGTATGTGTGTGAGGTGTTGGAGACAGCCCTGTGAGGTCAAAGAACTTTCTTTATTTCCTTTTGTTGTTGTTGTTGTTGTTGAGACAGGGTCTGGCTCTGTCTCCCAGGCTGGAGTGCAGTGATGCAATCATGGTTGGCTGCAGCCTCAAAATCCCCGGCTCAGGCTATCCTTCCACCTTAGCTTCCCAAGTAGCTGGGACTACAGGGCTGCACTGCCTTGCCTGGCTCATTTTGTAACTATTTGTAAAGAAGGGGTCTGGTTCTGTTGCTCAGGCTGGTCTAGAACTCCTGGCATCAGGCGATCCTCACACCTTGACCTCCCAAAGTGCTGGGAGCCACCCAGGCTTGAGCCACTATGCCCAGCCAAGGGAAGTTTCTTTTAAAACATCATTTTTTTTTTTAATCTTACAATGACAAAAGCAGTGTGTTTTTAGGCTGAGGGGAATGATCCTGTAGAGAGAGAAGAAAAGGGTGACATGCATTTCTGTACGATTCGTCCTTCTGTTACTGCCATTTTAGGACGCATGTAGCATGCCCGCATTCCATGGGGAGTGCTTTGCTTTACTGAGCCTGGAATTCCTTGAAGAACTGCATGTAAAACATTCAATAAATATTTGCAGAATTAAGCTCAATTAAAACAACATTGCTCTTCGAGTTTGGGCATCTGAACAAGAGTGCCTATTACAGATGGCATTTGTTGGTGAGGGGACAACAGCCTTTGTGCAGCACAGGCCAATAGCAGTTAGAGGCAGAGCTCACAGCCAGGAGCGCCACACACGGGACACTCGGCCCGGCCGTGCTTATGAGGGCCTGCAGCCCTACGGAAGTGTATGAAGTAGGACCAATTCCATTGAGCTGTGTAATAGGTAAATTTGGTCTCTTTAGCTTGCGATGTGATCTAAGCACATAGCCAGCAATACATCGTGGGGATGGCAAAGAGTGTTAGAAAAATGCACAGTTTCTCTGAATCAACTTGGCATGAGGTTTGTTTAAAATTGGCTCCCCGTGCTGGCTGAGAATTTGCTGTACCTCACTGTTGCTGTGGGACAGACCCACCCATTCCCAGTGGAACAGAGGCGGTGTTTCTTTGCCTTTGGAAGATGCTTTTTCCTCATCCTCACTGGCTGTGTTTACAATAGGAGCACTGTTTCCCGTGGCCGACGTGCATGGCCGGGGAGTTCACGAGAAAGTCATCAGCCTCCCCTCCTCTCACGCTGTGGGGCGGAATCAAGTCGTAAATAGAGTCACTTGTCTAGCAGGACATCAATCTATCCAGGTAGCCTCCACTTTCTGTCTCGGGCCATATGTGTCTGTTATTTATGTCAAGAAAATGGCATTTGCACAACCACTCTGACTGTTTACAGAAGTTTGGTTCCCCTGGTCGAGCTGTGCGTGCTGCCTGCTCTTAGCTCACAGATAAGCCATGAGGCTGTGCAGTTTCAAATGTGCTTCCACATCCCTGATAGAATAAACAGGGCAGGGCCCACAGCACCATCTGCCCAGCCCAGCCAACGTGAAGAGAGTGGCAGGGGCTCCAACAGCGTTCTCTGGGTCGCTGGGAGGTTGATGCGTTTTTGCTGAGAGAGTGCTGTGGTAAGTGGTATTCCTTCTGACCATTTATGTTTCAAGTATTTGTTGTAGGCGGGGCATCAGGAAGCCTTCATGTCTGACCCAGGAAAGTTCTCCATTCAGAAGCACCTGGGCCAGTGTTTCTTTGCAGATTTGCATTCTCTGTTCGTCTGCTGTTGGAGTCTGTATTTGGCAATGCCAACCACGAATCAGGGGAGCCTTTTTTGGTCGGAGGTTGTTCCTCAAATTCAAAATCAGTGACTCAAAGAGAACTTGGCCTTGACCCGGCTGTGATTGTTGCCTTCTCAATTAAACTAACCTTCCTGCTTCCCCGTTTATACAACTACAAGTACACAAAGTGGGCAAGACACACAGAAGGATAAATTTGTTGATCTAAGATTGTTGAATAAGATTAGGATATCAAGAGCTATTTTCCAATTAATAGAGCATGACAAAAGGCAGGGATTTCGTGTACTTTTATGTTATTAAATGCACTCATCACATGCACACACTTGCACATGCCCACATAGAAAGCCAGCATTATCCTTTTCCTGGTAACCACCCAGCTCTTCCATGGTGATTTCACATGAATGCCTCAATTTCATTTGGTGGCTCAGAAATTACTTTGATCTCTTTGAAAATAAAATAACTTAATTCTTAAGCATCAGTACTGTTCTTGATTTCTCTACATAGCAAAGGTTTAGGCAATTTACTATGCCATATAAAATAGAAAAAAAGTAGCCATCTGGTTTTTTTTAAATGGAGGTTCAAAAAGCTTATATAATTTTAGTTAGTGGCATTTATCTTGGTTTGACAATGTAGTGTAGCTTCAATTTAACATCTACTGCAAGTTGGACCAAAATTGAATATAGATCAGATCTTGAACGGATTGGAACGAATCCGTGGAACGAATTGGTCTGATTACGTGGTATTGCATGGTGCATGAATTTTAAACTAAATAGTTTCTTGCCCCATTAAATGTTGTCAACAGTATTGTTGTGGTGAATTATTTTCATTTCTTGTATATTTTCATATATACTTTTTTCTTTTATTAATCAATATTTCTTTATTTAGATGGGATAATAGTTCAGGATCTCATTTCTGTCTCCTCTCTCTCTCTGAAGGGCCTATTTACGTCTATTTCAGAGTAATTCTGTATTTTCCCTTTAAGTGTGTTTCATCACATCATACTCTGTAACTCTCTTTGGTTTTGTTAGAAAGACAAAGTACGTCTTTTTACTGGAGAAAATCAACGCGGAGACTTTCTTTTTTGAGGCCCACATTAATACTTACTGTTTTTGTTTTGCTTCTGCGATCCAGCTTCAGACCATTTCCTGTTTGCCATGGTATTCCCAATGCCAATATCCATTCAGGAATTTGAGATTCTGAGAAAACCGGGGAGAGGCCCGTGGAGCAGTCGGGGCTGGAAAGGAGACTGTGGGAGGCCACTGTCCCAGGAGTGTGGTTGAGCCCTGCTCCCCTTGGGTGGCCACCCACAGTCTCAGACACCCCACGCTTGTGCTTCTCGAGCCCCTCACTGGGCAGTGTTGTCTTATGTTTCCACAGAGGAAACACAGTTTGGCAAAATTATATCCGGTTTTGAAGTCTAACCATGGAAAGTGAAAACAGCATAGCTAGAGTCAGTCTCCTTTCAAAAACATGCTTTTTACTGTCATCTTGCCTGGTTTTCACGCTTTGACTTGTGCACATGTTTAAGTAGTAAGGCCTTCAGTTCATAAAAGTGGCCAAAGCCGTCACAACACCTGAGCGCGGCGGTGTGTCTTTGAGCCCACGTGCTTGGGTGGGAAGGCCCCTGAGGAGCACTGCTTGGGGCTGCTCTGTCAGACCCTGGCACACTCTCAGGGCCGCCTTGCGGGGACCAGCCGCCGCCCCGGCAGGAAGGAGCATCGGAAAAGCCGAGGTAAGCGCAGGGTCCAGTAGATCCGTGCCGTTGCCCATCAGGCACTGGCTCTGCCCATCATGAGGCTCTGGACTCAGGTCTCAGGCATCCACACTTCAGCCAGGAAGGGTGGATGGGGCACTTGAGGCTACGTGGGGCTTGAAGACCATGACAGAGGCGCTGGCCCAGAGCGGGCACAGCCATGGTGCAGCATCCTTTCCTGCCATCTTCACCGTAGCCTCTGGGTTCCTCATGGCCGGATGTGCCATCTTCACCGTAGCCTCTGGGTTCCTCATGGCCAGATGCCACCTTGTTGACGAGACCTCTGTCTGCTCCCTCCAGCCTCCACTTTGGCAGAATTTTGGCTGCGATCTTGGTTTTGCTGGGTAATAACAATAATGATGGCAATGTGAGACTGCTGTGCCTGGCACGTCCGAAGTCCCCTCATATAGTCGTCATGTAATTCTTCAAGGTGCTGTTCCACTCACCCTTACAACCCTGGAGACCGTCGGCGAGGTCACAGAGAAAGCCACCAGGGGCTTCCAAAAGATGGAAGGACTTTTCGTTTTTGCTTTATCCCTTCTTGTGTCATGTTAGGCATATGACAAGAACTTAATGAGTATTCATTACATTAGCATGGCAACAAAATGAGTGCTGTATGTGGAGAGTGTAGGGGTTTCAGGAAGAGCAGATTCCAGAATTTCTACACAGGCGTGGCTTAGTGCATGTGACCCACACCTCAATCAAGAAAAGGAGCATTTCCATCACCCAGAAATGTCTCTCATGCCCTTTCCAGTCAATCCCTGGCTCCTGAGGACCCCGCTGC
>NW_012109696.1:4512382-4513836 GCF_000951045.1 Mandrillus leucophaeus | reverse complement strand
GGCTAGTTTTTTGTATTTTTGTATTTTTTTTTAGTAGAGACGGGGTTTCATCGTGTTAGCCAGGATGGTCTCGATCTCCCCACCTCGTGATCCGCCCGTCTCGGCCTCCCAAAGTGCTGGGATTACAGGTGGTTGCTTGTGTTTTCATTCTGAAATTGTACAGTTTGAAGCCAGGTTTGGTAGCCTGCACCTGTAATCATATCTATCAGGGAAGTTGAGGTGTGAGGATCTCTTGAGCTTAGGAGTGTGAGGCTGCAGTGAACTATGATTGCACCACTGCACTCCAGCAGGGCCAACAGAGCAAGACCCCATCTCTGAAAAAAATTGCACAGTTTGTTTAGATATTCCAGATACAGGTTCTTCATCAGATGTAGATATTGTAAGCATATTTTTTCTGCTCTGTGGCTTGCATTTTTATTTTCTTAATGGTGTTTTCAATAGCATAAGTTTTTAACTTTGGTAAAGATCAATTTGTTCATTTTTTTTACACAGAAAGAAATATATTACAGAAATATACAGAAAATTTATTACACAGAAATATATTACAGTTAATATATTTTGTGTCATATTTAAGAAATCTTTACCAATCCCACATTTGTGAAGATTTTTTTCCTGTAGTTTCTTCCGAAGGCTGTATGGATTTAGCAACTATATTGAACCTATGATCCATCTCAAATTAATTTTTGAGTGTGGTGTGAGGTAAGGGATGCATTTTTTTTTTCCATATCAATAGGCAGCTGTTTCAACAACATTTGTTAAAAAGACCTTTCTTCATCCACTGAATTTCCTCAACATCATTGTTGAAGTCAATTTTCATGATAGATGTGTGAGTTTATTTCTAGGCTCTTTCTATTTCATTGATCTGTTAGTCTGCCATCACTCCTATACCACACTTCTTTGATCACTACAGATTCATAGCTAATTCTGAAACCAGAAAGTATAAACCCTACAATTCTGCTCTATTTCCCGTTTGTTTGGCTATTTTAGGTCCTTTACATTTCCATACATATTTTACAATCTGCTTATCATTTCTGCATAAAACCTGTTAAGTTTTGCATTCTGTATATACATTAACCTTCATGTTGCAAATATTACGTAATGTTATTCTTATGTAACAGAAAAACTATATATAGCATCACCTTACGTATGAGGCAGTCCAAGACTAGAATTCAGTATCCCTCATAATTTGTAACCTCAAGTTTGTTGTTTTAGAAAGGTCATTGTACCACTTTCCAAACATGCTAGTATTTTCTAATTTCTGTGTTTCTTCTTCCTGTCCTTTATTATCATATCTCAAATCAATGAGTGTTTCCTCTCAAAGGTAGCATCTAACCTCAGTCCCATTTTGCGTGGCCTCCTGGCTGAAAGTGGTCTGCCTTGCTTGGACTGACTCTTCTCTCTGTGACTGGAACATCTGTATGGCACTTGGCAGCTTGACGCCTCCCACGTTGCCT
>NW_012109696.1:4507272-4509057 GCF_000951045.1 Mandrillus leucophaeus | reverse complement strand
ACTTGAGGCTACGTGGGGCTTGAAGACCATGACAGAGGCGCTGGCCCAGAGCGGGCACAGCCATGGTGCAGCATCCTTTCCTGCCATCTTCACCGTAGCCTCTGGGTTCCTCATGGCCGGATCTGCCATCTTCACCGTAGCCTCTGGGTTCTTCATGGCCGGATCTACCATCTTCACCGTAGCCTCTGGGTTCCTCATGGCCAGATGCCACCTTGTTGACGAGACCTCTGTCTGCTCCCTCCAGCCTCCACTTTGGCAGAATTTTGGCTGCCATCTTGGTTTTGCTGGGTAATAACAATAATGATGGCAATGTGAGACTGCTGTGCCTGGCACGTCCGAAGTCCCCTCATATAGTTGTCATGTAATTCTTCAAGGTGCTGTTCCACTCACCCTTACAACCCTGGAGACCGTCGGCGAGGTCACAGAGAAAGCCACCAGGGGCTTCCAAAAGATGGAAGGACTTTTCGTTTTTGCTTTATCCCTTCTTGTGTCATGTTAGGCATATGACAAGAACTTAATGAGTATTCATTACATTAGCATGGCAACAAAATGAGTGCTGTATGTGGAGAGTGTAGGGGTTTCAGGAAGAGCAGATTCCAGAATTTCTACACAGGCATGGCTTAGTGCATGTGACCCACACCTCAATCAAGAAAAGGAGCATTTCCATCACCCAGAAATGTCTCTCATGCCCTTTCCAGTCAATCCCTGGCTCCTGAGGACCCCGCTGCTCTGATATCTCTCACACCACATTAGCCTTTCTGTTCTTGGACTTCATATAAATGGACTTATACAGAATTGCTCTGTTGGGCCCATTCTCTTTAGGTTAACATAATGTCTGTGAGATCCATCAATGTTGTTGTGCATTCAGCATCCTTTTCCTTGTTATTGACTAATGATTGTACCACAGTGGGTGTATTAGTCCATTCTCACACTGCTAATAGTCATGTCTGAGACTGGGTAATTTATATAGGAAAGAGGTTTAATTGACTCACAGTTCAGCATGGCTGGGGAGACCTCAGGAAACTTACAATCATGACGGAAGAGGAAACAAACATGTCCTTCCTCATATGGCTACAACAAGGAGAAGTGCAGAGCAGAGGAGGCAGGGAAACCTCTTTAAAACTATGAAATCTCCTGCGAACTCACTCACTGTCACAAGAACAGCGTGGAGGTAACTGTCCCCATCTTCAGTTACCTCCCACCTGGTCCCTCCCACGACATTTGGGGATGATGGGAAATACAGTTCAAGATGAGATTTGGGTGAGGATGTAGTCAAATCATATCAGTAGGGTTATTCTTTCGCTAATGAATCCACAGTTGGAATGTTTCCAGTGTAGAGCCATTGTAAGTAAAGGTCTGGGGACATTTTTATACAAGGTTTTTGTGTACATAAAAACCTTTTTGAGTTCATTTCTCTGGAAAATTGCTAAGAGTGTAATTGTTCATTTTTAGAGTAAGTATATACTTGACTTTATTTTTAAAATGCCAAAAGTTTTCAAAATGAAATACATGAGAATTTCAACAATATTGAAATTTGAATTGCTCCACACATTCACCAACATGTGGTATTCTAAGTATTCTTCGTTTTAGTTATTGTTGGATCTTAGTGGTTTCTCCTTGTGGTTTTAATTTGCACTTTCCTATTGACTAATGATGTGGAACACCTTTTCATATTCTTATTGGCTACTCGCATATTTTTTGTTTTTGACTTATATCTTCCAATAGTTTGCTGGTTTTTATTAGGTTGCATGTTTTCTTTTCTTTTTCTTTCTTTTTTTTTTTTTT
>NW_012109696.1:4491922-4501417 GCF_000951045.1 Mandrillus leucophaeus | reverse complement strand
CTCTCCGAACAGAGAAGCATCCAATGTGGACCAACTGCATGAAGCGATGCTGCCCACAGGTCCTTGTCTTTCTACCTGGGTTGGCCACAGCTTTCCTGGACCCATGGGCAGAAGCTCTGCTGGCTGCCAGCTATCTTCCATGATCAGCAGTGTGCTCCTTGCAGAGGCATCAAGAGGATAAGACCACCTGGGAAGATGGGTACAGAGTGCCCGGTGGTTCTTCTCTCCCTCACTCACCATTGTGGGAGCACAGTTAAGCCCTGATAGGACCGGCTTCCCTTGAAGAGATGCACAGGAGGTTACTCTGGGATAGAAGCACCTGTCCTGAGGTTGCAGCCACACCAGGACTTGCCGGCTGCCCGGGGAACCTGCAGCTCCTTAGTAGCTCATCCATCCACCCAGGAGCCCTACCAAGTAACGTGTGGCCCACAGACTCATGGCGCACGCTTCCCCTGGGAGCTAGCCAGAAAAGTAGACCCAGCTTCGACTTGCCAATTCACAGTCTGCATTTTAACAGCTGCTTTGGGGATTGGGGGATCCATGCCAGGGTCTGAAAAGCCCAGCCCCTGGTAAATCAAGGAAAGGTTCTGTCCAGGAGCCCCACGCCAAGTCTCCCTGTAATAAGTAGCTGCTGATGAATGAATGCACATTTTACAGGTTAGTAAGAGGAAGAGGAGGCTTCATTTTGTATCATTTGGAGAGTGATGAGTTTCAAACAGTGAGTCCGGAAAATGCCATGGAATTCAAGGCTGACTGCGGATTGTTCACTGGTCACAGCCTCAAGACATCTGGGGTGAGAAAGACCTGCAAACTGTGCATAGCCGGGCAGCAAGAGTGACCGCAGATGTGGGGATACCCATCACATAAATAGGCAAGTCAGGGGTGTGGATCTTTATTTGGGTGGCGGTATTGGGCAGGGTGTAAAATTGGTTTTAGATATTCTGAGTTTGAGAAACTCATGGCACTTCCAAGTTGCAATGCTGATTGTTCCATCATTCATGAAATAGCATGTGACCCGGGGCAAATGTCTTAACTCTTCAGGATCTCTCGTCCTCATCTGTGCAATGTGAACATCCACATCAGAAGGTACTACGACTACTAACTGAGACAAAGTACAGGCATTTTTCAAGCCTAGCACAAAACAAGAACTTGACAAATATTACCCACAATAAAAGTAAAAACATGAATAATAAAATGTAATGATGGGAAAAATTGTGTGTGTGTGTGTTTGTGTGTGTATCTCTGTGTGTTTGTATGTGCGTGTATTTGTGTGTTTGTCTGTGTGTGTGTATTTCTTTCTCCGTGTGTCTCTGTGTGTGTGTGTGTCTGTGTGTATGTGTGTGTCTCTCTCTGTGTGTCTGTACGTGTGTCTCTGTGTGTGTGTTTGTATGTGTGCGTGTGTGTGTCTCTCTCTGTGTGTCTCTCTCTGTGTATGTGTGTTCTACACATGGAATGAGTGCATTAATACAGAATTGATGGGGTATATTTTCCAAAGGTAAGGAAAGCTAAGCTTTTGATGATATGTGTGTTCTTTTATATTTTTAAAGATTTGTCTATAGAGCACAACCTTGCCTTCACTCACTGTATACTGAGAACTACAGACATGGTGATGAATAGATTCCTTATCTTTTATAGATGTCACTGAACATGTGACTTCTGTCTCCTGAGCACCAGGCAGCAGCTACAGAGATGAAAGCAGAAGCCATTCAATCCATAGTTATGGCCTTGGTCTGAGTCAATTGCCTGCCATTTGCCGGAGAAAGAATGAATGAAGATAACTTTGGATACAAGAATACCCATGACAGCGATTTTCTCCTATCAACCATGCCAGCACTGAGGGGCATTCTTCATTTATTGTGAGGATATGCCCTCTCTTTTTGACCTGTTTTCCCCCAAAATATAGAAATATCACAGTAACATTTTACTTGTCAGAAACCCAAGCTGCTAACAAGCTCACTAAATTAGTTAATTTTCACATTGCTATAAAAAACTTCCCTGAGACTGAGTAATTTTAAAGGAAAGAAGTTTAACTGACTCACAATTCCACATGGCTGGGGAGACCTCAGGAAACTTACAATCATGGCAGAAGGGGAAGCAGGCACCTTCTTAACAAGGCAGCAGGAGAGAGAGGAACGAAGGAGGAACTTCTAAGCCTGTATAAAACCATCGGATCTCGTGAAACTCATTCACTGTCATGAGAACAGCATGGGGGAATCCCCCACCATGATCCAATCCTCTCCAATCCTTGACACATGGGGATTACAATTTGAGATGAGATTTGGGTGGAGATACAGAGTCAAATCGTATCACTCCCCTATAAAGAAGCTTCCCTGAAACGAAAACAAATGTAAGTATTTTCCAACGCACACTTGAGGGAGATCTCAGCCCTTGTGGACCATCCCCTGTGCCTGGCTACGTGCATCTTCTTAGGCTGCTACTCTTGAAGAACACTTATACTCCCTGCAGAGTCTTCAGAGCCCACTAAACTACCTTCTAACCTCCTGCAGGGTAGAGGATGTGGGAAAGAAGAGGTGGCCCTTCTGCATGTTGGGGAGCCACCGGGGTCTGGTGTGTGCACTATGAGGCAGTTGAGTGTGAGGTTGGAAGGTCTGTTCAGGCTTCCTCATTCCCAGACCCCCCCCATGATCTGGCCTTTCTTCCTGGAGTCAGACTCCACCCACACCCCAAGGATCCTAGGGCTTCTACCAGTGCTGCTGTTTCATTGGAGCTCCAAACTTGCAGAGCCAGCTGTCTCTCAGCCACCTCTTTTCAGATGTCACACCAGTATCATAGATTTGAAGTATCCAAACCTTCACTCAGTATCCACACATTCTCCCACCCCTAACATGCTATTTCTCTTCCACTCCCTATCTGGCCATCCAAACCATAAACCTCTCCCTCACAGCACAGCAATCAGCAAGTCATGGTGACCTCATGGGGAGTGTTCCCCCAAGTTGTCCATTTTCCTCCATCCCCACCCTGGTCTGGGGCCCACGTAGTTGACCTGGGTCCCTGAACCAGCCTCCGAGTTCCCTCTCCCTCTGCTGTTTTACTGCTTCCAATCCTTTCTCCATGACAGCCAGGGTGATTGTGCTCAGTGGCACATGTGATCCTGCTGCAGCTCTCTCTGGGTCTCCTTTTGTTCTTTGCACAGAATCCCAATCCTAAGCGATCACCCAACCCTCTTCAGGCATTGCCTCTGGCTGACCCTGAAACCTAATGTCCTGTCCCATATCCTCCCAGTCCAGTGTCTGAGCATGCTCACTTCATCTTGTTCCTTGGGGTTCAACCTCCCCTACACCTCTGGGTTTGTCTGGACATCTGGACATCTTGTCCCACAAGCCCCATTCTGGGCCTACCCAGCCCAGCATCTGAGCGTGCTCATTTCATCCTGTTCCCCAGAGTTCAGCCTCCTCCACAGCTTTTGGTTTGTCTGGACATCTGGACATCTTGCCCTCTGTCCTCCACTCCCCAGCCCAGCATCTGAGCATGATGATTTCATCCTCTTCCTCACCTCTGTGTTCGCCTGGCAGCAGCAGCTTTTCTCCTCCTCACACTTTCTCTCCACTAAGAGCCACATCATCTTTTGGTTTCAAAGATGGTTGACACTTCTTTCATGAAGCTTTCTGGGATCACTGAAATATGGGACAGACGCACCATGACACAAGCTTTCTTGGTGGCAATGATAAGCCCGCTGCCCTTGTTCTTATGGTGCAATATTGTGGTTGCTTGTTCAATGACTTTCTTCCCCCTTAGACTGCAGGAAAGGAAAGAGAAGTGACAGTAACCAGGCATCCTGCTAAGGACATTGCACATACTATGTCATTTAATCCTCAAAGCCTTTGTGGATGAGAAACTGAGATTACAAAAGAGTAAGTGATTTTCCCCAAGTGATCTGGTGTGAAGGAGCTAAGAGTCAAGCTCAGGCAATGCAAGCGATGCCCATCCCCACTTTACTCAGCAGTGGGACCAGGCCTTCCCCTCTCCTGTGCTTCCAGGGTCTCCAGAGCTTAGAGAGTGCACAAGAAAATCCATGCTCAAATTTCATGGGGTGCAACAAAAATAAACAGGCTATGACCAAAAAAACAGGGAGAATGTATTACTGTAGGGGATAAATGGTTGCCCCATGGAGGAACTGGGTTTAGCAGGGCAGGAGCCAGGGTGGCGATTGGTTTTCAGGGAGCTCAAGAACAGCAGAGCGGAGTGCTGCTTTCTGGAGGGCTGTTCTTGAATCTGCCCGGAGCGCAAGTCCTTGTGAAGCGAGTGCCTGGAGGTCTCACTCAATTCCTGTGCCACTCGTCTATGGCTGGGCATATTGACCAACAGTGTCCCCAGGACTATATGACCTGGAGAAGATGCCACAATGACAACACCCTCAGGTCTTCAGTGGCAGACAGTACAGACACTGACCTATTCCTGAGTCTGACGGCTCTGGGTGAGCACGTCTGGGTTGCGTTTGACTGATCTCACTGGCACATCTGTGGTTGCTGCACATAGGTTAGGTGGCTCTGCCGATTTGACTGGGCTTGCCCACGAGCTGGATGACCTAGAACCACCTGGGTGGGACCCTGGGTGACCTCTTTGGGGCCTATGCCATCCTCCAGTGGACCATCCTGGGGAATGCCAACAGGTAGACCATCTCTTCCGCAAATGGTTGAGGAAACTGCATCATGCAGAATAATGTAATCAAACCCTTATACCAGACACAAAAATCCACTCCAGATGGATTAAAGGCTTAAACCTAAGACCCCAAACTGCAAAAGTCATAGAAGCAACCTCTAGGGGAGCATCTTCTAAACATTGGTCTTGGCAGTGATTTCCTTGATATGACCCTAAAGCACAGAAAACAAAAGCAAAAATAGGCAAGTGAGACTAAGCTTGCTCAAACTAAAAAAGCTCCTGCAAGCGAAGAGCAGAATCAACAGAATGAAAAGGCAGCATGTAGGATGGGGAAAATATTTGCAAGTTATAAATCTGATGGAATTAATATCCTAAATATATTAGGAACTGCTATAACTCCACAGCCAAATAAATAAATAAATAAGTAAATACCATGACTAAAACATGGGTGAATTTTCACTTGTCCATTTTCTACAAATGCACTTCACTGTACATACATACTTTGAGAATCAGATTTATGAAACAAGTCCACTGGTTTATAAAATGCATGATTAATTTATAAGAAGTACTTAAATAGTATCCCTTTAAATATATACATGTATAGAATTATGACAGGCACTTTGCTGTTATGTAAACTAAGCTAGTTTGAGCAACTTCTGTGAAAATCTTGTTCACTGCTAATATAGATTTAATTTTTTATAGCTAAATAGAAATTTTATTTTGCTCCCAAGGCCAATAGCCAACGTTCCTCAGTAGAAGCCTCCACAAGGCTCTACTTTACCATAAGATGGGCTCTGCCTGTCCAAGGGAAAGTTAAACAAAGAAGATTAAATGAGAGCTCAACATTTTTAAGGTAAAATTAAAATGTACCGGAGCTTCTGCTGGGGTGATGGGCTCTCACTGCATGCTCTGTGTTATTACGGGGGCACCAGGTTCTCAGCAGGCCTCTGCAGCTGAGCAGTGGGCTTCAAGCAAGAAGATGTTTTCATGTGTACCAACACAGAGCTCCAAATTGTCAGAAA
Organism: Mandrillus leucophaeus; assembly: GCF_000951045.1. NCBI lineage: Eukaryota > Metazoa > Chordata > Mammalia > Primates > Cercopithecidae > Mandrillus > Mandrillus leucophaeus. The sequence goes on along the minus strand of NW_012109696.1, from coordinate 4,495,775 downwards.
TACAAAACATTTGCATACATAGATGTGATCTATGAACTCTCAAAAAAAAAAAAAAAAGAGCAAAACCAACAAAACACAGTGTGTATTGTGTATGATCTAGCATCACAGACATATTTCTGATTCTCAGGACACACATAGAAGACAATCTGTCCTCTTATTTTGCAAGGGCCAACATTGGTCAACTGTGTTTTGGAGAGACCACAGGTGGCCTTGGCCAGTGCATGGCCCAAAACATAAAGCCTGTGAGTGGGGGTGCTGAGGAGTGAAGGGAGGAAAGGTGGTGTTTCTGCACTCCTGGGTTACAACAGGAAATGCAGTTTTCAAAGGCTGCAAGAACCCTAGACTAGAATAGTTCATCTGGGTGTTAGAAATAATTTTATTTTTATTGGTTATTTCCTTTAGTAAGAAATAAAATTAAGATAGCCACCTGAAAAAGGTTAGATTGGGATATTAAATTTTTTTTCCAGAAGTGTTTTGTTGCTGTTAAAAATAAAATTAAGAAAATACTGATTTAAATAAACACTTAACTATCAGAGCCTAATATTTTCTTTTCTACTATGCAACTAAAATAATCAAGATGGTACACAAGAAGAGTTAATAAAGGAAAAACAACATTAGGAATTAGAATAGATCCCAGTTCAGGCCATGAGAGGCCCTGAGAAGTGCATTAGAAAACGTGCATATAAATCTACATTCTTGGTTTAGATGTGAAGTGTGGCATCTGCCCACCTCCAGGTGGATAGGAAGGGGTCTAGGGTGCACCAGGCCCTCTATAGTGCATAGACACCAGGCTTCAGCCTACCCATCCATACCCAAAGGAAAATAAACCCAGATAAGAGATAAACATGTGTGCCCCAAGCTCAACTCCATTGCACAGTGGATTTGCATTATTAGCTTGAAAATGGAGAGGAAGGGTCTACTTTAAGACCACTCATCAAAGAAAGCAGAAGGACACTTTAGAAAGTGCCCCTTTTCCCTATTTTTCTATTTCCCTTCAGAGTGGGCAAAATGTTGCAATTGATTTTGGGGATTTTTTTTCTTTTATGACAAAATTCATGCAAATAATTTACAAGAAGATGTGCCATTTCTGTCTTTAGGTACAAATTATTACATGTTCCAGAGTCTTACAAGTTAAGCTTCTGGAATCTGTGGAATATGTAAGTCTGGTGCATTTAAAGCCCATCAGGAGGGGCTTGCTCAGTGTTGTGCCTGGTCGCAGCGTGTCGATCTGGGAACAGTAATCGGGATCAGGAGTGCACAACCACACTGCCCATCTCCACAGAAAGAGCACACTGAGAAGACACCTTCGTGGCTTTAGATTCACCGCCAAGATCTGTTTGTGTTTCACATAAAATCTTGATGACTGTGGAATAAACTGCTTTGGCCAACATCCCCATATTTGGGAAAATGTTTTGCTGAAACTAGATGAGAGAAATGGGTTCAAAAATGTCTTGGTAGACACTTTTTAATGTCTCAACCTTATGAACTTCGATGGTTTGAATGTGTTTCTCCAAATTTCATGTTGAACTGAATCTCCATTATAGTGGAATGAACAGGTAGGGCCTGGTGGGGCGTGGTAACTCATGCCTATAATCCCAGCACTTTGGGAGGCAGAGGTGGGTGGATCACCTGAGGTCGGGAGTTTGAGACCAGTCTGACCAACATGGAGAAACCCTGTCTCTACTGAAAATACAAAATTAGCCAGGTGTGGTGGCACATTCCTGTAATCCCAGCTACTTGAGAAGCTGAGGCAGGAGAATTGCTTGAACCCAGGAGGCAGAGGCTGTGGTGAGAGCAGCGATTGTGTTACTGCACTTCAGCCTGGACGACAGAGCAAGACTTTGTCTCAAAAAAAAAAAAAAAAAAAGAAAGAGGTAAGGCCTTTGGGGAACTGACTGAGTCATGAAGGCCCATCATGTATCAAGTTGGTTGATAGTGTTGTTGATGATATTTTTGTCTCTTTGATCTATTAGTTATTACAAGATGACTATTAAAATCTACAAAGTTATAAAGTTTTGTTTATTTCTCCCTTCAGTTCTGTAAGTCAGGGCTTCTTGTATTTTGCTGCATATGTGTTTATGGTTGCTTTATCTTCCTGATAATTTGTCCTCTTTATCATTGCCAAATGTCCTTTTAAATCTCTATTACTATTTAGGTTTCTACATATGTTTTGTTACTTATATTGTCACTGTAGCTTTTTGCTCAGTGTTAGCATGATACATATGATACATATATTTCTACCCTTTTACTCTGAAATTGTGTATTTCATTTTTAAAGGGGATTTCTTTATTTATTGTTTCCTTTTTTTTTTTTGTTTGTTTGTTTTTTGTTTTTTGAGATAGGGTCTCACTCTTTTACCCAGGCTGAAGTAAAGTGGATTTTTTTATAGACAACATGTATTTGAGTATCGTTCTTTTTTTTGCAATCTTATAATCCCTGTCATTTAACTAAAGATTTAGGCCACTTATATTTAACATAGTTTTCTATATGCCTACATTTAAATACACAATCTTGCCATTTATTTTCTATTTATTCTATTCTTTGTTACTGTTTTCTGCTTTTTTTTTTCTTCTCTTCTACAACTTTCTATTCTCAAGTAAGGGTATATATTTTTCTCATTCTCAATCTTACTACAATGACTTTTTCTGCAATGTGAAGTTCTCTAGGAAAATAAACAAAGGGGCACTTTGACATACTGTGTCTTTCACCCAGTTACACTAAAAATAAAATTATAAAAGAGGTGTGTTTGAATGTGTTTGGCTTCCTGAAGTAGCAAGGAACAACAGACATCATCAACATTATTTTATAATCTTATTTATTCTATGTTCATACTATTGTCAAGGATACAATGCTCCTGAGGTGCTTGCTATAGAATGAATGTCTGTGTCTCCAAATTTTATACACTGAAGTATTAATCTCCAATGTAATGGTATTAGAATGTGGGGATTTGCAAGGTGATTAGGTTTAGATAAGGTCTGGAGGGTGGAGGCCCCAAGATGGAATTTGTACCCTTACAACAAGAGGAAGAAGCTGGGTTCAGTGGCTTACACCTGCAATCCCAGCACTTTGTGAGGACAAGGTGGGAGAATCACTTGAAGCCAGGGGTTCCAAACCAGCCTGGGCAGCATAATGAGACTCTATCTCTGAAAAAAAAAAAAAAAAAGAAAGAAAGAAAGAAAAAGAGGAAGTTTCTATATTCTCTTCTGACATGTCAATGCCAGAATCACATATCGGAGATAAGTTAGCATTTTCTATTTATTTGAACATTGTCATCAATTCTGCTAAATGATTATTGAATAATGTAAATTTATCACCAAGCACAAAATAGATCACTACGAGCACAAATATTTAAAATTTCTAATTTGTTTTTACATTTTGCAGGAATGTATGATAGGGTAACCAATTTCCACAAAGTAAATAATTAGCATACATTTCTTTATTTTTTTTTATTTTGAGAAAGAGTCTCACTCTGTTGTCCAGGCTGGAGTACAGTGGCGTGATCTTGGCTCACTGCAACCTCTGTCTCCCTGGTTCAAGCAGTTCACCTGCCTCAGCCTCCTGAGTACCTGGGACTGCAGGTGCTTGCCACCACACTGGCTAATTTTGTTATATTTTTAGTAGAGATGGGTTTCACCATGTCAGTCAGGCTGGTCTTAAACTCCTGAGCCCAAGTGATCCTCCCCACTTGGCCACCCAAACTGCTGAGATTACAGGCATGAGCCACTGCACCCAGCCAGCATACATTTCTTTAGAAGTGAAATAGAAATACGAATTCAAGAATTAAAAGAAACAATATAGACCGGGCGCGGTGGCTCAAGCCTGTAATCCCAGCACTTTGGGAGGCCGAGACGGG
>NW_012109696.1:4490998-4491641 GCF_000951045.1 Mandrillus leucophaeus | reverse complement strand
AAAAAAAAAAAAAAAAAAAAAGAAACAATATAATATTATGAGATTTAGAGTGCTTATTCATATATTTTATCATTGATGATGATATTCATTATATATTTTTATTTCATTAAACATTTAAAAAATGAGTGTGACAATTTATTTTCTAATACATATATAATACAACAGAAATGACTTATTTATAATTGTGTAAACATGGCATACGATTAGAAATCTGTATCTATAATATGGTTCTACAATTCTTTCAATGGACAATTGCAAAAACCCATATTCTTAAAAACAGAATTTCTGGGTCATAGGTTATACATTTTATGGTCATAATCATTTTATTAACAGTAGCTAAGCCCTGGAAACCACCCAAACGTCTGTCAACAGGCAATGGACAAATGAGTTGATATATTCACTCAATAGAATATTACTCAGTAATAAGGAGGAATTAACTATTCTTGCAATAAACAACATGGATAAATTTCACATTCATAATGTTGAGTGGAAGAAGTTGAATTAAAAATTACATATAATATACATCAATTTACACAAAATTGTAGAACAGTCAAAATTAGTCTAAAGTGAAAACATTCAGAACAATTTATTTAGAAGAAAATAAACAATTAAATGAAAAATTCTACGTTTGGAAATATAAAAA
>NW_012109696.1:4477414-4490283 GCF_000951045.1 Mandrillus leucophaeus | reverse complement strand
CCTTCTCCTAAGTCTCCATTATCTATCATTCCACTGTCTATGTCAACATGAATACATTTTTCAGCACCCAGTTATGAGTGAAAACATGCATTATTTGTCTTTTTGTGCCTGGCTTGTTCCGCTTAAGATAATGGCCTCCAGTTTCATCTAAGTTGCTGCAAAAGACATGATTATGACTGAGTAGTATTCCAGATATGGTTGTTTTTCACTTTACTGTGTGTTACGCAGTTCTCCAAAGCACTGTACTTATCTCCATTCCTACTAGCATTGATTGAAGCTCCACTCTTCAGCGAATTTGTGAAGAAAATATTATTCATTGTTATTTTAGTTTACATTACTGTACATTACATTACATTGTCAATTACTTCTCATTGGCTAGCAAGATTGAACATCTGTTTATGTTTGTATGCATAAGATTTTCTCATCTGTCAATTGCTTACATGTGTCCATTATATATTTGAAAGACTTTTCATATTTTCTAGATACAATTCTATTTTTTTGGTAAAAAAATTTTTTTTTAGTATATTACTTGTATTTTAATGTTGATTATACTATGTTTTATTATATAAGAGTTATAAATGATAATGTAGCCATATTTATCAAGCATTTTCTTTATTATTCATACAAATTTTGTCTTGTGAAATAAATTATTCTCCATCCCAAGGTTTAGGATGCTAGGTCTTGTTTGCATAAATTTTATTAAGGATTATATACATATATATGTATAAAAATATTACAGATACATATATGTACAAATACACATACATTTCATACATATATCAGTGAAGACATGTATATGTATTATACATATAAAATATTGGCAAATATTACAATAATTATATAATTGGTCATTTAACTCAAATAGCTAAAAACCTGACAAATTATTCCAAACTCTTTGTGTTGCTGTTGTCTTCTATATAAAATGGAGATTATTTATTTTACTGTATTTTATCAGTGCTTTATACATTTATAAAAGTGAAGTGCTTAGAACAATGCCTGGTATCTTAAAACTCTTAATAAAAACTTGGTATCATTTTGTTATCATTATTATGTTTTATACTGTTTGTTTTCTGGCCTTGGTGTAAGGCTAGGCTAACATAATAAAATGGCATGAAATTCATTTTGTATGATTTTAAAAAATATCTACTCTATCTTACAATCTATTTCATAAAAAAAATTATGTGAACATGATTATTTTTCCTTATCAACCATTTAGGTTGTTTGAACATTTTATGAGTCTTTAACTAAAATGCTTTTTATATATGCTCACTGTCTTTTATATTTAATTTATATTGATTTTATTTTTTGTGCTATTTTAAAATTTGTTTTCACTCTGTTTTTCTAAATTTTTGATTTGATTAATAATGTTCATTCCCTATCCCTTTGTAAATTTTGAATATAAAGTAGTAACTTTTCCCTGAAATATTATGTTGGTGTACCCTACCAGTGCTTTGGTTTTATTCAGTTTGAAATATCTTCTAATTTCCCCTAGAATTTTTTCTTTCAGTAATAAATTACTTGGGTCTTAGTTTTTAATTTCTAAATGCTTTAGTATTGGTGACGATTTTGTATTACTTTCTTCTGGGATTTTTTTTTGTTAATAGAAAATAATATACACTTATTTGGCTTTTCAAAACTTTTCTGAATCCCACTGCATGTTAAATTTTTAAAAGTTGGATACACTTAAAAAGGGAACTGAGAGTTTTGAAATCTTTGAGTACAGGTTTCTATGGATATTTATTTGATTAAGTTTGATAATTTGTGTTATTCAAATGTTTCATTGTAACTAATTTTATTTGCTTGCTTTATTCATTTTCAGAATATTCTGTTAAAAGCACTTATTACAATGACAGATTTGCCCACTTTTTTTGCCTGTTTGTCATTGTTTATGGACTCTATGTTATTACGTACATGTAGGATAAGTGCTTTTATCATTTCTTTGTTTCCCCTGGTGTTTCTGTTTGCTAAAAAGTCTATTTCATTTGTCATTGACAGTTACACCATCTTGTTTTACTGGTTGGGTTTTTAAAATACCTCTTACTTTCACTATTTTTGCATCTTTATATGTTTCGAGTTATTCTTTTAAAATGCATATAGATTTTCACTTGCTTCTTTCTGATAATCTACAACTTTGAATAACATAGTTTATTATTTCTGTCTTTAACTGATAACATATTTGGGGTTATTTCTGTCACTATATATTAAGTTTTTAATTTACCATGTATTCTCATTTCTTCTTTTTTTCTTAGTCTACATTTTTAAAAATTGCATTAAATTAGGCTTATCTACTCATTTCCCCCTTATTATCAATTTGATACTTTTATTTCCTATTTACATAAAAACATCAAAATGTTTGCTGATATGGTTTGGAGGTTTGTCCCCTCCAAATCTCGTGTTGAACTATCATGCCCAGTGTTGGATGTGGGGCTTAGTAGGACAAGACTGGATCACAGGGGTGGATCACTCAAGAATGGTTTGGCACCATCCCCTAGGTACTGTCCTGGTGATAGTGAGTGAGTTCTCATGAGACCTGGTCATTTAAGTGCGTGGTGCCTCCCTCATTCCTCTTACTCCCTTTCTTGTCATATCAGACGTTGGCTCCCACTTTGCCTTCTGCCGTGATTGGAAGCTTCCTGAGACCTCTCCAGAGGCTGAGGCTGTACCATACTTCTTGTACAGCCTGCAGAACTGTGAGCCAATTGAATCTCTTTTCTTTATAAATTGCCCAGTCTCCGTTATTCCTTTATAGAGATGCAAATGGACTAATGCATTTGTTTATTGTATAAAACCAATCAATAGCTTTATGTGAAGATTTTATTAACTTTTTTCACCAATAAAATTTTAATGTTTAACCACCATTAAAATTTTATTGGTGAAAAAATGTTTACCTCTCAACCACTTATTCATATTCATTGGTATTTTGTTCAGTCTATTATTTTCATATCATTTTTCAACTCACACATGACTATTTTTAGTAACAAAGTTTTTCAAGTTTATCTGTGTTTACCAGTATTTTTCCTTAACATTTTTCCTATCATAGTCTTTATTTCTGTGTTTGTGCTTTTAAAATTGAAGCACAACCTTTACTGTTCTCCTGGCTATGATGGGATAATGTAAATATTCTGTCTTGATTAAATAAAAAAACCTCTTGCGTTTTATGTTTGAATGACTATTCTTACTAACTAAAAAGGAAAGGTCAAAACATAGTTATTTTATATAAAATAACAAAACTTGTCTTAAGAAAGAGCTCTTAATAGACCTAGGCCTTGAAAGATAATCATTTAAAATGGAAACAATATTCATAGAAGCACCAGATCTGTACATTTTTGCTTATGACATTTGCTGAAACCTCACGTAGGAGATGTTGAATGATACTTTAGTTGGGCAAGCATTTTAGGTTTAAAATTATTCGCACAGTATATATTGCACTACACAATGCTTTCCAGATTTTATAGTTGCTGAAAAGCTAGTTATTGTCATTTTGAAAGTCTTATGTCTTTTATTTGTTTGTGTTACAGCTTTCCTCTTGGTGTCTTCTGCTTTTGAGGTGTAGACTTTTTAAAAATTGTATTTCTAAGTGTTTATGTGCTTTCAAATTGGGGATATATGTATTCCTTTAATTCCTGCATTTTTAAAAATGCAGACTCTCTTTAAAAATCTTCTTTCTCATTTAAAAATATTTATTACTTCTACTTTTTGTCTTTTTCATTATATTCTTCAATCTCTCAAACTTTATTTCATATACTCATCTATTTCTTTTTCTGGGCTACCTTGTGAGTACTTTTCTTCCCTGTCTTCCAGTTTAGTAATTCTTACTTATCTATATCTAATTGCCTATTTAATTCTTTGATAACAGTTTTAAAATTCACCAACAGTTTTTGTGGATGCTCTAGGCATTTTGCTTGTTGACTTTCTGAAGGGTCAGAGAGAGATAAGAGGCGCTTATTAGGACAGTGTTTTGAGAAAACCAAGCGTTCGCAGGAAGATGCCAGTGGAAGCGTCACCAGAGCCCTTCATCACAACAAGGTTCCTGCTCATTCCTCTCACAAGCAAGGGCACTTTTGTGAGAGTTTTGATGGGACATCTTCAGGCATCCTCCTTACGCTTCTGAATTGGCTCCTTCCATTTCTTTTTGTTTCCTAATTTTAAAATATCTGTAAAGGGCATCCATTTTTCTTCAGTTAATAATAATAATAATAATAATAATAATAATAAAAGACTGCATTGCCAGGGTTAAATTCCCAGGACCGTCAGTTCCTTAGGGATGGACTAAATGGGGGCGTCATCACTTACAAAAATGTCTTGAATTTGATGGTGCTTATGTTGAGAAATAAAGTTTATATTTTTTATTTTTATCTTTTATTTCTATTTCTATGAACTTTTAAAAGTCTCCTATATTATAGTATATCTATATTCTAGACGTTATCTATTTATCTATCGTCTGCCTATTATCTGTCAGCCAATCTATCTGTTCTATGTATGTACGTATGTATGTATCTATCTGCCCGACTATCATCTATCATCTATCTATCTACCTACCTATTTACATAATATGTAATTTATCAATCTATTGGTCTATTTATCTATCTATCATCTGTCTATATCTATTTATCTATCTGCCTATCTATCTGGTTATCTCTCTCTCTGTCTTCTATCTACCTATTTATCTACCTGTCTGTATTTTATTGTCTATCTATCTATCTATCTACCTACCTACCTACCTACCTACCTACCTATCATCTGTCATCTACCTATCTATGCCTTTCTCTCTCTGTCTGCCTGTCTGTCTATTTGTCTGTCCCTTTGTCTATCTGGTTATATCTCTCTTATGCTACCCTAGCCTGTTCTGTGTGCTTTGCCTATCTATCCTTTTATTGCCATCAAATCAGCAATAACTCACATATTTAGTGTCACTGATTCGAAGCCATACTTCAAGAGGAAGAAACTGACAATACCCACCAATTACCTTGCAATTATTTAGTCTAATTTATGCTAAAACTCTTAAAATATACAGAAGTATTGAAATGAAATAACAATTAGCCTTAGATGTAAAGTATTACTTTTTAAGGCTGTTCAACCAATGTTGATGTGTTAAATCCATTTCATGTAAGCAGTAACCACCCATTTAAGTAAAAAAAAAATTATGCTTTAAGAATGAAGTGTGAACCCAGAAGTAATTTATTATTTCAATGATACCTAAGAGATATTACTAAGTTACTATCACTTGTCCATATTTTACTAGCTATGCAATATCAATCCCCAATTTTTAAGTGTACAGGGCCCTTTTCTGTATTACAATATTTTATGAATTACATATGATAGTGCTGTAATTCAGATCAACTTTAGTGGCATGTGATCTCCTGACACTTTCTTAAATACGTGAACTCCAGATCTCAAATGTGGAAGGGAGTATGTTAAATCGTAATGAAACTAAACCAGCGATATGTTTGCCACAGAAAACTTACTTGTGGATGGCAGAGATTGAAATGATAATGGGTACATAAAAACCGCAGACATACCCTCTGTTAAAATGAGAAATATGTGAGTATAATATATTTAATAATAAATATACAGACTTTTAAATAAAGGTGATCAGACTCCAGGTTGTTCCTTGGCCTTCCCACTCAATTACCTGTCCAGACGCCTCTAAAAATTCCTCTAAGTCTCTCTCTAAGAGATGACTGAATAAAACGAAAAGTTTTTATTGGCAGCAACTAAAGACATGTGAGCCTTATTTAGGAAATAAATTTTGATTGAAAGATAAATGACCCGCTATGTTCTTTGTATCAATTTGAAAATAGATTGAAGCTTCGAGAGGAATACAATTGATTTTCTCGGTTCCATTTCATTGGCAGCAGCTTTTCTAAACTGAAAATTGGTAGACATTTAAAAATCTGTTTCATGCTTTTAAAATATGGTTTTACGTTTAAAAACTAAAAATTCGTAAGAAATTAAAGTCAAAACTCACCTGCACTTGATATTGCTGAACTCTGGGGTCATGGCCATTAGAGGCAGCCCTGTGAAGGGCTTGACATGAATTCTGCATGCAAATCAAACTACTGGGGAAGGAGAAAGCATGATCGACATTCAGTCCAAACAAGAGACAAGGAAGTCACCAAGCAGTCTTGCTGGGGCCAGCGTGTGAACCACACTGGAACTGCAGTGAGGGTAAACAGGAGGTAGGGGATGCTTACAGGTTCAGGAAACTGTGAGGGAAACCGAAAACTAGAACCAGGAGAAGCCCGGGGCTCAGCTGGTCCACAGCATGATTCATGCAAAGGGCACTGGAAGGAGAGGAGGGGTGGAGTGAGGACCGTGGCTAAGGCTGATGAGGCCTGTGTCTCAAGGGGAAAGGGAAGGTCTCCGAGTCGTGGGGTTGGTGACCAGGGTTCCACTGGAGGAATCTGAGTGCCGTGTTGTGAAGAGGCAAGAGGGATCTCCCATGAGCGCCCACCATTTGTTAAATATGTGCTCTACATAATGCCTGATTCCCTCAGAAACCCTGAGCAATAAGTCTTACTTTCTTCATCTTCAAGGTGATGAAACAGGGAAGCAAAGTTGCCTTAATCCAGGCAAGACCAAAACCCAAAGGTGTCTGGCTCAAACCTCAGGGCTGTCTCGCCACCCCATGTCTGGCTCAAACCTCAGGGCTGTCTCGCCACCCAAATCTCCCCGGAGACTGGGCATGATTTGGTTCTGTTGGTTACTCTGAGAGAGAAAGGGCAGGGAAAACGGGTAGGTTAAGGCCCTAGCAGGGAGGGACGAGAGATAGAGAGGGATGCTATGGTCGCGGAGTTCTTCCAGGCAACGTACCTGGAGATGGGAAAGAGCTGTGAGGTCCCAGAGCCATGCCCCTGTGGGTGAGAGGCCTAGAAGTCACAGAAGGCAACAGCCAGCTGTGGCTTCCATACGTGCTAGTGACACATGCGCCTCCGTTTCTTCTTGTATTATATGGGCGTCACCGCGTTTCCTTCACACCTTGGCACAGGAGATCACAATCGACAATGCAGTGAGAAGCACCCGCAATGGGCTGCAGATATTAGGCGTGAAGACAGTGAGTTACTCAGCTGATTTGTTCCCTGGAGAGTCAGGCTACCTGGTCATCCTACTCAATATCCAGGACTTCCCGAACCTCGAGCCTGGGTGGGCACCGTTCAGAGGCCCCCAGCCCCTGCACTTCTCCTCGAGGGCCGAGCTCACCGTCACATCCCTGGAGCTTGGAACTAAGTAACCACTTCATAAACACATGGATTTCGGGGTGCCCAGGCCCCCATAAAGAGATCAAATTATGTCTCCTGCATTCTGCTGTAATGAAATGAATCATAAAATATGTTTCAGAAGAAAAGTACTATAAAAAAGTTTCAAAATTGTTGTTTGAAAAGGTAAGTTATAGACACCTGTAAGATAATTTCTGGTGGAAAAGTTGATTGCCTGCTGACCCTGGGTACTGGGAACAGCCAATATTCAGCACTCCTCACTCCTTATTCAGCCTCCAGCACCTCTGTGTGGTGCTGTTACAGTTTGCACGGACAGCTGGCAGGTCCAGGAAAGTTAAATACCTGCCCGGGTCATGGGGGCAGTACCTGGGTGGAAGCTTTCCTATGAATTGAAACACTTACACCTTTTTGTTAACGAAATGAGATGTACACAAGTAAAGTCATGTTAATTGACAGAGCTGGTAGATTAGAATTGTGCTCAGTGAAGTCCTGAATTATCCAAAACCATATCAAACACCCAGCCCAGTTTTGTGTGATTAACACAAATTCCTTTTTCATCAAGAGTCACCCGTAGATCTCATTTTGCCAATTATCTAAAGACTGTGGTTCTTTGAATAAACCAACTCTCAACTCCAGAGTGTTTGCTTTGTAGGAGTCTTCAGTTTTTATTCCAAGTCACAAAGAACCACTTGTTCTTCACATGAAAATAAATATGCAGAGAGAGAGAGAGAGTGAGAAAGAGAGAGAGAGAGAGTGAGAAAGAGAGAGAGAAAAGGAATAATTATGCCCAAAGGATAAATCAGCTAAACAAAAGTGATTTGGAACTTAAAAAGCAAAAAGGGGAAGAGAGCATGGAGACATTTCTGTGCACAAGAGGAAAGGAAAGAAGTAGTTTAAGGAAAGGTGTGATTTTTTTTCAGCTATCTTCTGTCTAAAATTAAAAACTAGAAGACAGTGTCTATTTTTGTCTTTATTTTTCCCTTGAAATGTTTAAACTTTCGCCATGGAAGAATCACAAACCTCTTAACCGAGGCCTAGTATCCTGATGGTGAAGCCTCCTGGGTAACCAACAAAATGCTTTTCCAAAGCAGGTGCTACTGGAGACTCTTCTGTCGGGACAGCCCTGGCCTGGGTCTGCCCTGCTTGCTCAGCACCTTAGGAGTTAAGAATAAACTTCGTCTATGTCTTGCTTTGTGGACCTGCTTTAGGCAAGTGGAACTGGTTTGATTCTTAGTTGGAGGAAGCAAAACACAGAGAATAAGTCAGGGACAGATGTCCTTGGGGCCAGTGACAATTTAGGTTCCCAGCCAGGAGTGAGAACTTCTGCAAAGCACAAAGGTTTCCAGTGCAAGAAGCCACCCAGGAGTTGAACCAAATCAGCCCCTGGCTGACACAGGCCTCCACCAGGAGGCGGTCCTGACCCAAGCTGAGTTCCAACACCGTCCCCTTGTGAGGGCCAGAAGGACCTTCCTGCTCTCCTCCCTAACGGGAGCTGCGGGAGACTTGTAACGCGTCCCCATCCACAGCTTCTCTTGGAATCTGCAGGCCCAAAACTTCCATTACAGACTCCGGGTAATGTTGATGGGGTTTCCCGAGTAATCCTGTGAGATTTGTTTAATAACTACGCTGTTTCAAAACAGAGAAGGGATGGGTGTTCTGATTTAATTAGAAACTGCTATAATCGGTGCCTTTCCCTCCAACCGCAGAGTGTCTGGTGCGCCACCACCAGTGGCTAGGAAGACTTCCTTACATTTGCTGGCAAAAGCCACTGTGGCCGGCACGTTGGGGGGTGTCAGCTTTTAATTGTAACTGTCTTGCAGAGCGGTGTTGTTTTAATATCCTGTATAGATTTTTATGTAATACACTTACTTGCAGGCAGCCCGAAGCAAGAATCAATTCTGTGAAGGGCTCTTCTTTTGTTAAAAGCCAATCTTGTTTTAATGATGCATGAAGAAATATTCGAGCATTGACATTTTTCTGTCAGGTTTCTTTTGAAAAATCAATTAAGATAATACTGCTTTGACCTAGTTATCTAGTTAATGCTTATTAGGAATGTAATATGATTTACTGTCAGCATAATAATTTTTGTATCTTATCCCATTAGCTTGTGCATATTTCAAAGTGTATTACACAATGGTCACTTCTTAAAATGTAATGTAGCAGAATGCATTAATTAGATTGACTAGGATCATTAGACAGAAACTATCTCATTGGCTCCTTGTATCAAATTTGTATACAATCTTTATCAAGATAGTGCATTATTTACATGCCTAGAAAACTGCTTCTTAACCAGAGAGTGGGACTTAGCCACTTTCTGCACGCCCAACTATTCTTTTACGAATTACAAATACTTGATACTTTTGCTTAAAACTGATTAATTTGGGGTTTGTCATTATGCATGAAATGTAAGCAAAATAAGTCCCCAACAAATTAAAAATTGTCCTCCCAGATTCAATCCTTAGCAACTTGCAATGCTGCGAACATTCAGATAGTATAAGGTGTGCTGGGAAACCACATAAATATGCAAAATTGGGCATTATTTCAAACTGGTCCTCGCCTTTCTTTGTTGCCTTTGTGTTAACAACTGTCGATGGCACTGTCAAGAAGGGAGCACTAGCCAAGACCCTTCCAGGGAAATTATTGATTTCTGCCCGTTCGGGATTCTGAAGTAACCAGCGGCACTGCAAGCTTAACCTTGTTAAGTGGAACCCAAGTTAAATCTCTCACCGCTTCCAGCGTGGGGTGGGACCAGCAGTGCAAGTTCGGCTCTCTCAGTTAGGACTCACCCTTGTCCTGGGAATCTGCCGGAATGTGACAGACGGCCAAGCCACGTGCTGTGCTTCTGAGACGAGGCCGGTGAAGTGAGGAGTGACGCACCTTCGCGAGTCAGGGCTTTCGGCAGCCTTCCCTAGCTAATCATCATTTATTTCTGTTTCTCTGATAGGACGCCGCCAGCATGCATATTGACCCAAGGAATCTTCGGAATGGACCCTGCTTCTGATCACATCTTCACTTGCTCGAGGATCACCTGTGGCACGTTGGGCTCTGAATGCAATCCCCAGGTCACCCCATTTCATGCATCTGTATTTTAACCTCACTGCCCATCAACATGCATCTCAACGCATCCAAGATACCACCCCCCCATCACATGAGAGAGCATTAAAAATAAGCCAGTTCAATGCACAAATATGAGGGCGACAATTGGAAAGACAACGATGTTTCCAAAGAACGTCCAACCTTAACTGTAGCTTTTCAGTTTCCAAATTCTCTCTTCTTTATGTCATCATTTCCCTGAATCACTGGGGCCCAGCAGTACCATTCTCAGTCAGATGTCTGCCTGAGACACATCGTTTCAAATTCACCAGTAAAATGCTTGCACTTAACAGAAGTGACCTTGTTTTACGCACGAACATGATGAATATATGTGGGTGGCTTACCCGAGCTGTTTATTTCCAGCCTGGTAATATTTCAATTAATTAAAAGGGAAACATCAATGAGCGAAGATTCTGTTTCCTATGATATTTTATATTTTCTACGTTTATTCAGAATTAAGGGTTTTAACGTTTTTTTTTTTTTTTTCAGTTACTCACAATTTTCCTCTCCCTCCCTCTCCCTGGTTCTCTCTCTTTCTCTCTCTTCCCCTACCCTGCCCCACCTCCGATTCTCTCTCCATCTTAAAATGTATTTCTCCAGGGGCATTTAGGGTGCAAAAGGTTGCCAGTTGTTCTTAATGCAGAGAGCATCTGAATCCTGTAGTGTGTTGATTTGAATAAAGCAAGGAACGCTCTCCCTAACGTGATGGCCTCTTGCAGGGCTGAACGGGAAAGGGACGTGGCACAGTCTGGCAGTGCGTGGGAGCAAAGGAAGCCTGCACAAAGGGAGGCGGGAGAAAACAGGGAGGGATCTGAACACACACTCAGTAGGGATCCATTGTGGAGGAAGCCACGCTAAGGGAGAGGGGCTGCGATGCTCTCGGGCGTGTGCACATTTGCATACGGGCTCGCAGACCCCGACGCCGCGTCGGGCTTGTCACTTTTAAGCACCCAATTAATTGACTTGACGGTGCGGTGAGCTTCCTGCTTTCAGGGAGATGCTACTGCGGACTGCGGTTTTAATTATATGAAATATTAACCGCGGATTGAAATTGGAAACCTGAAGTTATTGTTTAATGATCACTGATCAGATGCATAGCCCAAATAAAGCAAATGAGGATGGTGGACCTGGGCGTTTGGATTTGGGTTTTACGTTATTATCTCTTTCCTAACTAGGCACTTTTCCTGCGTATCTGAACTCTTTTGCCTTTTAACTGTGCCTGCAGTTGCTATAGTGATGGCATAATTTTGTAATGGTCTAAAAATGACACTGGCATAGATACTGACAGATAGGAATTAATTCACTAACAAGTAATTATGTAGCGAAATGTTGACTGCCATGCAGAAGGTGCACGGTGACACATTTTCTGTTTTTCAGGGATGGCAGTAACATTAGCGTTGGTCATTAGTGGTAGACATCTCAGTACAGTGTTGGATACAGACTTATATGCAGACCTATTTAGTTACCTGTGTGACAGCCTTGTTCAGGACACCAGAAACAGCTGTCCCAGCCTGTATGAGCCAAAATAATTAGGCCTGTCATCTTCTCTCTCTGATTTCCCCTTCAACCTGCTCCACAAAATGCAAATATTTGGCTTTCATTGTCACATTCACCTTGACATGGATATTGCTTTGGTGCATAACTGGATGAGATGACTCAGAATTTGCATTGTTCATTCTAATAAATTTGCTTCCCCTCCATTGCATGGCAGGACCCATCAGATAAAGTCTCCCGGAGTGTCATCAATCACCAGCCTTGACAGACGGCTTTTGCCTTCATTTGTTACATACGAGAACATGCTTAATTATTTGTCCTGTAATTAGTTGGGAAAATGTCAGGAAATGTCAACTCTCTGTTCGCTGTGGAAGGACTCGGCTTGAAAGCCGGGATGACTGAAGTGTCATTAATGCCGCCTAACTAGACGAGGATCAGCTGGGGAGAAGGGAGAGCTTCTGAAAAAGTAATCACGGTGAGTTAGGGGAAACGGAAAATCAGCCCCCATAACAAGATGTGAGTCCTATTAGCAAACAGTTGTGTTTTTTATCTGCTAGGCTTCACAATAAAATATAGGAGAGCAAAGTGAAGAACAAATATGTTGGATTGATATAATTTCTGTCACATCCTCCTTGTCATCTCCTAAGCCAATCATGCTTAATGTATTACTATAGGGAGCACCTAATATTTAATTTGCAGATTTAAAGCTCATCTTACCATTGGATCGCACAGTGCAAAATTCAGTGAATATGCAAAGGTGAATGGTTTTGCATTCATCTAATGATGTGATGAATTGAATATGTAAAATTAAAATTGTCATTGTGCTATTAGAACCCTTTACTAATAAGAGCAAATTGCCATTAATCGTTCCTTGGCAACAGCAAACAAAAATAAAAACTTATATATGTAAAAGGATGCACTGAGGATGAGAAACAGGCAGGTCGACTTCAGGCATAGAGTAAGTTTGCTTCCATAGATGTCTTGCCCATGCCGGGAATGCTGAGAGGAGCTCATTGTTAATTTCAGCAATGGGCTGGAAGGCCTTCAGGGTATTTCCTAGCTAAC
>NW_012109696.1:4464914-4472414 GCF_000951045.1 Mandrillus leucophaeus | reverse complement strand
GCTGGAATGCAGTGGCGCGATCTCAGCTCACTGCAACCTCTGCCTCCCGGGTTCAAGCTACTGTCTCGTGCCTCAGCCTCCCTAGTAGCTGGGATTACAGGCGCCTGCCACCACGCCTGGCTAATTTTTAAATATTTTTAGTGGAGACGAGGTTTCACCATGTTGGCCAGGCTGGTCTCTAACTCCTGACCTCAGGTGATCTGCTCGTCTTGGCCTCCCAAAGTGTTGGCATTACAGGAGTGAGCCATCGCACCCTGACGACTTGGATTTCTTTGTGAAAAAGGATATTGAAGGTTTGGGTTCATCTGGAGGCAGCAGGGGCAGCTTCCTGCACACTGGTGGTAGGGGAGCTGCTCCCAGTATGCCTGTCCAAGCGGCTGGCACATAATAGGTGTTCAGTTAATGCTGCATTAGGACAAATGGATAAATATGCCTCTATGCGCCTTGCATTTCGGGAGGGGTGTAGAGCGACAAGACCCTCCAGCTCCCAAATCCTTGCTGGTGTTTCCTTTGTTGGGTCTCGTGATAAACCCTGGCTTTTCAGGAAGGGGGTGACTAGGATGGTGGCACTAAGAAACCAGGTGAGGAGGGGAAGGCCACGCTGCCCCATTCCAAACTAATAGACATGCATTTCCATCTCATTTTGGCCTGAGCTTCTGTATTTGCCACAATAATTTTAAATTATTCTCTTTCTCAGTCCCCGGTCCGGACAATCAGTGTTTTATGTGGGGAGAGAAACATTGCACCTTCTAGGAGCATGATTAGTGCCATTATTGAAATTATTATTATATCTATACAGTCTCAAGAAGGGAGCGACAGGATGCTGAGAAATCCTCTTCTAATAAAAAAATGTCTGACATCATAAAAGTGGCTCCTACAGGATGCATATTCTTAAATCCCAGAGCAACTTCCCACAAATAAAAGAACAGCATCGTAGGAAATACTACTTAAAATCACATGTAGATTAAAACAGGGACAGCCATGCATATTGGGATTTTAATTTTCATTATTGCATTCATTATATGATTTAAATGAGATTACAGCCTAACACACACTGTATCTTGTGATTAAATAACAATATGTAAGTCCCTGTAAATCTTTCAGGTTATTCTTTTCTAAAATTGCAACTTACTCATTTTGACATGCATTATGTATTGAGTTTCAAAGCTATATAAAGCTTGTATAAATATGTGATTTTCCTCCAAGAACACCTAGAAGTAAAAGGGATTGGAAACCTTTTGGCTGGACTGAAAATGATGTAGGTGGTGAGGCTGAGTAAAGCCACTGGGTCGGCCAAATTAAGCAAGCTGGTCCTCTGGAATTTTCCTGACAGACTTACTACATAGGTCAGGTCCCGGAGGAGATTTTTACAGAGATCTCAAAAGTACCTTGCATTTCTACTTGAGAAACAGTAATCCCTCCCTCCGTAGCCGACTAAGAACTGATCTCGAACCTTAGGTGCACTGTAGACTCCCTTTGAATAAAAAAACCATGTGAATTTTTATTTTTATAAAGTTTAATATTTGAAAGCATTTAATGGCACCCTGGTCCAGGCACTTGCTCACTGCCTTTATAAAATGTGCTTTTTGTGCCCTGGGTGCAGTGCAGCCCTGGACAGATGAAGTTGATGTCACAATGTTTTTATGGGTATACTGAAATTCAGTCACGAAGTTAGCACTGGAGGGAAGGGCACACATAGGTTGGGTATGTCATCCCCATTCGTTATGTATAAGTGAGTTTCCAAGATAATCATTTGAGCCATTTCATGTACAGATATGTTCAGAGTTGACTAGGTTACAGTGAACCGTGGCTGGTGGTCAGCATTTACTGAGGGTTCACGGTGTTCTTAGGAATGTAAAATATGAATCCTTCGTGTCCAACAGCCTACTTTTCCTTCTAGAGTCAAAGTAGGAAGAGAGAGGAAAGAAGAGAGAGAGAGAGTGATATCGACAGAGAAATAAATATGAGAAAGAAAATGAAATGTAATTGTAATAAGTATTTTAAAATGCATTTAAATATAATAAAATAAACAAATTTGTTCAGATCATTTTTGGTGACTATTATAATTAGGTTTTAAAATGTTTTAATGCTTAATTTAATTTTGTTTTATTTTGTAAGCATCATGCCTTCTATGACTTAATACCTGAACGAAAATTTCAGAGTCGAATTTAAAACAAACACACACACAAAAACAAACCCTCAATGCACTTGGAGATAATGGAGGGAAAATATAATTCGGAGAAGGGAATTGCCCAACCAGATAATTCTACTCACCAGCTCAGTGACCATCCCTAGGGCCCTAGGCCTTCCATAGGCCAGCCCCCATCTCCCTGGTTCCTTGTACAACTTCTCAACAGGCCCTGGGCTTGGGAGGCAACTTCCTGCAGCCCCAGCAGATCCCTGCAGACACCACACTCTTCCTTCCTCAGTTCTTCCTCCTGCCCACAGGACCCTCAGCCTGAGTCCAGCCGCGTCTCAACTCCAGCCCCTCCACGGCATTACACGGGCTGTGCAGCCCAGACCTAGCCCTTCCTGCTCTCACTCCACCGTTTCCTGTACAGAACCGTACTTTTAAAAGTAGGACTCATCGTGCCGTTTTCTGCTGGTAGAGAAGACATGAACTAGTCTTCATGGAAAGTAAAAAACAACGAAAAACCAAAAGAAGAAACTTAAAATCACCCATAATACTCAGCTCAGAAATAACCAGCGCTAGCATTTTCATGTACGGCTTGCTGCAACCCAGGCACAGGAGCCTGGTGTGTGTGTGCTCAAATAGTCTAATTTCTTGTGGAAGAAGAGGCATCGCTTGTCTATACTGGTGTACCACCTACAACCTAGCACAGTAGGATGAAATCGAGAAAGCGCATTTGCCGTTAAAATCTGCACACTGAATGTTGCAAAGCCTTCACAAGCTCACTTCCCGAATATGCTTTTATCACTTAAAATGGGGAAAACCCTGGTCTTGAGCAGCATTGTCCCCGGGCACGGCAGCCTTCGTGTTTATCATTTGTTATCAGATATTTGTTAATTAAATGAATTTTTTAAAAGCACACTTACTGTTTCCCTTTTTCTCCACCTACACTGTGACTTCTTAATTTTCTGAATAATAAAATGTGCAGTGCTTTTGTGGATGCAATGGCAAGGTATCGGTTGGATGAGTGCTGCTGAGGCTGCGTCCGCCTCCACTGGGTGGGCTGGCCCTGGCTTTGCATCCAGGCTCTTGCTACAGTGCTGGCCTTGCACACGCGCCTGGTAAGGAGAAATGACATTTCAGAGTCAAAGATTTCACTTCTTCAGCTATTAATCACACTCGAAATGCCCCACATGTTTTCATATAGGTTGCTATGACTGAACACAATTGTTTAGGAAATTATACTTACATGAATTTTCTAACCAGGTCTTTGACTCCCATCAGTAATTGTTTCCTCAGGAACTGGGCTAAAGCAAGGAAGTGCCTTTCGCCTTTAAAATTTGCATATTGAATATTGCTAAGCCCTCATAAGGTCAATTCTTGAATATGTTTTCATAATTTTAAATGGGGAAAGCTCTGGTCTTTAGCAAAATTGTCACCTTAGACACACGGCAATCTTACATGCCCCCTCCTGATGACACTGGCACGGCACTTGGCCAGTGCAATTCACCATAGAAATTATTGACATAGTAATTTGGAAATGATAGACAAGAACTTTCCTTTTTCTTGCCAATGTCTTCTCTTCCTCACACAGTGAGGATACAGAGCAGTTAATTTTATTATTATTCTATGTACTGATGAGATATTAGAAACAAATTTAAAAGTAATTGAATGTGGACTTTTTAGTTTTTTCAACCCAGGAGCAAACTTGGAGAGAGATTGTAAATGTGAGCGTAAAATGGGGAAAATGTTCCTGGACAGTTCCTGGGAGGCTCTAGGCAAACAGCTGCATTCCTAAAATCATTGTGCATTTTCTGTTCATTTAAAAAAAAAAATCAGTCCCACACTGAGCTTCATTTTCTTTCTCCAGACCATCTTCACTGTGGTGCAGCCTTCTTCATCTGCCTGCAAAAATGTTTGCAGTAAAATGAAGAAGACGCCCCACTCTTCTTTGAATGTAAACTGTTAGATAGTGTTGTTTTCCTTTAATCACATACAAAACTTATGTAGCCTTAACAAGGAAGAAAATGGCTTTAAAGTAGGTTTGGTTTAATAACATAATTATGAGGACTATATTCCTTCTAACTTCAAAGTGGGGACACGTGAGGTGTGATTTTGTTCCACTTCAAGCACAACACATTTTACACCAAAGCATCTCTATTTCGTGGGACCCAAAGCCAGGGCAGGAGCTGAGCTTTTCCAGAAAATCATGATGAATTTACAGGGTGTTTGTGGGAACTCTGGGTTAGAGCTTTTCTTTAGTGAAAGCCAGATTATTAATAGACCGAACACAGTTCCAGCAAAAGGCAATGTTCTCTTGGAAGAGAAGTCGATTTGGGCTGTAACCAGTGATGGTCTGTGGGTCACTCTGGGTTTTCTTCAGAATACGGAGGGCTGTGAGGAGACCACTCCCCCAATGTCCAGCCACCTCTTTCGCTCCCATTTCCAGAGACAGGCAGCATGGGAGCTTTGTAAACAAATTCCATGGCCTTTTCAGGAAGCCCTTTCTGGCGGCCCATTGATACCACTGTTTATTCACGAAAACTCCTGAAGCGTGGCGAGCATGAAAACATGGTATTAAATGTGGAAACTTTAATTTTCATCTCATTAAGAGTGCATGAGTCGAATACTAATTATAAAAAATGAAGTAAAATAAAAATGCCTGCTTGAGAGAGCCCAATTAAACTAACTTTTCCTTGGCTGCATTCATAAAAGTAGCAGGTATTCAATACAATGCACTCAATGACTAATCTGTATTAGTTACTGGCTTAAAGAACATTATGAGGCTGGGCGTGGTGGCTCACACCTTGTAATCTCAGCACTTTGGGAGGCCGAGGCGGGTGAATTATTTGAGGTCAGGAGTTCGAGACCAGCCTGGTCAACATGGTGAAACCCCCATCTCTACTAAAAATATAAGAATTAGCATGATGTGGTGGTGGGTGCCTGTAATCCCAGCTTCTCAGAAGCCTGAGGCAGGAGAATCCTTTGAACTCAGGAGGCAGGTTGCTGTGAGCCAAGAGCACGCCACTGCACCCCAGCCTGGGTGACAGAGTGAGACTCCATCTCAAAAAAAGAAAAAAAAAAAAAAGGAAAAAGAAAAAAGAACATTATGAAAAATCTGAGATGACTCCTACAAGAGATGCGTCATCAGAATACCTCATATATGAGACTTTATTGCCATACATGTTTTAGTAACACATTTGCCAGTTTTTAAATGCTTGCATTCTCAACTCTCTGGTTCTGAAAACAGACCTACTTTCTTTAAAACATGTAATGGGTTGTTTCCCATGACTTTCAAAGTCAAGGCATGTGACAGGTACCCTAAGTGACTGTGTCCTCCCGGCCACAAATTGCAGCCCAGTGTCCAGACATTTCTGTGGAGAGGGAGGGATGGTTGCCGAGGCCCCTAGGGGAATCTCTGCTGTCCCTGGGGTGGGATCTTCCTGCTCAAGCTTTTAGGAGCTGTCAGAGGTCACAGCAGGGGCTCAGCCCCTGGTCCTGCGGCAGCGCTGGGGGCCCCTACACGCCCAGCTCCTCAGCCACTGCCGTGGTCTCACACAGTGCCCTCTGCCGAGCGAGCCCAGCTTCTCCCACCTCTCCCTCCTCTGGGAGGCAGGTTTCTTTCCCCTCTGTTGCCAATATCTTGTCATGCTTAAAGTGCAGACAAAAGATCAAAAGCTTACGTACAATGTTAGTGAACAGTACTCTCAAGTACAGGAACCTCTGTTTATTATTGTAAGAAAACTGAGCTAATTTCTCTAAAGCGAGGCAGACAGGCGTCGCCGCCCTGCTCCGGATACCCAGCGTGGTTTTGTGTGACCTGCTGGGGCTTGTTGTTTGGAAATCGGAGCGTCGCATTTTAGCCACATTGATGTCTTTGTAAAGGTGATACATGCGGTCTGTCTGTCAGACAAATACCCCAACAAGTACAGGTATTTATCAAATTACCTTTAAACGCGCAGGTTGGAGGGGACTTTTCAGCCAGACGTGGGAAGGCGAGCTCAGCTCATTCACACAGAAATCACTTAATGATAGTTAATATCGCCCTATAATCTCTGCAGCTCCCATTTAATTGCAACGTTTTGAAGTCTGTCTGCACCCCCAGAGGACGGCGGATCCTTCAGTCTTAAGGCAATTCAGGTGGTCCTGGCGCTCACGCCCAGGCAGAAAGGTCAGTGACAGCAGTGACCTGCAGCCAGGCTCCTCCGCCTGGATTTTCTTCTGTCCTTTGGAGAGGCCGCTCCTGTGCAGCCCCTGCAGAAGGTGCCTGGGGAAGTGCAGGGAAAGGGCGTGGGCTGCTTTGAAAGGGAAAGGCCAACACTGTGTGTGTGTGTGTGTGTGTGTGTGTGTATGTGTGTGTGCGCGCGCGCGCTTTAAAACCAATTCCTCAGATTTTGAAAAGCCACACATTTCAGCATGAACTTGTTTGGAAATACAAACTAAGTAGCATAACAATATTTAGTGACCTTCATTGTGTGGAGGGAAAATTGGAAAGTGGGATGTCATCTGTAGTATGGAGAGAAGGATTTTATAAATGTTTTAACTGTAAAAGTTTCTCTCAAATCACTTCTTTCCCCACTAGAGCCTGATATTTCCTCAGTTCCTGATGAAGTAGGATTCAAGTTAATGTTCTCCAATATCTTCCTCTCTCCCACCTCGTTCTGGCTTTACCCTCGGAGCTATACGAATAAAGAATTAAATAAAAACTATGATTTAAACATTTTTTATTATGTCTTCTTTCTTTTGATTACATAGAAACAGACTCAATAATCATTGCTCACCTTTTCCAGCCAAATTAATAAACCATCAACAAATTAAGAGACTCAACACTATCACTTTTCCTTGCTCTAAAGTTCACAGACCTATTTGATATTTGTGTGTAATAATTGATTTTTCAGTGTAATCGAAAAGACACTAAAGTGTGCTCTATGCATATCTGTCAGGAATATCAAAGTGCTAATGAAAAGCTGGCAGCGATTTGGCCTGTAAAGCCTTTAAATACTATGGCCCAGAAAAGTTGCAAGTAAAATTCCAGCCACAAACGTAAAAAGGTGGTAGACTAGGATTGCGATAGAATCCTTCATGTATTAAATATTTAATTTGCTTTTTGAAGCAAGACAGTATGTACTTTTTAAAAGTGTGAACATATTTTCCTCAGCAGACAAATGGCTTAAGGGTTCCATTGGATTGGGAATTATCTTAATTAAAATTATTCATATGAGCTGCCACAAATTTCCAATTCTTTGCCTTTTTTTTTTTTTTTCTGCACGATGGGTGAAGCATTTCTGTTTCCTTGTTCAGCTGGAGTTAGCTAGCCATCATGCGTGTAAAGCTGCATTAATTCCCCACTGTTCTCATCGGGAGCTTGC
>NW_012109696.1:4446061-4464864 GCF_000951045.1 Mandrillus leucophaeus | reverse complement strand
TTTTGAAGTCTGTCTGCACCCCCAGAGGACGGCGGATCCTTCAGTCTTAAGGCAATTCAGGTGGTCCTGGCGCTCACGCCCAGGCAGAAAGGTCAGTGACAGCAGTGACCTGCAGCCAGGCTCCTCCGCCTGGATTTTCTTCTGTCCTTTGGAGAGGCCGCTCCTGTGCAGCCCCTGCAGAAGGTGCCTGGGGAAGTGCAGGGAAAGGGCGTGGGCTGCTTTGAAAGGGAAAGGCCAACACTGTGTGTGTGTGTGTGTGTGTGTGTGTGTATGTGTGTGTGCGCGCGCGCGCTTTAAAACCAATTCCTCAGATTTTGAAAAGCCACACATTTCAGCATGAACTTGTTTGGAAATACAAACTAAGTAGCATAACAATATTTAGTGACCTTCATTGTGTGGAGGGAAAATTGGAAAGTGGGATGTCATCTGTAGTATGGAGAGAAGGATTTTATAAATGTTTTAACTGTAAAAGTTTCTCTCAAATCACTTCTTTCCCCACTAGAGCCTGATATTTCCTCAGTTCCTGATGAAGTAGGATTCAAGTTAATGTTCTCCAATATCTTCCTCTCTCCCACCTCGTTCTGGCTTTACCCTCGGAGCTATACGAATAAAGAATTAAATAAAAACTATGATTTAAACATTTTTTATTATGTCTTCTTTCTTTTGATTACATAGAAACAGACTCAATAATCATTGCTCACCTTTTCCAGCCAAATTAATAAACCATCAACAAATTAAGAGACTCAACACTATCACTTTTCCTTGCTCTAAAGTTCACAGACCTATTTGATATTTGTGTGTAATAATTGATTTTTCAGTGTAATCGAAAAGACACTAAAGTGTGCTCTATGCATATCTGTCAGGAATATCAAAGTGCTAATGAAAAGCTGGCAGCGATTTGGCCTGTAAAGCCTTTAAATACTATGGCCCAGAAAAGTTGCAAGTAAAATTCCAGCCACAAACGTAAAAAGGTGGTAGACTAGGATTGCGATAGAATCCTTCATGTATTAAATATTTAATTTGCTTTTTGAAGCAAGACAGTATGTACTTTTTAAAAGTGTGAACATATTTTCCTCAGCAGACAAATGGCTTAAGGGTTCCATTGGATTGGGAATTATCTTAATTAAAATTATTCATATGAGCTGCCACAAATTTCCAATTCTTTGCCTTTTTTTTTTTTTTTCTGCACGATGGGTGAAGCATTTCTGTTTCCTTGTTCAGCTGGAGTTAGCTAGCCATCATGCGTGTAAAGCTGCATTAATTCCCCACTGTTCTCATCGGGAGCTTGCCTTGGGCCGAGGAGGGCCCACCTTTTGCTCTCCTGAGTTGGGGAGTGGGCAGCAGAGGACAGGAGGGACTGGGCTGCTTGGATTCCAGCTCCTGAGCATCGTGGCTCAAGACCGCCTCCTCTGGAGGGTCTCCCAAGCACCCTCCTTGCCAGGGAAGCCAGCTCAGGACTGACAGTATCTCTGAAAGTACATCTTCAGCTGTGGTTCATCCACCTTTTATTATAAAACCGGCACTCAGAGTGGGTTATGCCGCCAGAGCGTGCACCGTTGCTTCAGGTAGACACAGGGCTACCTTGCGATCCCCTCCAAGGATGAGTACACTAATTGATTGAATAACCCCACGTCTACTGCCCATCGAGCAGGGGCTGCGGTGGAACAATGGCTACACATGGGAGGCCTCCCTGAAGCGGATTTGGGCATTAATTACACCCATGCTATGGGCTGATTTTTGTCTTATTTCCTTTTGTCTTGGAGATGACTGCCTGGACTTCAAAGGATGCTTTAAATCTGAATCTCTTCTCCATGGCAAAAGCTGGTGTTAAAAGACTGGGATTACAATAAAAGTTCTGTAGTTAAATGCCTGAGCTCATCATTGCACAAACTTCACAACAGTTAATGACATACATCAACCTATGATCGTTTTCGAGACAGAATGGTTTTAGAGTTTAGCATGGGAAATTCACACCCATTTATTTAAAGACCAGAAAGCACACTTTTTATTTTCTTACCGTAAAAGGCTTAAGAGACGTAGGCTTCCTTGGTCCTAACAAATATGTTGTCTCAGAATACATAGTAAATATCCCCAAAGCTAGTAGAGACTGAGGTCGGTGGTGACCATTGAACAGTGTATGTATTTGTTAACCTTGTGTTCAAATCTACTTTGGATCCGCACATTCACCCTGAATCAGATGGAAGCATTTTATTAATTTCTAAACAAAAATTTTAAGGGTGAGTGGTTTTACCCTGTCTGGCCGGTACAGAGGCAAATAGATGAAATCTAAGCATGAAGAGGTTTTGTGGTTTGTGCATTAGCCTAACTTGTCCTGCAGACACAGCCTCTGCGATCCTGTCGCCTAGTACTGAGTGAAGGGAGTCTCCACGCTACCAGACGGATGCCCGGTTAGCATCCTTGGGCGCCCTGAGAGTTCATTTCTACGTATATTTGCATCTTTTTTTGGTGAGAATCCTTTTTCGAAGCATCCCTGACTGTTTTCCCTTCTTCCCTGACACCCAGGCTCATACATTGTTTTCTGACAACCCCTTTGCTAATTTTGCTAACAGGTTCCTGTCTCTTGTAAAACATTACATCACAGCATTCCTATGCCATTATTCTATACATGAATTAGCACTTATTTTGCCTGAGTGAGCGGCGTTTGGAACTTTTTGTTTTGTTTGGCTGTGCTATGTGCATGTGTGTGCATGTGTGTGAGTGTGTGTGCATGTGTGTGCGTGTGTGTGTGTGCATGTGTGTGTGTGTGCATGTGTGTGCATGTGTGTGAGTGTGTGTGCATGTGTGTGCGTGTGTGTGTGCATGTGTGTGAGTGTGCCTACAGGGTGTGCGCCCCTTTGTGTGACGCAGGTGTACACACATATATCGAAGCAAGGCCGTGCCTCGATGATCTCAACGGCTTTGTTAGATATCTGTTATCGTGGCTGCTTGATTTCTGTAGAAATCAATCTAAAGAGCTCGGGGTCCCGCAGTGTGATTTCCTGGGACCGACTTCCTGGAGAGGCTACTGTGGAATGTGAGGGGCTGGCAGGCGCGGCCCTCCCTGGCCTTGGCCATTGTCTTTCCGGAGAGGCATTCTGCCACTGCTCCCGTCACTTGCGATGAGTCCCCTTTCCCAGAGTGGCGCACTCTCCAGTCCAGCAGCACAAAAGATTGCTTTGCTCAATCTTGAGCTTGGGTGCTCCCGGCACGAGCTCCGTGACGACCATTCTCAGCTGCTCCTCGTCCCCAGTAATTAGCCTGTCACGGCTGCTGCCTCTTGTGGCTTTGCCTGTGAGAGACATTTGACACAGCAGACATCAGAGGGATTTTTCAGGAGGCTCTTGTGGCGTCCGAATGGCTCTTAATTAACCACTTAGGTATCCGCCTTCACTCCCCTGCCTGGTACTTTCCAAATGGTAGGGGTTGCACTGTGGATCTAAACACCGGGGAAGCATGCTATCAAAAGATCTTGTAAATGAAGGCTTGTGTAAATTATTTTTAATGATTCCCTCCTGGCACATCATTATGTTTGTAGTTGCACACAGGCACTTCAGAGATGGCTCCTCTTCCGCGAGGTCAGCTGCAGGACCGCCGTAACTAGCTGCAGTCAGTAAATGGCTTATTAATTAGTGCCGTGATTTTACATTGCTAAGAGCTCTGATGTATGGAGCTGGAATTGTAATTGTGTAGGATCGAAATAATAAGCCATCTCAGGGCTCCTTATGCAAATTGGCATATTATAAAATCATTACCTATCTAAACACTGAGTTTTAATAAGAATTACAATGATGAATTTTATGATAATTGACACTCAAATTTTAATCTCTTGGATTTTTATCATTTTGGTGGTTAAAGTGTGTTTCTAATTAAATGTTGCTTAAAATGCAAAGGATTGTTTAACAATTCTATTCCGTTCTTCTAGTTCAAATCAGGTTACTCTCTTTGGTCATAGAAAATACGCCTTCTTAGTAATGGATACGTGACATTATGTAACACTTGTACAGAAAGATGTTTAATCATCACTTTTTTTATGAGTATGGTTTTGATGACGATGCATTGTCAACCGTGAGACAAAGAACATTAAATGGCACTGGGCTTGACTCCACGGTAAGGGTGATACACCGTGAAGGAGCAAAGCCAAGGAAAATATTACATCTTTATAAGACCTCATGGATTTGGGGCGGGGATTGGTTTTTTAAATAATTATGGCTTCAATAACAAATCTTGTGTCTTCTAAAACCCATGAAATGCAATTTAATTTAAATGTATTGATTTTAAAATCACTTGCCAATATTGTGATTTATGTATGGCATCTGATAATAAATGATATCATAGTTGTTTCAAAAGCAAACTTTAATAAGCAAAGGAAGAAAAGTAAAGTTTTCTTTTTATTTGATCTAGAACAAATAACTGTGTGAGATATCATCATAAGACACAAACTACACCTCACTGAAATAATCAGAAGGTTAATATAAGCACTATTCCCACGATCTAAATAGAATTATGATTTTTTTTGAGAACTGATACAATTTGTGTATGAAAGAAGTTTTTTTTTTCTATTTGTTGTGATGTTGTATTTATCTCAAAGAACGTAGGAAACCTGGCACGTAAATAATATCAGATTGAGAAAACTAAAAAACAGAGAAACAAAACACACACACAACTGGATTTTAGAAACAAAATAAAACAGTTTTTAGAAAATCAATGTTACATTTTTTTGAGAGGGATAGGTGCACATGTGGATCTTGATCATTTTGTGAACATGTTACAGATTAAATAAAGGTATTTAACATGGGATGCATTCCAGGTAAGCCTCGGTGTGACTCCAAGGGTCTGTGTCCGAAGCATGAAGGACTGGGTTCTGCCTCCCAATGGCCTGGAAGCCAAACTGTGTGAGGGCTGTAGAACCTTAGGATGCTGGAGCTGGGAAGTGTGGGGACTCCCCTTGTGCCACTGTTCTGTTTACAAGGCAGCTGCTCATCCACAGGAGAACTGGAAACGGGAAGCTCTCTGCATGTTTAGGATGCTTCCTCCTTTCCCTCTCCTTCTTTGTCCTCCAGGAAGTGACCAGGAGGACTCATGGTCTCACCCATACCCCCTTCCCCATACCTAACTCTGTTTGGGGTGGTGTCCATCCCCAGAAATGCCCCGCACTCCAAACCTCCTCCAGCGTCCCGAGTGCACTGCCGCAACACCGGATCAACTCACGAGGGAGCCGCTGGGGGCTGCAGGGTCACCTGTGCAGGTGATGCATCTGTGCTTGAGCTTCCATGAAGACATTTCACACGCAAATAAAAAGCAAAACAGCAGCCTGAATACCCCATTCTATCAATGCCCTGAGCCTTGCTCCACCTGCCTGTGCACATCTCAGGAACAGTCACCTGGGACACCTGTGTTTTGGCATGAGATTTTCCCAACTCTTCCATCAAGCAAACCTGCAGTGTGTGTAGAGAACCCTGGAGGCAGCCAACCTCTCTCATGATACCTCTGACTTCTTCCTGCAGCCCGGATTTACGGCCGCTTCCTTCTCTGTGGATTTCGCCTCCTTCTTTTGCAACCAGCCTGCACCTCCAGATGCTGCTGCCCCGCGTCCCAGTCACACCCTCCTGCTGCTGGCAGGCTCCCCATGATTGCCTCTGTGCCCTCAGCCTGGAAACCGAACCCCCTTTGTCGGTGTTTTGACCTTCAACCTTGCCGTGCACTGTTTCAGTTGCCAGGGAGACGGCTGTGACCCAAACCACATGCCCTGGTTCTCCCAGGTCTCCCATTTTGGAGGTTTGTGTCTAACAAATCACTGCAGGAGGGAGTCAGGTGCCTCCCCTGAGAGCTTTTCCTCAAGGCTTCCGGAGCCTTACAAAGGTCAAGCTTCCTGCTCTGGCCCTGCCCAGGACACAGTGAGACTGGGTGTGGAGGCAGCAGCCACCAGGTGTGGGTATCTCCTCCCCTGCTCCCGTCTGTCCTCAGCAGGTGGATATGCAGGCTCTTGGGCTGTTGCTGAACCTGCAGCTGGTTCTGGGGGATGACGCCTTTCCTGAGCTGCTCTTCTAACAAACAGTCCAGATTGTCTGCGAGACATCTAGGGTAGGACCAAGCTTTGGCCCAGCACAGAGCTGATGCCAGGCACTGTGTCCGAAGTGGTGTGGGCTCAGTTCCTCCCTCTTCCGGGTTCCCCCCAGGCAGTCAAATCAGAGCCCTGCTCATTTTGGAACTAGGTCCCGTATTGGGAAGACACACAATCCACTGGGACGTGTTCCGAGGAAAAAACAAAATGCTTGGCTAATGGTCGTTTCAGCCAATCGGAAGCTCCCCAGCTCAGGTGGCAGGAGGGCTGGAGGGTCCAGGTGTGTGCAGCTTCTTCCAGAGGCCTTCAGGCTCCGCACCCCCTCTCTTACCTCCACCAGCACAAATGTGCCTTCTTGTCCTCACCCCCGCATCCAAGCGTCCACCATGGCAGTGGGGCATTAGAGCCCAACACCCCATCTCTATTAGTTTCTTTCACGGCTACAACAAAGTGGCACAGGCCAGGCAGCTTAAACAACAGGAATTTATTCTCACAGTTCTGGAGGGCTGGAGTCTGAAATCCAGGTGTCACAGGGCCACGCTCCCTCCAAGGCCTCCAGGGGAGGAACCCTCCTGACTCTCTGGCTTCCGGCAGGGACCACTGACCCCAGCACTCTGGGACTTACAGGTTCATCCCTCCCCTCTCCGCCGCCACCTCCACCTGACATTCCCCCAGGCCTGTGCCCAAATCTCCCTCTTCTTACAAGGATACCATTTATTGGTTCAGGGCCCACCCTACTCCGCGATGGTCTCATCTAAATGTAGCTGATTACATCTGCAAAGGTCTTCTTTCCATTTGTACATTTTTTTGCTTTTATTATTTTTAATTGGCACGTAAAAATTGTACATATTTATGCGATACAGTGTGACATTGCTCTACATGTATACAACATGTAATGATCAGCCAGGGTAATTAACATAGCCGTCACCTCAAACAGTGATATTTCTTTGTACTGGGAATATTCCCAATTCAATTCGATCTCTTCCAGTTGATTGAAAACGTACAGTCAGTTGCAAATGACAGTCACACTGTAATTGTATATATTGAGCTGTATATATACAGCACTATACAGCTCTAGAACTGTGTCTCCTGTTGAGTTGGGTGTGTGCATTCGTTAACTACCTTCTGGCTAGAGGAGGCCATGTGCTGAGGTTTTGAGTGGACAAATGTTTTGGGAGACACCATTCAATGGTGATACTACCCCAGCCAAGGAAGGAGGAAAAGGGTCAGGGGTGTTCCCGACTGCTCTCTTCCTCCTTGTCCTTTTATGCAGAAACAGAGACCATTGCAGAAGTCCCTCCTGTCTCCATAGACACAAGTTTAATTTCTTTATTGGCTAAAATGGGTCCACTGCATGAGGTGGTTTTGTGCGGTGTCTCCCCAGACCCCCGGTGAGTATGGCGCTGGAAGGCCGGATGGCGAACAGGATGACAGCTGCAGTGCTTTCACCTCACACGCTCAGGTCTGGAAGCCTCTGCCCCTGTGTGGACCCAGAGCGGTAAGGTCCTCTCAGAGAGCCCTGCATCCTGCAGCCTGTCACCTCTTCCTCCACCTTCTCCACCATTGCCTCCATCTAACCTCTGGAGCAATTCTTGTGGGCAAGTTGAAGACAAAGTGGACCATGTGGTGGAGACGTCTGACTGGCACAAATTGGCTTGGGGACATGCAGCCCACAGTCCTTGGGACATGAGGCCCACAGCCCTGTCTCAGGAGCTGTCCTGGTCATCTTGCTGTTTTGGCCTCTGGGCTTGGGCTGGGTTGAGCTCTGCTCATTTTGCTCTAATCCCAACCTTAGCAGACTTCCCTCAGACTCTAATTTTTGTGTTCCTCATTCCTCCTGGAAATTCCTCACCAAAGCAAATTCCATTTCCTCCTTTTCCCTGTGAACATTAAGTGGTTGATGCAGGCCACACCAGCGTTGGGACACGTCACCTAACTTTCAAAAGTGACATCAATGTAATAGAATGAGTGTGGTATAGTTCTACGCCAGCCTGTGACACTGTAGGTAGATAAATAGATCCAAAAAATTATTGGATGTCATCAAAGCAAACTTCAGATTCTTGTTTAGTACATGATGGCACTTGGAATAACCTTCACAAACCATTAACTAACCAACCAAATAAGAAGGCACTGCGTTCCTCACTCATCAACATACAGAATATAACTACTGACTTCTCAGTGAAGTTCTGTTTTAAAGTCATGAGATAATTCCTGGGTAACAGAGTGGATGAGTTGGAAATGCTCACCGCCCCTCAGTCAAATTTTCTTTCTTTCTCATCCACAGGACTCTGACTGTGTGCCGGGAGCCTGGTGCATACCTCGTTCCAGCCTCCTTTGCAGCTCGATGTGGCTGCCTGGCTGATCCTGGCCAGTGAAATGCAAGAGAAGGTGTACATGGGCTCCTCCAAAGCTGCCTAATGCCAGTGCCTCCACCAGGCAGCTCCCGCGAGCCCACTCACCTCTTTCTCCCATGGTCTGGAATGTGAGTGTGCATTCCGGGGGCTGTCAGCCACCTTGGCCCAGGAGAGGACTTTGAGAAATGGAGTCCATGTGGGATGCAGAGACCACAGAGTAAGCGTTGAGTCCCTAGCAATTGCATTTAAGCATCAGGTCTGTAGTCTCTCTGCTAGCAACGGAATGCACTTTCGAACCCAAATAACCTCTTCCCCTACATCCCTCCAGCACGCCAGGGTCCAGTGAGTCTGCGGGGTTGCACTGGTACGGCATTTTACTGATAGTCACATAGAGGACTTGGTGGGGACCCTTGGTGTGTGATGGAATGTGGGGAGGGAGGGCAGCTGGGCATGTTTTTCCTTTCTTCTGATAACAGGACTTCAGTTTGCCATGGTGGGTGTAGACCCCTACACATGCTCAGTCTTGGAGCTGACAGTACCTCTTAGAGATCATCAGAGGTCAAGAAGTCGGGCTTGGCTCCCAATCCCCATGGCGACAGTGGGTCCAATGAAGGCCAGTCCCATGACTGGGGAGACCATGGCAAAGAGGCCTCAGTCTTGCAAACTGAATTGCAGCAGGGGTGCAGAGAAGAGTGGAAACCTGCTAGGGACCAGCTCTTGGGTCCAACTGTGCCTGAAGCCAGCTAGCCTTGGACTTCTCAGGTCTCTGGAGCAGTAAATTCCTCTTCTTCTAAACAGGTGTGCATGCCCTAAGTTATTTTTTAACAATCACTCACAAACATGCTTTCTAATAAGAGGTAACACAAGAACAGCCAGTTTGGGGCCAGGCCCCGAGGATGGGAGTGGCGTCTGACTTGAACAGGATTGTTCTTCTAGGCCTAGCACGGAGTCCGGTTCCTAGCATATGTGGTAGAAACTAGAAAATGGTTCTTTCCAAAAAATTTCAGACTGAATCCTTGGGAACAACTCATGTTGCTTTACATTGCAAAACAGACTTTGTAGACAGGATTAAGTTTCAAATTCTGAGCTTAGGGGATCACTCTGGATTCCTCTGGGGTGCCTGCATGTCCTCACCTGCATCCTGATAGGAGGAAAGTGCAGGGGGATTTGACTTCGACAGAAATGAAGAGGACAGACACACAGAGGAGAGAACCAGGTGGCCATGAGATAGAGGCTGGAGTGATGCGGTCACAAGCCAAGGAATGCTGGAGGCCACCAGGGCAGAAAGAGGCTGGGAGTGGTTTTGCTTCTGAGCCCAGCACCTTTTGAGAATGAATTTCAGTTTGTGATGATTTGCATGGCAGAGCATGCATACATAGTGGCCATCGCCTTCTGCTGAAGGGCCTTCTGTGGCGTTGACCATATGAAAAGGCCGCTGCCCCGGCACATTCCTTCCCTAGAGCTATCTGTCCACGTGCTACTGGCAGCTCTGTTAGGGTATGCCCACAACATCTCAAATTCATTTCCCAGAAGCACGTCTTATCCTCTCTCCCCACATTGGGGCCTTTTACATCTTTCCCTACAGGGGGAATGTCAGGGACGTAAGGTCCCTTGAGCCACACACCTGCAAATTCCCTTCTACTTGCTCCTCTTTCCCACCAGCAAAGTCCAGCATCAGGTTCTTAGCTTTTTCCTCTTCAGTATCTCTTGACGCATTTTTTTCTTGGCACCTCCCTGGCCCTCACCTTAGTTCAAGCTGCTCTGTCTCTCACCTGCGTGATGGCCTGGACTTCCAAACTGACAACGCTTCATGCATGCTTCTTCTGCAGCCAGGTGAGCAACACTTTGGGTCAAGTCACCCCCGGGCAAGGTACTTCCCATAAAGAACAGTTCCAGGATCCATCAGCTCCTTCATGCTCTGGCCCCACCCTGCTAGCTCCTGGGGTGAACCTGCACCCAGCCATGCAGCTAGCAGGCACTCTTCAGTGACTCGCCCGCTTCCTGTGCTCTTCATGGATGCTGTTGTGGTAGGACAGCCTCTTCTGCCAGTTTTGAGCCCGTGCCTTGGTTTCTCCTTCTCAGCTCCTACTCACCCTTCAGACCGAGCTTCTGTCACCTTCCCTCCCTCAGAAACATCTTCCCCCATTTCCCAGACCAGGGCAATCCCCTTTAGTCAATGTTTTAATCACAACTGTTGTTTCATATTAATTCATGTGATTCTTGAAATTGCCTAAAATCACACAGATCTTTATCACTAGCTTTGAAGCTCATGAAGGCAGAAAGCAAGCGTGACTTTGCTTATCACTACATCCTGGGTTCGTAGGACAATACCTCACATGTGGGACATCATTAGCAATGATTTATTGAATCAAAGGACACTGGTTTAGAGAACAAAACACCAGCACCTGCTCAACATACTTGTCACGGTATTAGGCATCTCCAAAGAATCAAGTGTCCCATGAAGTTTCTTCTTTTGTATACCTTTGACATCTCTCTGTGTTTTCCACTGATAATGACATTGAACTGTATCATTTTATTGACTTATTTCATAATGCATTGGTTATTACATTTTTATCTCAAGAAAGGTCAACCACCAGCTTGTTTTGAGACGTATTTCTTGGAAGAGTAATAAAGAAGCGTTACCATCCATTATAAAATAAAAGATATACTTTCTCCTGTTGTAAAGTCCACTTTCAACCATTGCACGAAAACCAGAGAAGAATCACTTCCTACTTCTGGAGAGTTGTTCCTTGAGGCTCACCCTACGGGCATCCAGTGCTCTCTCACCCCTGTCTGCACCCCCAGCTTCTGGGTACCTCAGAGGCACATCCTGCCGTGCCACCCACCCCTGCTCCTTCCATCCCCGGGGGGATCACCGCAGCGCAGGAACGTGATGTTTTCTTGGTATGGCTGAAATGAGACGTATGGCCCATCATCCATCATTTTCCCGTCATACTTTCATACCTTGTCTGCTCACCCTCAGGACTCCTGCAAGAGCACGGAGTGGATTCCTGTGTAAGTTCTTGGCCAGCTGCGAGGTGTCCCGCTGAAGAGGGCATTCTGCTTCTCCGGAGGCTCTCACAGCCCATAGGCATCCCAGCCAAGCATAACACAAGCTGGGCGTCCCTCAAAGCTCTCCCCAGGCCAGCGTCTACTAACCTTTCTAACAGGTGTCCTCTGAGACCAGCTGTGCAGGAGAAGGGGCTGGAGTTGGGGGCGGGTAAAAGAGAGTTTGAGACAATTCTAACAAATACCTAAGCTTATTAATTCTTCAGTAAAGACATTTACTAACTTTCCTGTGATACAGTGAAAACTGCTGGATTTTTTTTTTTCCATTTTAAAATAAAACTCAGGCCTGGTGTGGTGGCTTACCCTGTAATCACTGCACTTTGGGAGGCCGAGGCAAGCGGATCACCTGAGGTCAGAAATTTGAGACCAGCCTGGCCAACATGGTGAAACCCTGTCTCTATTAAAAACACAAAAAATTAGCTGGGCATGGTGGTGGGTGCCTGTAATCCCAGCTACTTGGGAGGCTGAGGCAGGAGAATCGCTTGATTCCTGGGAGGCGGAGATTGCAGTGAGCCAAGATCACGCCATTGCACTCCAACCTGGGCAACAAGAGCAAAACTCCACCACAAAAATAATGAATGAATAAATAAATAAATAAAACAAAATAAAATAAAACTCAGTGTGGTTTAAATGACAATGCCATGGCCACCCAGAGACAGAGTTTTGCACAATAATCTCTTCTTTTCAGGGACATGCAAGATAGACATTTTGACTGTTATTTTTAGCTTCAGAATTAATTTTTTAAAAGGGATTTTAACTTTTATTTTCAGTTCACAGGTACATGCGTGCAGGGCTGTTATATAGATCAACTGGTGTCATGGGATTTACTGTACAGATTATTTCGTCATCTGGGTACCAAGCCTAGTACTCATTAGTTTTTTTTTCCTGCTGCTCTCCCTTCTCCCCTCTCCACTCTTCAACAGGCACCAGGGTCTGCTGTTCCCTTTTCTATGTACCCATGTGTTCTTGTCATTTAGCTCCCACTTATAAGTAAGAATGTGTCGTATTTAGTTTTCTCTTCTTGCATTAGTTTGCCAAGGATAATGGCCTCTAGCTCCATCCACGTTCCAGCAAAGGACATAACCTCTGTCTTTTATATGGCTGTGTAGTATTCCGTGGTGTAAACGTACCACATTTTCTTTATCCAGGATATCACTGATGGGCACTTAGGCTGATTTCATGCCTTTGTCCTTGTGAGCAGTGCTGCAATGAACATAACGTGCGTGTGTCTTTATAATCAAATGATTTATATTCCTTTTGTTGAAATAAAATGATTTCTATTCCTTTGGGTATATACCCAGTAATGGGATGACTGGGTGGAATGGTATTTCTGGCTCTAGGTCTTTGAGGAGTTGCCACAGTGTCTTCCATGATGGCTGAACTAGTTTACGTTCCCATCAACAGTGTATAAGCCTTCCCTTTTCTTCACAACCTGTAGCGCAAGGAAATCAGTGAGCATGTTTCAGTGTTCCAGCGCGTGGACAGAACCGCAGTGATCTTAGCCTGGAAGTCACTTTTCAAGTCGATGTCATCAACAGCAGAGGAGAAAAGGCCATGACCCAGCTGGCCTCATCCAGACACTTGTCTCTCCTGAGTTTAAACAAGGATGCTGGTGCACTTCAAAGGTGAATGGCTGGTGTGCAGCCTGGGGGCACAGCAGAGTGCCACCAACACCGGCCAGCTAAATACTGGCTTCCCAATGTTGGATTGAGGGGCAAATCTTTAGGAAAATTCCCGTTCAAAGTGTCAATTCCAGTCCGAAGGGGCTGAAATTCCGTCCTATGTAAAGTGCGCATGGCACACATTCACCTAGAATAAGTGTCAGATTTCATCCATTTACAAAGAAGTAAAAACAGATTTCATCATGATTTAGATGATTGTCTCCACTTTTCAAGTAAAACGTGGTGAGTAGTTTGGCATAAATTGGAGAGAGGATGAGCACAGGACATCATTTTACAAAATTAAACAAGGAAGCAAAAACTTGAGTTTTACGAAAACTTTTTCAAATATTAATGTCATTTGTAGACCATAAATAAATGAATAAATGAATTTTATTTGTTCATTTATTTATTTTTGTTTGTTTTTTTGTTTTTTGAGGTGGAGTCTTTCTCTGTTACCCAGGCTGGAGTGCAGTGGTATAATTTCGCTTCACTGCAACCTCGCTCTCCCAGGTTTAAGAGGTTCTCCT
This sequence comes from Mandrillus leucophaeus, assembly GCF_000951045.1. NCBI lineage: Eukaryota > Metazoa > Chordata > Mammalia > Primates > Cercopithecidae > Mandrillus > Mandrillus leucophaeus. The sequence continues at coordinate 4,451,192 of NW_012109696.1, read as the reverse complement.
GCCTCAGCCTCCCGAGTAGTTGGGATGACATTGCCAGCCACCACACTTGGCTATTTTTTTAAATTTTTAATTTTTAGTAGAGACAGGGTTTTGCCATTTTGGACAGGCCCATCTCCAACTCCTGAGCTCAAGCAATCTGCCTGCCATGGCCTTCCAAAGGGCTGGGATTAGAGGCGTGAGCCACTGCACCCAGCCACGTTTTATTTATTTTTAAATGTTGTATTAGTCCTTTTTCACGATGCTGATAAAGACATACCTGAGACTGGACGATTTACAGAAGAAAGAGTTTTAATGGACTTACAGTTCCACCTGGCTGGGGAAGCCTCATAATCATGGTGGAAGGCAAAGAGGAGGAAGTCACATCTTACATGGATGGCAGCAGCCAGAGACAGAGAGCTTGTGCAGAGAGACTCTCCCTTCTAAAACCATCAGATCTTGTGAGACTGATTCACTGTCACAAGACCAGAATGGGAAAGACCTGCCTCCATGATTCAATTACCTCTCACCAGGTCTCTCCCATAACATGCGGGAATTCTGGGAGCTACAACATGAGATTTTTATGGGGACACAGAGCCGAACCATATCAAATGCATTTATCGAATGATCAGCTTGGCTTGCAGGAAGTCACACAGCTGATTATTGGAAACTCCGAGAGTATAAATTAAGATTCTGACTTTCAGGGCTTTCTCCATTTCCACATGGCAAATTTTGCTTTATGTACCTCTCGTGTTTATTCTTATTTTAAAGGCTAATATTATTATTCTTGTTTGCCTGCACCATGCTCCCCTGGACAAGCCCTTTATCCTACTTGTATTCTTCCTTAAGAGCCTGAAGGTCTTTGGGGCCATTTCTTCTTGTAGAGCTTTAGAACCACAGTGTAAAATTCTGCACAGGCTATGAAAAAGTGTCTTCTAGGATTGTTTTTAATTGAAAGACTTGGAGACAATTCCTTATCCTGGGTCACTGAAAGATGTATATTGGTCTCAGAGTTGGAGTAAAAGCAGAGGGTGTCATGCCTGTGGCTGGAGGAAGGGGCTGTGCTGTCCTGCTCTTTGGGGCCTCTTCCATGAGGACCCCTGGCCTTCCATGGATACTCCTTCCATACCAGGATCCTGAGAATTCAGCCCTGTGAGGTTTCTATTCAGCACTTGTGGCCTTGGTGCAAGGGCAGAAAGACTTCCCTGGGGTGGTGGCTGTTATCCTGGGTGCACAGGGTGTCTGGGGAACCCCAGACTGGATGTCGTGGGTCACACAGAGCTCCAGCTTCCTGAAGGGCTTATGGTCAGACTACCCCTTAAGCAAAGCAGTGAGAACCAGTTTCCTGGCTTTCCATTCCCCGGTGTCATTGGATGGTGAGGTTTCATTAGCTTTAACATGACACCTGTTCAAGTTTATCACATGACCCAGCTTCACGTTTTAAATAAGCTCTATTTCACAGTGGTCCAGGTTAAGCCAGTTCTGCATATAGATGCAGTGAGCACGGGACCAGGTGACAGAACCAGGTGTGTTATTTTGTTTCTCTTTTGCACTTATTTTTACTGGCATGGGTGCTATGAGGAAACTGGCTTTCTTCTTTGTCCATGATACTGTTTAGGACACTCAGATGGTTTTTGTCTTTGTTTTGTTTTTCCCATCTATAAAGATTATTTCACTACGGCATGCTCATACTCAGAAGACACACCTGTTCTCTCAGATTTCCAAACTTTTATTTTAATTCTGTCTAATGAGTATATAATGTTGAGCATGTGAGGCTTTGAGCTGGGAGAGAAAGAAGATGCTCTCTGTGGCCTTCTGAGTCTGTGTTCTACAAGAGGGATGAAACACACCTGGGTACCTGTAAGGCAAGATGAAGAAAAGGACTGGGGCAGGAGAGTGCGCAGTGCTAGGTGTGTGGCCAGACAACACAGGCCAAAGCTGGTTCCCATGGAAGGGGGTTGAAGGTGGGGAGGAGGATGAGGCTGGGGCCTCGATCTGCATCTGGGGCAGGCTCCTCTGGAGGGCTTGGTAAGCACAGATGGCTGGGGGCCTCCCCAGTCTAATCCCAGATTCTGTGTCCATTGGTCTGGATGGGGCTGGACAGTGTGTATTTGTAACAAGTGCCAGTTAACTAACACTGCTGGCCCAGAACTCCACTTCAGGAGCCACTTGGTTTTCGGGGTGCCAGGGCTCTGGTGACAAGGTTGGCCAGGTGCTCTTCTCAACCACGTTCACTACCAAGCTCGCGGGCTGTGTGATTCTCCCTGGGGGCAGCTGATGATGGCTTCCTCTCTGGAGAAGACTGGCTCCAGACCTCCCAGTGCCTGGCTCTGCTGACCTCAGCCATCCACTGGTGTGGTCCTACTGGGTATCCTGCTGAAAGCTCAGAGGTGGGCAGCCTTTCCGTCTCTCCTCACCAGCTCCTGGGGACAGCACCCACTGAGGCACTGGCCAGGCCAAGAACATGCCATGGTGAGTGCTTAGGAGCAAGCTCCTCTTTTCCTAGCCTTCTGACCTCAACCCTCAGTTATGTGCAATCAGGTAACAGCTTTTTCCCTACTTGCAGGGAATTTGGTGGAGATAGAGATGACATCTCTCCAACACCCCTAACAAGTTGCCATTTGTGTCACTATCATTGGCACCTATGGCCTTAACTTTTACAAATTTCCTCTCCTGGGGTCACAGGTCCTCCAAGTCCCCTCTTCGTTCTCTTTCTGCAACTTGAACACCACTTATAGGAGCAAAGTGCAGATTCAGCTATGAGTGAGGTAGAGAAGGTACAGAATAATTCCTGGTCCAAGGGTCTTCCAGCCAAATTCCTGGCTAACAGCTACCTGAGAAAAGTTCTCTGACTAAGTGGGAGTGTCAGAAATGTCAAAAGAATAATACTTATCTGGCTTTCCACGTGTGCATGTGTGTGTGTTATGTGTGGCTGTAGGCTTCTGCAAGTATGTGTGTGTATGTGAGTATGAGAATGTGTGTGTGCATTGTGAGTGTGTGTGTGTGTAGATGCGTGTATGGGTGTGCATGCATGTGGGAGGATGAATGCAGGCACAGGTGTGTGCACTTACGTGTAATTGTATGTGCACATGTGTATATGTGTGTGGAGGTGGGTGTGGAATGTGTGTATGTGTGGGAGGGTTATGCAGGCATAGGTGTGTGCACTGCAGTTTAAATGTGTGTGTGCACATGTGTATGTGTATGTAGATGGGTGTACAGGTGTGTGTGTGCATTTGGGTGTAGGCGTGTGCACATGAGTGTAGGTGTGTATGTGTACAGGAATGCATGTCTGTGTAGATGTGTGAATGGATGTGTGTGCATATGGGGTGTGGGCATACCTGTGTTAATTTGGGCCTATGTGTGCTTAGGCATGTGTGTGTGTGTAGAAACAAGGATGGGTGTGTGTCCCTGTGGGAGTGTGTGTGTAGGCATAGGTGTGTGCACTTGGGAGTAGCCGTGTATGTGCACATGTGTGCGTGTACAGAAGCATGGATGGGTGTATGTGCATGTGGGAGGATGCATGTAGCATAGGTGTGTGGACTTGGGTGCAGTTGTGAATGTGCACAGGTGTCTATGTGTGTGCAGATGGGGGTACAGGTGTGTGTGTATGTGGGAGAATGTTCAGGTGTAGGTATGTGCACTTGGAAGTCGGTGTGTGTGTGCACAGGTGTGCGTGTGTGTGTAGGTGTGTGCATGGGTGTGTGTATGTGAGTGGGTGCACGTAGGCATAGGTGTGTGCCTGTGTGCACTTGGGTGTAGATGTGTGTGTGCATGGGTGCGTGTGTGTGTGTGTTTGTGCATGCATGAGTGTGCCTGGGTATATTGCCTGTGTGTGGTCAGTGTGCATGTGTGTGTGAGTGTGTGTGTGTGTGGAGAAGCAGAGTTCCTAAAAGTTCACCGGAAGGGAGGGCTTGAGGCATCGCAGAAGGAAGGGTGCCGAGAGGCAGTACCCAGGTGGAGGAAGGCAGGTGCTGACTCTTCGGTTTTGGGGAGCAAGACGTCCCTGTGAGAAGGAGTCCTCCTGGATGTGTCCCAGCTGCACCCCCACTTCCCTCCACGGATGCAAGTCTGTGCATACTTCCGTGGCTGCTGAACAAAATAAGAGTCCCCCACAGCCTCTATTGTACATCTCATGGGCACCCAAAAATGTCAACCACCTTGGGAAACAAATACGACAAAAGGATTAATTTATCTCCTGACATGTAATTAGGAGTCCCTCAAGCAAATTATGCATAATTTAAACAAAAGTTCTCAGAAAAGCACGTGTGAACAAATTAAAGGTGGCCACTCTATTTTTTGTCCTAACTCACTCTCCAACAGTAGCTTCTCATCTTTCAAATTAACAGAACGGTTGCAGCTCAGACCCCAAGACAGCGAGATCCCGGGAAAGCCGGATTCTGCGGGTCGGTCACACCTTCCTCTTCTTTTTAGTGTTCGTTCCTGGAAGGGCCATGGAAGAGCCATTTGGAAATGATCTTGGTGGCATGAGGCTTCCTACGCCATCCTCATGCTCCTCCCATTCTGACATTGGCTGGTGGGTCCAAGGCTCGTTTCTGTCTCATCTCCCCCGGGGCAGAGTGAACTCCTCTGGAGCAAGTCTTTAATGAGATCTTCCTGGGCCACTTTAGGTACAGTTTGTAGATCCAGAGGTTGATCCACGCCCTGACGGGCTCTCGGTCTGTGATTCAAACTCACTCATCCTTACAGGAAGAGGAGGCACAGTGTCCGGGGTGAAGGGAGTTGTGAGGGTTCCAAGGGCCTTTTCGAACCTTCTGGTTTTCTGAGAGCCTAGGAATCAGGTCTGGTCTGGGATTGGAGCAATCACTGCAACTCAAAGTTTTTTTTTCTTTTTCTTGTCCAAGTTAAAAAATGTGTTAAGATCTGGGTGCGATGGCTCACGCCTGTCATCCCAGCACTTTGGGAGGCAGAGGCGGGTGGATCACTTGAGGTCAGGAGTTTGAGACCACCCTGGCCAACACGGTGAAACCCCGTCACTACTAAAAATACAAAAATTAGCCAGGCGTGATGGCAGGTGCCTGTAATCCCAGCTACTTGGGAGGATGAGGCAGGAGACTCTCTTGAACCCGGGAGGTGGAGGTTGTATTGAGCAGAGATGGTGCCACTGTACTCCAGCCTGGGTAATAAATAGAGATTC
>NW_012109696.1:4444638-4445241 GCF_000951045.1 Mandrillus leucophaeus | reverse complement strand
ATGAGGGGCAGAGACAGCCTGGACTCTCCCATGCCCCCATCCTGTGCTGCCCATCAGCCAAGCCTCACAGGGGACCAGCAGATGAGGCACCTGGGAGGGGCAGTCTGCACAGGTTGCCACCCTGATGTGCAGAACAGAGCAGAGGCAGGCTAGGGACAGCAGGACTGGAGGCCTTGGCCAAAAGATGGGAACGAGCCCCCAGCACCTGCCAAAGTGTCACCCGGGGGCCCAGTGCAGGACCCTGCGAGGCAGCATGGCAATCCCTGCTTGCTGAGCAGGCCACCTCCTCTCTGTCCTCTACCTCTCCCTCCACCTCACAGAGGAGGTGAAATCTCTCCTTCAACCCACGCGGGTCAAGAATCCCTAAAAATGTGACCAGCGGTTCCCTAGAGGCCTCCAGGAAGGACGGTTCTGAGATGTCCTCCTTGGACCTGGACTAGAATGTAAACCCCATCCTGCCCACGTCCACAGGCTCAGCTCAGGGACCACGCCGTGCATGGGCCCTGCTCACGTCCACAGGCTCAGCTCAGGGACTACACCACGCATGGGCCCTGCTCACGTCCACAGGCTCAGCTCAGGGACCACACCACGCATGGGCCCTGC
>NW_012109696.1:4443099-4444588 GCF_000951045.1 Mandrillus leucophaeus | reverse complement strand
AGTGAGGAACCTGATGTGAGCTGCAACCACAGAGCAGATGGAGCCACTGCTGGGAACGCCACCTATGAGGGGCAGAGACAGCCTGGACTCTCCCAGGCTCCCATCCTGTGCTGCCCATCAGCCAAGCCTCACAGAGGGCCAGCGGTTGGGGCACCTGGGAGGGGCGGTCTGCACAGGTTGCCACCTTGATGTGCAGAACAGAGCAGAGGCAGGCTAGGGACAGCAGGACTGGAGGCCTTGGCCAAAAGATGGGAACAAGCCCCCAGCACCTGCCAAAGTGTGACCCATGGGGCCCAGTGCAGGACCCTGCAAGGCAGCATGGCACTCCCTGCTTGCTGAGCAGGCCACCTCCACTCTGTCCTCTACCTCTCCCTCGACCTCACGGAGGAGGTGAAATCTCTCCTTCAACCCACGTGGGTCAAGAGTCCCTAAAAATGTGACCAGCGGTTCCCTAGAGGCCTCCAGGAAGGACGGTTCTGAGATGTCCTCCTTGGGCCTGGACTAGAATGTAAACCCCATCCTGCTCATGTCCACAGGCTCAGCTCAGGGACCACGCCATGCATGGGCCCTGCTCACATCCACAGGCTAAGCTCAGGGACCACTCAGTACATGGGCCCTGCCCACGTCCACAGGCTCAGCTCAGGGACCACACCACGCATGGGCCCTGCTCATGTCCACAGCTCAGCTCAGGGACCACACCACGCATGGGCCCTGCTCATGTCCACAGGCTCAGCTCAGGGACCACACCACGCATGGGCCCTGCTCACGTCCACAGGCTCAGCTCAGGGACCACACCACGCATGGGCCCTGCTCATGTCCACAGGCTCAGCTCAGGGACCACACCACGCATGGGCCCTGTTCACGTCCACAGGCTCAGCTCAGGGACCACACCACGCATGGGCCCTGCTCATGTCCACAGGCTCAGCTCAGGGACCACACTACGCATGGGCGGGCTGCTCAGGACACCTTGGGAACTGGCTGCACTTTGAGCTCTCACCTCATGTCACAAAATGTGCTTGCATCACTGACCCCTGGCCTGAGCCACTGGCTGGAACAGCAGCTCACGGCTCCTCCTGTGTGCTCAGGAACTTCCGGTAGCAGTTGTGGAGAAGAGTCCTGTGGAGGCCCAAGGTCCCTGCCTCCTGCCTTAAATTTGACTAAGTTCAGATGATATTTTAACCCCACCAAGCAACAATCCAAAACAACACATTTGCTAGATCATGTGCAGTGCTGGGTTAATAAGCTTATGTTATTAATTAATATCGTGCCAAAGTGTGGTGTGTGTACACAGTGGAGTACTATTCATCTGTAGAAAGAATGGGATCCTGTGACTGGCAACTACATGGATGGAACTGGAGGACATTATGTTAAGTGAAATAAGCCAGGCATAGAAAGAAAAACTTTGCATGTTCTCACTTATTTGTGGGAGCAAAAAATTGAAACAGTTGAACTCATGGAGACAGAGAGTAGAAGGATGGTTCCCAGAGGG
>NW_012109696.1:4415052-4441819 GCF_000951045.1 Mandrillus leucophaeus | reverse complement strand
GTCCTGCATCCAGCCTTTGCCATTCCTCCGCCCTTCTGAGTGAGCCTCAGTGCTCAGCCTCATCACAGATCCTGAGGAAGGGAGAGGATGGAGCAGACGCTGCCCAGACCACCTTCAGGACCAAGACCCTGGGCCTGGATGCAGATTCCCTGGGGTCTTCAGTGCTTGGGAGAAAGACATGGACAGGTTTCACAGTTGGCAGCCAAGTGTGAAGGCCAGAGGGGCTCCAGCTCATACGAAGGGACTCTCCTCCCCTGTGCTCGGCAGGCAGAGAAATGGAGGTTCAGGTGCAGGTTCAGGACGTAGCAGAATCAGTTTCAGAAAAGGCTGAACGCTCCACAACAGGCCTGGTCGATGAAGTCGGGTTCCAAGACTCAGGAGGGGACATTTGTGTCAATGCACTTGAAAACCTCGAATTCCCATATCCTCTGAGCCCTTTGGGGCTCCAGAAGCAACCCCTCCATTCTGTTCAAAGCCAGCACGTTCATCTTGATCTAGGCCGGTGCAGAGGTTTCTCTGCTTTGCAGGGAACACACACAGTCGCACACGTGTGCACACATGCATATTCATACACACACACATCCCTCCCCGCTCTAACTTATCCTGGGATGCTGAGCCTGCCTAGAGAGGAAAATGGATCCCCATCCCCAACAAGGAGCTGCAGGACCAGCCAGCAGGCACTGGCCTGCACATAGGACCAGATCCCAGCGGTGTGGGGGCAGGGGGGTTGGAATCTCAACTTCGATACAGGGAAGATTTCACCTGAATAGGAGCCCTGTCCCAGGAAGTCGCACTGAATGCCCTGGCAAAGACCCCAGGGGACCGTGCTAATATGCTGCCATATGGGCTATGGAAGGCTTGGGAAAGCGATGGTCCATGCTTAGTGGAGTAGAAATGACAGTCTCCAGGGCAGATGGCGGAGGAGGGATCAAAGGCTGAGAGAAGCGGGCACATTAGAGTCGACACAGCCCTGCCTGACGACCCATCCAGGGAGGGGGCAGCTCCCCGGGAGGGGTCTGGGACGCTGCACCAGTGGGATACGGGATGTCCCAGGAGAGAAGGTTCCATGGAGAAGCTCCCCGTCACTATCTGCTCCACACCAGGCCGCTTTCAGGAGGCTGTGGTGTTTCCCAGCTGGGACCCCTGATAACCCCAGGTGAGGGGCTGGGCGGTGGGGCTTAACTCAGCAGCCTGCTGGATGCACTTAGCACAGGCGGGGCCAGGCTGGAGCGAGGGCCAGGAGGGCCTAAGCTGCAGATAGCCGTGGGGATGGTAAGTGCACCGGCTGGCATGCAGGGCCGGACAGAAGGGCAGCCAACAAGGGCGTGGCTCACTCTGCATCATGAGAAGGAAAGGCAGAGTGAGTCCAGAGCTGCGGCCACTGTCCCAGGCCAAAGTCACCATCACCATCCTTTGCTCGGATTCTGGGCCTGCGGCTGTTTTTAGGCCCAGAACACACAGAGGGAGAGGTGAGTGCCCCCGGGGCGGATGCAGGATCCAGTGGTTTCCTGGATCTTGCCAGGAGACCTGAAGAGCCATCCTTGAGGGAAGGAGAAGACTCAGGTATTTGGAGGGTGGATCTACACAGGGCTTGAGCTGACCCTGATCCCCAGGGACCTAACACAGCACAGGGGCTTCCCTGTAGGAGCCGAGGCCTGAGGGTGCCAGATTTTTAGGACAGAGCCCTGTTCAGAATCTGCTCAGAGTGGGTCTCCTGCACCCACGGACCCACGCAGTGGTGCTTCCCATGCTGCAGACAAATGACTGGAGTGTGGTCCTCTAGGCCCCATTCTGGTTCCTTGGCCTGCATCAGATGATCCGTGACGGTGGGGTAGGTGGACAGGAGGCCTCTGGTCCAGCCAGGATGGAAAATCCAAAACAGCACCGCAGACTGGGGGTCTGTGCAGAGACGAGCACCCTCTTCGGACCTGAAGGCCTCAAGTTAATTCACAGCCTGACTTCTACAGAAATCAGATATTTCCAGCGCACAACAATGGGCCACTCTCAACTCAGCCCAGCAGCAGGCCTGTCTCCGTGACAGTAGCTGAGGTGATGTCTGCTAGAGCAGATTCAACTGAAATCAGGCAGGGGGCATGTGGCCCCTGATTTGCTGAATGCATTGTTTTCTATCCCTATCGAAAAGGAGGCCCAGAGGCATTTTGCGTGCTGGAAAGAGAGAGGGTGTGCATTTATGGTCTTACTCCAGAGCAGGGCAACTCCCAGTCTCTCTTGTCATACAGTGTGGAGAGGACTGGCCTGTCGGGCCATGTCGGAGAGCATGGCCTTAGTCCACTGCATCCATGACATGCCCATAAAGCAGATGAACTTGATGACGGGGAAGGCTGGGGCGGGCACGTGTACTCTGGAGGGTGGGAGGGCTTCCCAACAAAGATGGAGGGTCTGCACATTGGGGAACCCTGTAGTGCCTGGTAGTTTGGGGCATGTGGGAGCATCCCCTTCAAAGCCAAGGACAATTTGTTGTATCTGAACCTCCCATCATCCAGAAGGAAGCACTGTGCCTGGCGTGTCTCTCCCTATTCTGGAGGTTGCGTATCTCATACTTGGGAAAGAGGCACTCTGAGTGGGGCCTAGATGGAAAGCAGGCTCCTTGGATCTGATTGTACTGCAGTGTCCCTTCCATGTGTGCCCTAGGAGCTGGCAGAGCCTGGTGGTGAGTGGGACCTGTGGTGAGGAGCCACACCACGTGGAGCTACATTAGGACAAGTGGGATAATCTCATCACAGACTGGAGGGCCTGGGACTCCACCTGCCTCCAACCACAGCTGCAGGAAACAGCTCCTGGTCTGCTGCTGTGCCCTGGTAGAGGTGGAGGCCTGACATCAAGGTCCCAGAGCTGCAGTGAGCTGCCCTCGGTCCTACTCACCAACCCACCTGTTTGGCAGACCCAGAGACAATCGTGGGAAGATGAGAGTGACCCACTGGTATCAGGTGCGAGCAGGGCCATGGGGCCCTAGAGGGCTACACAGCCGGTGACCTAGGCTCCCGGGTCTGTGTCCCTGGCACACTCTGCTCACATCCACGGCCACGTGGAGAGAGGCTGGTGGAGAGAGGCCAGTGAAGACGGAAGGGTGGGCTTCCTTCATGGACCGTGGCTGTAGTCCCAATGCCCAAGCCAAAAGGGACTGCAGCCACCCTACAGCCACCCTCAGAGGTGGCTCAGGAGCAGCTGGGAGGGGATGTCTCCCCAGTGAGCAGAGCCTCAGGCAAGGTGCCTGATTTCTGATTCGTGTGGAAAGCAGAGAGACCCAAGGTGAGGATCTATGTGGATGCCTGGGCAGTGGCGAACAGCTGGTTTGGCTGAGTCATCGTGTGCTGGCAGAGGAAATATTGGAAGGCTAGATACACAGAAACTGGGGCAGGGCCACGTAGATGGACCCGCAGGATGAGGAGCAAGGTGTGAAGATTGTTGCGTTGTGTGTTCACACACACTCAAGGGCATCCGGCACTCAAGGGACAGTGAACACTCAGACTAGCGGAGCGATTCGTGTACTCGACATGGGCTGTGTGCAATGGGCTCGTGGATGAAATGGCCATGCGAGGAGGGGTGAAGGCTCAGCATGGACCCAACAGCCTGTGCTCTCCCTCACTAAGGCCCATGTGGTTACCCCTGCTTCCTGTGTCCAGCCTGCCAGTAAGAGACCAACACTGAGTCGCTGACACAGCATCATCCCTCTAGGAGAACAACTGCACACCTGGTGTCCAGGCAATGGCATGGGAGCCCTTCCAGCTTTGGGACAGAGATTCTCCTTGCCTCAAGTTAAGGCATCTTCTTAGTGGGGACCTGCTTGTCCCGTTCGCAGGACATAAGCCAGCACCGTGAGCTGGGCCTTTCCAGCTCTATCCATTGTCTGGGTATCCCAGTAACATTGCATCAAACAAAGGACCCGACTTACAGCAAAACGCAGTGTGGGCTGCAGCATGGGAACCCCTGGTCTCCTCACAGTCTACCTGCTGCCACCCAACAGATCGGGAAGCAACCTTCCACAGGTGCACTGAGACCCCAGCTCTGAGATGCCCTGTGGAGATGCCCTGCCTCCAGGACAGTGCATGCTCATCGCTGAGAAGCACGTGGAGCCTCATCCTCCATCATGAGGCCTCAGGGACCTGGAATCTCAGGGGAGGAAGGCAGGTGGCCCTTCCCACCCTCAGTCCTGGTGGCCAACTTGGGGGTTCTGTACCTGTTGCTCTCCACCTGTGGGTTGTGTGGGTTCGGAGCTCCTGGTCCACAGTGGGAGCTGCTTCCTTGGCAGGAGGACCATGCAACATTAAGGTTTAAGGGCTGCTCTGTGTACTTTGGGGTCCTCATGGCGAGGCACCACCAAGTGAGGAAGGAGTCACCCCTGGGCAGGGGCCATCGTTCCTGATGAGCAGGAGGAGGTGGGACTGCGGCTACCCTGTGGGAGCTGGAGACCATCCTTCTGCACTGGGCCATGCCACAGGTTCCTCTTCACAGTTGCTTGCCTAAATCGCACATAGGTGGATCCGTGCAGTGACAGGGTGAGGACAGCTTGGCCACGAGCTGGGCCCCCACCAGACTTTCAGGGGTGTCAACGGAGGAGGAAGAGACTCTTCAATGGGTGGTAGAATAGTCTGGTTGTCGCAGAAAGGCTGTGTTTCCCCTGCTAAGCTTTCTCTTCCCGGCTTTGCCAGGCAGAGCCGAATCAGCACTGGGACAGAACTGCTCCCGAGGGAGCTGATGTCACTGGTGGAGGGGCTGGACCTGAGCAGGGCCAGGGTGGGCTGCAGCAGACGCTGTGCTGTGCTCACCCACCTCACGTTTGCATCAACTGCTCAAGAGAGGAAAATGACACTTAACAAGCGAAGAAATCGAGGCGCAGAGAGAAGGTGACCTCGTCGTTAGGAAGTGGGGGCAGATGTCAGCCCCTGGCCATCCGGCTGTGCTGGATAACACCCAACCCTGATGCCTCTTGACCTCTCACCCTGCTCCTCTCCCTCCTCCGTCCCCCATCCATTCCCCACCATCATCATCACCCTATTGATCCATTTCAATGGAAACTGGAATTTGTAAGTCCCGTCAAACATCTTCAGTGGCTTTTATCACCTGTAGGGCAAAATCGCAGCCCTCACCTTGGCAGAAGACTCCAGGTTCTGTCCCCCGCCCCCACCACCGTCATGGCTCCAGCCCCTGCGGCTCCAGGCCAATGCTCCCTGGTGCTGCTTACTGCTCTGGGAAAGCCTCTCCCCGCCGCACACCTGGATGACGGCTGCAGGAGGTTTCCCCAGGTGAGGGGGATGCAGCGCCAGAGTCCCTTCCTGAAGCCCCAGGCTGAGCCAGATGTTCCCTGCGGGGCTCGCTCTGAGGCTGTGCCTCTCCATAACAGAGTCATTTGTCGCTGAGCCGACCGCTCCACAGACCACGGGGTGCACAGCCACGCCTCTTCCTCCCCACAGTGGATCCCCAGTGCGTGCACACAGCAGTGCCCCAGACCTGCTTGTTGACCTGAATTGAACGGCCAGCCACCAGAGTCAACGTGAGCCAATGCGGCACAGGCTCCCTAGTGCGCGGGAGAGAGCTCTACCAGCTTAGAGGAGACCAAGGTCCTGTCTGGCCGCACACAAGGTCTGGTGAGGGTTTGCTTTGGATGAGAGCCTATGGATGGGAAGGGTTTTTGACCAAGGAGCTGGGGCAGGGGAGTTTCTGATGGGGAAACGCCACAAGCAGAGCAAAGGGAAGAATCAGCCCTTTGCCAGGCAGGCGTCTGGGCAGATGCAGGCCGGCGCCCTGCGCTCCTCCTCCTGGCGCAAGCATCTCCTTTCCAGCCTGCCCGGCGCTAGGGCTCCGTGGAACCCCAAACACTCTGGCTTCAGAACTGCTGCAGGCAAATGCGTGGCATCATTCATAAGGAGGCAGCGTCTTGCGGTGCTGAGACCGAGCCCCTGTCTGCTTCCAGATGTCACTTCCAATGCCAGCCCTTCCGCATGATAGCTCTGTCACCAGGAGCGCTCGGGCGCCTCCACTCTGCTTGCGCCTCTAAAGCACACCTGCCCCGCCCGCCTGGATCTGCTGTCAATAGCTGTCGGGCGTGCGGTGTGCAATTTGGGACTTAGGAAGCATTGATACATGGTCGTTACTCTTTACGATCATTAGAAATATTGACTTCAAGGGCAACTTATGATAAACTCAGGAGCATCTCATTTGAAAGATAAATAAGCTGCCAGCACCTCCGATGTTTCAGCAGAAGCAGGAGGTAGAAAATATGTTCAGCAGAAGGAATAGGCCACGGAGAGTGTCAACAACTGAGTATCCCTCATTGTGCCTCGGACCATTTTCTTCGAGTAGGAACTGATGGTGTCTCCAATCATCGGTCTTACTGCTCCTTTGGTTTTCCAGAAAACAGACACCCAGGGAAGCTTGAGGAGGAGCTCTGCTTGGGGACGAGCCCCCCAGGCTTCAGGACGTTGTGAATGCTGGCAGTGGCCTTTCAACAGCTCACGCAGGGCGGTACCCAGGAAGAGCAGGGCAGACGGATGGGTGGGTGGGAGCGCAGGGCCCCGTGCCCAGAAGCACTGCCTGGCGGCTGGCATCTGGGCTGTGCTTGGTTTTGTAGAGTTCCAACCCTATTAAGCCCGATTGGAAGGTAGTTAGTAAAATGAAGTGTTGCGAATTATCTCGCTAACTTGGGACGTGTTGGTGGCCAATTGAGATAATTTAAATCCTTAAGGAAAATTTTGATCCCTAATTACATTGAATCACTTTATATTCAAGTCCAACAAATAATTCTCAAATTTTTTCCCCCTTTGCATACATGGAAGTGCAATAATAACAACTATAAAGTAGGCAAAATTTAAAACAGAGGATTTTTCTGTCTTTATGTTTGGAAATATGTGTGGAAAAGATTAGATTCTGCAAAGTGGCAAATGGCTGAAAGATGTTCTTTGGAGATCACTTTTCCAGTCCTGGGAAGCATGCAGAGAGGGATGGGACCCCCAGCCTCCACTGCTCCAGGGCAAGGGTAGTGTGGGAAGACGTGGCAGGGCACATCCCCATAACTCACGAAGGGTAAACACCACGATGCTAGATGAAGACTGCACCACATCTGCCTCTCACTGAAGCAGGAGGAAGAGCATCTCTTTTCCTTTTTCTCACCTAGAGGGGAGTGCACTCCCAAATCTCCAATTCTTTGGTTGCTGTTAGTTGTTGTTGCCGCTGCTTGCATTCTAGGGATTAAGATGAAACACATGTTCCAAACCATGAAAGGCCAGCAAGAAAGAGAGAAGGTCCACAGACTGTAGTCTGAGGATTTGATGAACTGGCTTCTGAACTTTTGGAGGAAAACCTGAGAAGGGAAAGCCTGTTAAAGGTCCAGGGTTCAGCAATTCAGGCTTCTTCGGGGAAGGAGCTCTCCACTCGCAGGGTGCCCTGTTCTGGACAGCAGAGGAATAGGACTGCCCTCCCAAATGCCCAGGAGGGTGTGTCTGTGAATAAATTCTGCTTGAAACTCCATTGGCCTGAGGGTCAGGCACACCCTGGACATAGAGCGTTGACCCAGGCGAGGCCGTGGACACCTGCAGGGACAGCCTGGAACTAGCCTGGGGAATGGAAGCGTCCTTGTGCCTGACCTCTCCTGCACCTGTTTGTACAAACTCCGGTGATAACTGGAGTGGGAGGTATGGCCACATTCAGCTGGGAGGGCCTGGGTCTGGCCAGGGGCCATTAGACCAGGTCAGTGCTCTGTGGGCTGTGGCCAGAGGCACCTTGACTGGGGTTGCTGTCCCCATCCTCATCCTCCTCCACTTGCTAGGCCCACTTCGTGAGGTGCCAAAGGTGAAACAGCCAGAGAACTTCACTTGCCTGCAACAACCTTAGAGTCAGGTGTAGGTGGGGGAAAAGCCATATCATCAGGTAACTTCATACAGTTATAAACTTAACAAGTGCTTGGGGCCAAAGAGAGAGATGGTCTTTCAGTCATTCAACTAATATGTACTCCATGAGGTCTGAGTCAGAAGTGGATTTCCTTGAACAGGTTTTTGCTATTCTCCATGCCCGTGTTCCCTCTGGGCCTAGAGGTTTCTTTTTAGTCTGCCCTCATCCCCCATTTCTGTCTTCTCTCTCCTCATGCAAATATTTCTTGGAAATTTCAACAAGGATTACATGCCTTCTACCATCTGCCCAGACACTCCTAGAATATAGTAGAAAGCTGTTTGAATGCATGGCTAGATGTGCAAGTTCAGAAGTGCACCATCCACTGAGTCTTCTGAGGGACTGTGAAGTGTGTGAGGCAGCCTTGATTCTTCATTTACATCTTTTCTACTTGCAAAAGGACACCCTAAACCATTACTGCAAACTTGCAGACAGCACTGGGGAACGCGTCTACAGCAGCCTTTTCACCAGAATGCAATTTACATATTTTAAGGCATACATTTCATAATTGTGGTATATATGTGTGTATAGCTATATATTATTGTTATACATGGTATATTACATATTACTCTCTCTATATATATACACACACATATACATATACGTATACATATACATATACCAACTTACCAACGATAAAAATCCCATTAGTTTCTCATCATTACCCGTGAGAACTATAAACCCAAGTTTGTTGTCGAGGGACCTGTGAGGTAGGCGCACAGCTCTATATGCATTCCTTTGTATCGAAAAGTTTAAGGAACAGTGGACTGTGTATGGCTCAATTAGTTAATCATGACGAAAATGTTTGCAAATAGTTAGCATGTATGGTGTTCTTTCTGTTAGCTTTGAATTCTTCTTGCTTTGAACACCATACGTCACACTGTGGCAAGTGGTGTGACCTGGAGGGAAGAGTGGGATTTTCAGGGTCAGAAAGTCTTTGAATATGTCCTGGGGAAAGTGTGTGTCGTGGCTCCCAGGGCTCCAAGGAGAATTTACACAAAAATGTGTGGAAAGTGTTCTGTGCAGTGCCTGGCACGCAGCAGACACTCAGTGCGTGGTGGCTGAGATGGCAGTGACTTAAAGTTGTTGTCTCAGTGTTATTCAGAGAGGGTCCTGATTGGCCGGCCCACCCTCACCGCCCATCAGTCCTGTGTGGAACACATGCTGCGAGCCTGGCACCTGTTGGATGCTGTGGACGCAAAGGTGAATCATACGCATCCCTAGAACAGCTGCTGCTAGTGAAGCGTGGTCATGGAGACATAACAATGCAAGTAGAACACAACGTTGCAGAGATAACAATGCAAGTAGAACACGGCGTTGCAGAGATAACAATGCATGCAGAAAACGAGGTTGTAGAGATGTGAACGGGATGGCCCATTCCCCAAGCATCCCTTCCTTCTAGAAGCAACTTCAAAAGTGCTGAACATACCTCTCTCCGGTGTGATCCCCTCCATCCTCACCCATCATCTAAGCGTCAGGAGTCCCAGAGTGGCGCCCTCCCTGGGTTGGGAGGCCAGGATCTCCTGGGTGAGACTCAAAAACACCCTCTCCCCCAACACTCCCAATGTTTGTGAGAGAAGGTGGTGATAGGGAGGGAGGAAAGAAGGGTTTCCACCGACTCATACAGCCAGAGCTCGAGGACCGTAGGGGAGGCTGTGGAGCCTGTGGAAGAGTCTGAAGTATCCTGGGGGAGCCACCACTTGGCATCTGTGTTTGAAGCTTTAAAAGCTCTAGTTTTGGTTCTGTTTCTCCCTGAGGTTATCTGAATTGGCAGGACTGCAAGCACACATGAAATCTGCAACTATTGAGTTTTTTCCCCTGGTCTCCTAATCCTCCACACGGTCAACACTGCATGGGGTGGGGCTGGCAGCAGGAGGAGAGGGCCAGGCTCTCCCCACAGTGGGGGAGCCTCAGGTCAGGAGATACATGTCTAAGCATCCTAAATCAAGCATGCTCGGTAGATGTGAGCATGGGGGTCTTGCTGCAGGAACCAGGACATCTGTGAATGCAGGGACCTGGGAAGGGTGGAGTGTCAACTCTAGGAACGTGGACTGCTGTGCAAGGCACAGTTGCTCCTCTTGCCTTTCACAGAGAAGGAATGCCTGGCTGGCATGGGGAGCTGTGTTCCGGAAGTTGCCAGGCTGCTTCTCCTCCCACAGCCACTTGAGGTGGAGCTTTACTTTGGCACAAGGTTGTCGGTTGTCTCCTGATTTGACCACGTTGATTCCGGCCCTGTAGATTGCAACTGGGCTGCTCTCAGGAATCCTAACTCACCGCTAGCTTCCAGGGAAAGGACATTTTTCAACCCTCTGGAGAGTCTGAGTGCGGACAGCTCACTGGCAGGAGATCGGCATTCTGGTGACCCGCGAGGCCAACTGCCGCATACCCTGTTCCCACATGTTGGGATGTTGAGAACCGGCCTGGTGAGGCCTCGGCTCAGGATTGGGTGAGGACGAGGACCGGCCGGGGACAAGAAGGAAGGTAATTTGGTGTTTTAGAAAGCAATTCGATGTGGTCTTTTTCAGTCTTTGCTTTTCTCCTTAAAAATCCATCCGCAGAAGCATCATCGTGCATGCAGCCAAGAGCAAAGCAAACAGCGTTTTGCAGCCGACCAGCCTTTTGATTCTGCAATAGAGCCCGATGGATTATGGCCCACTCAGCCTGCAATGCCATAATACTTTATTTCAACATGATATGACATCATTAAAGACACTTTATGTTGTTGTTGTCTGTGGTTTGGAATTATGTCTGCTTAATCAGTTCCATTATGCATTCAACTTCCATGACACATCAAAGACTGATAAGGTTTTTATTTTTTTTTTTAAACTTTGCTTGCTTAAAATGATTTCCCTCCAGATCAAGATGCAGAGCACAAAATATTAATCAGTTTAAATAAATATCAAGACTACCCAAATAATATGAATAATTGGCACGGGATCGTGCCTACTGCCCAGTTCCCAGCAGCTGGTCACGCTGGCACGAGGCTCCTCTCAACAGTCTCTGAGATAATGACTTTGGCATCTGCTGACGAGTGCTTGTGACTGCCCACAGAATTTACAACTCACAAGTGGAAAACAGAGGCTCCGACAGAACTTTTTTATGCAAGGTCTTTGAAATTTATTAATGTAATGCAAACACGAGCCTTCCAACCCATTAAATTGTTGATGTTATGCGAGCCCACTCTGGAATTGCAGATCCTCATTAGCATTATTTGCATGTTAATCTGCATCTTTTTAATTAGTGATATTATTTATGCACATAATTTTCGCCTACTGGTGCCAAGGCTGAAGCGCATTAATTAATCTACTGAGATGCCAAACTGTTTATTTTCCCCCGTACTTTTATTTGTTTACATGGTGTTTTGGATTCAGGGAAAATAAAAAAGAGCCTGAAGAATAAAAGCAGAAAGACAAGATTAACTAAAAGCTCTTTTTGTTTTCATAATTTAAATTGTAATATTAGCCAAATGTTGTGTTTCTTCCCTTAGAGATCGGTTATTCAGTTACATTACCTTGATGTATTATTAAAATTTATAATGGACTCTGGAGGCTTCTGTTAGTTCTCTCCTTCATTTACAGAATCTACTCAATGTTATTTTAATCTTCCTACAACGCTCCCATGCATAGGCAATGATGAGCCATCCCTTGTGACTCCCCCGCACGGCTCCACTTTGCACAACTGATAAACATTTAAATAAGCCTTTTCAAAAAAGAATAGCATGTAAAATTATTAACCCATTGATGGAGTTAGCTACCGCTCAGTAATTCATCTTTCCTCAAAATAGGTCAATCGCAAAATGCATTTGACTTGGCGACACTGAGGCATTCTCATTCCTGCAAACGTAGTTACCAGGCATTATCCAGAACCGTGTGTCCATTTGAGTACACGCACGCTGCACGCATTTTTAAAATGTGTAATTAAAGGTGTCCTGCACTATCTATGCTAAACACATACAATTTGGGAGCCAGGAAAAGGCCTAGAGAATGTACGCCACTGGGCCTTGTAATAAATGATAACATAATTCAAAACCAGTGCTCATTCCAAAGGAATGAAAGTTAAAAATTCCATTCAACTAACCACAGTCACGCAATATCTATTATTTATACCACATCGGACAGGGTATTCGCAGAGCAGTCAGAAAGATACACAAATAAGGGTTCATGTTATTAGTAGATGGGAATAACAATTTGTTTCCAGCATCAATTTATCAGGGATACAAGGTAACACCTTTGCTTCTCCACGTCATGTCTGCCTTCCAGAGAGCTACCCTCTGAATTTTCTCCAGTTGAACAGGACCTCATGTACCGCAAGTGACTAAAGCCATCAGGCCTGCCTGGAGTAAATCATAACCACGGCTCCTACTTTAATAAGATGGTTGCAATCTATTGGGCATGACGGCATGGGGGAGTGAAGTTAGACCAAGTTCCCTTCTGTTTGATGTTATTGGAACAGCACATAATCCTAGGCGGTGCTTCATCTGTCAAATAGCTTGGAGTCATGTGCTGGTTCCTGGTTCACCGAAGGGTCGAGAAGAGAGAATTGGCTGTGGTGTGTGTGGAAATTCAAGGGCAAGGCAGTGAGTAGGAAGGTCTCTGGGTACAAACCAGGAGCAGGAGTGCCTTGGTCAATGCTTTCCAAGAGGACTGGGGCAGTGGGACCAAAGGCACACGCCCTCGTTTGTTGTGAGGCAGCAAATCTGAAATCATTTTTTATTAATTGATTTTATTTTAAGGCGTAACAAATGCTGTTGGTAAAAGCTTAAAGACAAAGAATGTACCGTGAAAGAAAAGAACTTTTCCCTGGCCCCTGACTGAAGGTCTTGCTTATCTTTGCAGAAAATTCTATGAATATGCAAGCATCTCTTCAGTCATGGAAAACAGGAATACATTACACCTGCCCTTCTGCAGGTGTTCATTCCAAGAAACAACAGGAGGGTGAGCATCTTTCAAGCCGTGTTTTGCCTCCTGCAATTCTGGACTCTGTGGAGGTTTTGGTCGTGGACATTCCCAGGATGCAACCACAGTATAGCCCACTGCTGTAGGTGACAGGGGAACTCTAGGGAATGTGATCCCACCAGGGAATGACTTTGGGACTGCTGAGCTACATTCATTAGCATTCTTCATTTTTCATGCCTCCCAGGGGATTGCCTGAGAAAATCATCCCGTATAGCCTGAATGGATCAACCAGTGGAAGACACAATTTCTGGTAATTCTACAAATGGTTTTTAGACCGTTATTCCTAATATAATATCCATTTTGATGTAAGTGAGAACATGGAAAGTATAGACAAATTATATGCAACTCATATGTGAAAATGTGTTAAATACAAAACTGAAAAAAAGAAAGGTGAACTTCTAAGCGTGTAGGTCGGCTAACTTTACAATGACGGTTGACACTGGTGTTCTAGCTGACTGCAGAATGAGCTCACCACACCTTGATCCTATAATCTGGGTCTGGCTTGATTTGAAGTTGCTGGGTCAGGTTGGTGGTAGAGTTGGGGCCTTTGTTTAGGGTTGGACAGTTTAGAATTAATCTAGATATAAAACATCACCTCAGATCTCAGGAAGATTAGGTCTGACTCTCTCCTGATAGACCTAGAAGATTCTGAAGTTTCCTGTGGGGAGAGAAGACTCTGGAATAAGAGGCCACGAAGTGTAATTTTCCCTTCATCCATACTGTGGCCTGCCTGCTGTGGTCCTCTTCTGTCATTTGGCCAAGGGGTGTTTTGCTTTCAACTGCTGATTGGGGGAGCCCACTATTTTCTCCGCATGCTATTTCATCTTCTTCTTTACTAGGATGATTACACTAGTGGACTACATTATTACATGAAATAGCCCAGTATCTTGTGAGAGGAATTTGCTTGTACAATGTTTAATCAATCGTATGAGCTATGTTAGTGGCATATGATATGTTACACTTTCTTCTTTTATTGACACATTTTTGGGGTTCTCCAGCAAATCACTTAACCCTGATTTCCTTTTTTTTTTTTTTTTTGAGACGGAGTCTCGCTCTGTCGCCCAGGCTGGAGTGCAGTGGCCGGATCTCAGCTCACTGCAAGCTCCGCCTCCCGGGTTCACGCCATTCTCCTGCCTCAGCCTCCCGAGTAGCTGGGACTACAGGCGTCCGCCACATCGCCCGGCTAGTTTTTTGTATTTTTTAATAGAGACGGGGTTTCACCGTGTTAGCCAGGATAGTCTCGATCTCCTGACCTTGTGATCCGCCCGTCTCGGCCTCCCAAAGTGCTGGGATTACAGGCTTGAGCCACCGCGCCCGGCCACCCTGATTTCCTTATCTTAACCACCAAGGGATTGAACCCGATCATCTCTAAAGTCCCGTACAAAGTCTTCTCTCCCTGCTCTTGCATGCATGCATTGTGTTCACAGCACCTGCCTGGCCTCTCAGCCTCCGGTCCTCTAACCTCCTCCTACCCGAATCCACACTCCACCATGTCACTCAGTACATTCCTGTGCATCCTGGCATTGTTGGATAGACGGAAGGGCTCCCTGCCCCTGGTTCTTGGCATGGTTCCTGCAAACTCTCAGCTTCACCAATCACAGGGCAAGACCTGCCCACCTCTGCCCCAGCCCAAACAAGGGCAGCTTCCTAGGAGGCCATGTGGTTTGTGGCTGCCCTGCCTTTGTTTAGAGCAATGCCTGGAATCGTATCCCTCCAGTCTACCAAGACCATTTTCTCCAACTCACAAGTCCATCAGGGTTGTCCAGAGAAATTTTGAAAATCACGGATGCCTCTTTCACCTGCAACAATGGTGATCCCATTGGTCTAGACTCGGACCCGAGCAATGATGTTTTCTTAACCCCTCAACTCGGAGAACCACCAACTTAGGGAAGTCCAGTCAGCTTTAGAAACAGCATGAGCTGTCTGTAATCCCAGCACTTTGGGAGGCCAAGGTGGGCAGATCATCTGAGGTCAAGAGTTCGAGACCAGCCTGGACAACATGGTGAAAGCCCATCTCTACTAAAAATACAAAAAAATTAGCCAGGCATACTGGTGTGCATCCGTAGTCCCAGCTACTTGGGAGGCCGAGGCAGGAGAATTGCTTGAACCCAGGAGCAAAGGTTGCAGTGAGCTGAGATCATTCCATTACATTCCAGCCTGGGTGACGGAGTGAGACTCTGTGTCAACAACAAACAAACAAGCAAGCAAGCAAAAACAAAAACAGAAAAAAAAAAAAGAAAAGAGAAGAAACAGCACAAGTATCATGAACCGTGCTCCACCACTCTGTGTTCCCTACACCATGGGCAGTCCTGCTTCTAGAAGCCACCTGTGGGCTGTCCCCTGCCCCTCTGTTTCCCTGGCCACTCAGGAAGGCCATGAGTCCCCACACATAGCAGTGTGACTGGTCCCCAGTAGGCCAACAATGACTGCTCAGAAAACGCTCTGGGCTCATTTGGTCTTTACGAGCAGGGAGGCACCTGTCGCCCTGAGTGAGAAGATGAATCTGATACTTGTTCCTCTTCGCATTTTCTAACATTTACTTCAATGCTGTCTGCAAAAATCATAGCACATTTCACAAGCACCTGACAGTGCACTTGGCAGCTGTGACTCGTGCAAGGACAGTATTCTACTGACGTGAGATTGTGCTCTCTGCCCTCATGCCCCAGCCCGTGCAGCCGCGACTGTGTCAAAGTTTCCCGCTCTCCTGCTCTCATTAACCCACCTGTGTTGACCCAATCAAGCAAATGAGCTTCAGGCCTAAACAGAATTCAGGATTTTCATCAAATGTTATGTTCCAGCATTTAAAAGTACGTAAGTATAAAATGTGTACATCAGCTATGATGTTTATGTATGTGTTATAAACTTTTTGAAAAAAAATTAAAGAGACTTTGAATCCCACGTGAGAAGGAAACTTGACCATCACATCTGGTGTCCGCTGGTGGTTTGGTCTGCGTTCATGCTTCTCGGATTCACACTGGCTTCATTGCTTTGTTAACACTTCTTCTGTGGGGCTTCTGGGCACACGTTCGGCAGATGTTCCAGAGGCCCCGTCAGACAGAAACACTCGCCCCTCAGATTCCTGTCTCACCTCCTCCAGGGACCCCAGAGCCCGTCAGGCAGAAACACTCGCCCCTCAGATTCCTGTCTCACCTCCTCCAGGGACCCCAGAGCCCGTCAGACAGAAACACTCGCCCCTCAGATTCCTGTCTCACCTCCTCCAGGGACCCCAGAGCCCGTGAGTGTTGAGGAACTGCTTCATTCTCACTTATCCGTGGATGTCTAAGTTCCAATGGACAGCGGTTTTTGGAGGCCCGGGGCCATGGGCAGAGGGCCCGTGACCTTCTCGGCAGTAGATCAGGCATGTGTCAGCCCGCAAGGCTCACACCAGCAACCTGTTGTCTGTGGCTGAGCACTGTGGACGTGTCATAGGGGAGCAGCACTACGCGAATGTCCGTCCTGACCAGCTGGTGCTCAGAACACTCTCGCTGCCACTTAGAAACAAATGGCAGGCCCCCTCCGGTCCGTACATGAAGTCTGAAGCAAGCCCCAAAATGGACTGGGTTGAGAACCTACAAAGAATCCTTGGCTAGGCACATATAGGAAGACAAACTGGATGTCTAGCGGGTAACTTTGTAATTACCGAAGGATTTTCCATTTTGTGAAAATGCTTGCTCTTGCCGTTTCTTCGCTGTTTGTTTGTTCATGGGGCTGTTCGCTAATTTTTCCATTGTTCACCATGTTCCAGGCACTTGTTGGGAGCTGGGACCTGGATAAACAAGACAGCGTCTCTGCCCTCAAGCACTTCTCTAGGTAATGGCATTTTGAAGTAGGTGATATTTTAAAGGGGATGCATCTGCAGTCTTTTCGGGAACTAATACTATACCAATTAGGCCCCATTGCCAAAGCCATTGGGCAACGTGTCCACAGATGGCCTAAGTCATAGAGAATTCTTTTCTTCAGAGAGGGTGTCTACGTTGGTGTGAAAAGAGTTGGACTCTGCACAATCTTTGCAAGCACAATCAAAATTCTATGGGCATCTATTAGAACTTGTTAGAAAGCCCATCTTCGATTAAACACCCTCCATTTTGGCTTCAGATGCCCTGTTCTCTGATGAATTCTGCTCGGCTTCCCTGCATGACGGGTGTGATCAGGTGAGGGGTGACATTGGCACTTGAGGTTTTGGTTTACAGCCTCTTTAATTAGACCCGTTCTCTAAAGCACTTACATGATGCTCTTAAATAGAGCTGACCCTTTTTATTTAATTTCATTTGCCTGTTAGTGTTTGGAGACTCTCCAGCAAAGCACTTCAGTAAATTCAATAAAGTTCATACTACAATTAATATGGGACCCAGTAACGATGGGTACCCAGTCCTCTATCAGCAGCATCATAATTTGACTAGAAGCACAAGTATTTTAGTGACTTAAGTAGCAGAAATTGGAATGAATCAATGAAATAAAACACTATATTTTGTAAAATTGGTAAGCTTCAAATGTGGAACAGTTCACTACCAAATACAATCAGAAGGGTCTTCTGGACCTTTTGTACCACTGTAATTACGGTGTGAGCTATAGATTTTGCTGCGTTGTTGGGATGCATTACTGATTTCTCCCTGCTTCCATCACACAAATTAAAATAATGTTGAGTTTTACTTTAGGTCTTGTATTATTCTTTTTTTTTTGTAGCTACAATTTAGAGCCAGCTTTGGATGAAAAGAGTGCATTCTGTATTGACTGCTGACATTCTACTTATGATTCTAGAAATAGTATTTCTTTTAAAAATTACCTTTATTAGTTATAGATTGTATAATTTGAGGGACCTCTGATCTAGGATAATCAAGATTAACTAAGTTAAAGCTGAAAAATAATGTTAATGAAATACAGTACGAGTCACAATTTTAAACACATCTGGTCACTCGTACTGTTCACTGTAGACTCATTTGAACTCTATAGAGCACATCTGCATCTCCGCAATCTTCCCAGTAATGTCGTCCATCCCAGTGAAGCTCTAAATGGAAGGCAAGGCTCTAGATTCTTTTTTAAAATTGAAACATAATATTTGCATAGATTTATTGGGTACATGTGATATTTTGTTACATGGGTAGAATGTGGAATGATTGAGTTAAGGCATTTAGGATATTCATCACCTTGAGTATTTATCATTTCTATGTATTGAAAACATTACAAGTCCTCTCTTTAGCTACTCTGAAATATATAATACATCCTTGTTA
This sequence comes from Mandrillus leucophaeus, assembly GCF_000951045.1. Lineage (NCBI taxonomy): Eukaryota > Metazoa > Chordata > Mammalia > Primates > Cercopithecidae > Mandrillus > Mandrillus leucophaeus. The sequence continues at coordinate 4,423,734 of NW_012109696.1, read as the reverse complement.
ACTATAGTCACCTCCTCTCCCAGTGATCAATAGGAAAAAAACATAAAACTATAGCCCCCCTCCCATCCACACACCTTTCCCAGTATCTGGAATCTATCATTCTACTGTCTAACTCTATGCGATATTTTTTAGCTCCCACATGTGAATAAAAGTGCAGTATTTGTCTTTCTGTTACTGGCTTATGTCACTTAACATAATGACTTTCAGTTCCATCCATGTTGTTGCAAATGACATGATTCTTCTTTTTTATGGCTGCGTAGTATTCCACTATATATATTATAGTATCTGATATATAGTATATATTATATGATATATAGTATATTTTATAGTGTATATAGTATATATTATAGTATATATAGTATATAAAAGTATATATAGTATAATATACAGTATGATTATAGTATCTATTATAGTATATTTTTATATATAGTATATATTTAATATATACTATATATTATATACAGTATATATATTTTGTATATATAGTATATATACTATATAAATTTATACTACATACTATATAAATATATACTATGTATTATGTATAGCATATATAGTATATAAATATAGTATATATTTATATATATAGTATTCCATATATATATAGTATTCCCTATAGGCAGCATCCTGACCAGAAACTGATTATTTACAGCATATTTTTCTGTTCAGAATTGTGGTCCTATAGTACAGCCACTATGGAAAACAGTGTGATGATCTCCCCAAAACTAAAAATAGAGCTACCACACAATCCAGCAATCCCACTACTGAATATTTATTCAAAGGAAAAGGAATATATATATATATATATGGTTTCTTTATCCACTCATCTGTGGATAGGCACTTCGGTTGATTTCTTATCTTTACTCTTGTGAATAGTTTGTGATAAACAAGAGGATGCCATATGGATTCCGTTTCCTTTGAATAAATATTCAGTAGTGGGATTGCTGGATTGTGTGGTAGCTCTATTTTTAGTTTTTTGAGAGATCATCACACTGTTTTCCATAGTGGCTGTACTATAGGACCACAATTCTGAACAGAAAAATACACTGTAAATAATCAGCTTGTGGCCAGGATGCTGCCAATGACATTATTTCATTAATAATGCATTTTTGGTTGTCAAAAACAATCAGTATTGTAGCTCTTTCCTAGATACTGTTTATTAGAAATCACTTTGCAACAGTGCATTATTTTGCAGAGAATAAAAGGCAAAACCATTCCGTCAGCTGGAATTAACAGTCAGGAAAGACAATCTTTCAGAAAAGGAAAGAGATAAATTAGCATATGGAAATCTGTTCTAAAACATCAGCCTGTATTTGTTGACATAGGAAAATGAACAATGTGTATTCAAGCACAGAGATTAAAGTTACTTGAAACATTTCCTAATTGTTGTTGTTGGTTAATAAGAAAGTACTGTTTGAGGAATGTCAAATTCTCGTTGTTGTTGTTTTTCAATCCCAGTTGGGGTTTGTACCACATGTAAAATAGATATTTCATGAGCAAGAAAACAATTTACAAGAAAACAGAACTGTTTAAATCAGACTGTAATATCATAACGATATGGTAATCCTCTTCTCAGACCTTTTAAAATCCTATTGTCTACCGATTGCAATAAAATTCCAATTTGTCGTTGAGCCTTACTTAGGTGGAATAGAAGAAGACGTTGATGACTGTGGTTACACTTTCAGCACACATGGGTGTGGCCTCGCGCTGGCGGGCAGAGTGCTTCTGCCTTTGGAGCAAGAGGCCAAGTTGTGCACCTTCTCCGCCATTGCGATGAGAAGAGACCTTTCCCTGTGGATGAATGGAGCAAATATTGTTCAATCCTGAGCTCCATGTGTTTTCTTACGGTGTGGAAGCCCAACCTGCCCCATGTCTGGACCCGTGTTCTGTCCCCGCCACCTGCTGAAGCCCACAGGCCTGTGTGCAGTACGGCTGGCTCAGCTAATTGCCCACTTGCCTAAAGGAAAATGTGAAGCAACATGTCAAAACTTGTTGGAAGGAATCCTGAGTCACAGTCTCAGCTGAGATGTTTGCCGTCGGTGTCTAAGGAACAAGAACACCCGGTTGTGAGTCTCTGGGGCTCTCAGACCCCGATGGGGGTGCATGAGTCTTTTGTATGAGTAATGGAATGATCCACACTACTCTTCACCTGTTTGGGACAGGAACAGATTCAGTCTTACAATGGAGAAATGTGAGCTGTGGTATTAAAAGAATTCACTTTCTAAAAACTTAGTCCAGAGAGGATGAGCTGCACACCCTACTGAAGAATTAGAACAGGCTGGCCAGCATTCACTCACTCGCTTTCTCTGGTGCATAATTAGAGGACAGAGAGAGACGATGTAAATATCCAAGTCACCTACCTCCACATCGTATAAACTGTAGCTCAAGTCAGGGGAGAACATTACTTGCTCCTTTTCCCCTATCTGACCATTTTCAGAGGAGAGCTCTAGAAGAACAAAAAGCCAGACATCCCCTATGTCATGCCACTGCTGACACTGAGAGAAATGGAAGCCTTGGACTTTTGTATCGGAAGGTGTCCATCTGCATGGTAACAGATTGTCCCAGTTATCTGAACTCTGTGACACTGAGGGAGACCTTTGGGATAGGCTTTGCCGGCCAACAACTGAGCACAGCCTCACGCCAGCCCCGTCAGGAGAGACGATCTTCCACGAAGCCAACTGGTTACACTTGACCACACAGCTCTTGTCCACAAAACCTTGGCAGCCACCCTTTGCATGGTTAAAGTCACTAATCTCTCAGATGGACAGGCCATTTTTGCCATTTTGTAAACAGCAGAGTCCCTGTACAGACCCCAGAGGTTGAGGAAGTGGAAAAGGAGCATTGATCCTGGAGAGCTAAGATGCTAGGACCATTAGCATTGGCAGCAGCAACCTCTGTGCTTGGCCCAGCAGGGGAACCTGGCAACGGCACGGGGAGAAAGTGGGAAGCCTCTCTCCCTACACCAGACACGCTCTGCTGCTGTTCAGAATTTATGGAGAATTTCAAGGTGGTGGCAGCAGAGCCTACGTTAAGCAGGGGACTCTGAATAACTTCATAGACTGCAACCCCGGGAAGATTGTCTGCTCAGCCCTATACCAGCTACCTTCAATCCAGCATAAACATCCCAGGAAAGAATATTCTCCAGGCTTCATGGGCCATTTCTGAATCCACTGTCACAGAGCCCATGCCCTGTATTGCTCTCCTCTCAACAAGCCCTGACCTCCAGCCGTGGCACATTCCCGTCTCTGCTTCTTCACTTGCCCCTGGCTTAGAATGCAGGTGTGACCTCTTGGGGCCCTCTAGACAGACCCATATTCTCTCCCTGCATTCCAGCAGAACATCTGCTGGCCGACTCAGAGATGCCTCGTAACAATGGGCAGGGTCCCAGAGACACTCGTGTCCAAATCCCAGCAACTGATGTATCACATCCCTTCATGGCCTCAATGCAGGGTCCTTTCATTTTTACTAGAGAAAGACTCTGCTGTTTTTTTTGTTTTTGTTTTTGTTGTTGTTGTTTGTTTGTTTTTTGAGACAGAGTCTTGCTCTGTTGCCCAGGTTGGAGTGCAGTAGATCTCGGCTCACTGCAACCTCTGCCTCCCGGGTTCAAGCCATTCTCCTGCCTCAGCCTCCTGAGTAGCTGGGATTACAGGCCTGCACCCTGCATCACCACGCCCGGCTAATTTGTGTATTGATTCTGAAGAATTCCTAACAGAGGTATCACTGCAATCACATATGGAGTTATCTGTAGAGTCAGTAATCTGTTTAGAATTCTCTATAAAGTCTCTACCATTATTTGTATAGAGAAATAACTGCATAGGCCAAACAAGGCATGCTCAAAGAGGAGACAATGCCAGTGTTATCTTTGATAATGGAACACACATAGGAGGAAAACGTTCAAAAGCAAACAAAAAATATACAGAAAAACATTAACTTGAGGACAAACAGTTTACTATTTTGAGTGTTTCATCATCTGTAAGATTAATAGAAACATAAATATCATCCTTATAATAAAAGATGGAGTTGGAAATTTCTCAGGAAGATTTTACTCTTTATTACACCGTTGTGTTAAATCTAACACAATAGAGAGTGACATTTTCATATATTTAACCTTCTGATACATGAGCATGGTATCTCTCTCTATTTGTTGAGATATTTTAAAATTTTCCCTAGCAATGTTTTACAGTTTTCTGCTTACAGGTTTTGCACATTATTTTTCAAATTTACCTTTATTCTTTAGAAAACATTTTGATACTGTTATAAATAATATCTGTTTAAAATTTTAATTTCTTATTTTCGTTGCTACCCTGTATCCTACAACCTCAGTAAACTCATTGGTTCTAATATCATTTTGTATATCCCTTAGAATTTAAAAAAAAAGATTAAATTTTTAAGTAGAAAGGGATTTGCTTCATTTCCCACCCCAATCCACATGATTTTGTTTCATTTTTTCATCCTATTTCACTGCTACCACCTCTAGAATATGTTGAAAACAGGACATCTTTGCCTTTTCCTGATCTTATGCAATTTTGCTTTAGAGCAATTTTAGTTTCATGTAAAATTAAGTGAAAGTTACAGAGATTCCATGAAGGAAGCTATGTATGCCCTCAAACACACAGAGCTTCTCCCATTATCAGCATTCCCTACCAGAGGGCTACATTTGTTACACTTGATGAACCTATATTGATACATCATAATCACCCAAAGTCTATAGCTTACATTAGGGTTCACTCTTGATGTAATGGTATGTATGCAACATTGTAGGATAATACAGAGTATTTTCACTGCCCTCAATATCCTCTGCATTTCAACTATTCCTTTTTCTTCTCACTTCCAACTCCTGACAACAATTTATATTTTTCTCTTTTGCCTTTTCCAGAATGTCATATTGATGGAATCAGACAGTATGTAGCCCTTTCAGATTGGCTGTTTTTCACTTAGTAACATGCTTGATAGCTCATTTCTTTTTAGTTCTGAATAATATCATATTTTTTCAAAGAACCGGGGTTAATTTATTTCATCACACACTGAGTGACATCTTGGTTGACTCCAAGTTTTGACAATTATGAATAAAAGTTTTATAAACATCTATGTGCAGGTTTTTGTATGGAACTAAGTTGTCATCTCCTTTGGGTAGATACCCAGAAGTGTGATTTCTGTATCACATGGGAACAGTGTGTTTAGTTTTGTAAGAAACTGCCAAACTGTTTCCCAGAGTGGCTGTACTATCGTGCATTTCTATCAGCAATAAAGGAGAGTTCCAGTTGCTCCACATCCTCACCATCATTTGATGTTGTCAGTGGTCTGGATTTTGGCCATTCTAATAGGTAAGGGGTCTCATTTTATCGATTTTCTTTTTTTTTTAGATGAAGCCTCATTCTTGTCCCCCAAGCTGGAGTATGATGGCGCGATCTCGGCTCACTGCAACCTCTGCCTCTCAGGTTCAAGAGATTCTCATGCCTCAGCCTCCTGAGTAGCTGGGATTACAGGCACCTGCCACCACACCTGGCTAAGTTTTGTATTTTTAGTAGAGATGGGGTTTCACTATGTTGGCCCGGCTTGTCTCGAACTCCTGACCTCAGTTCATCCACCCACCTCAGTCTCCCAAAGTGCTGGTGTTACAGGGATGAGCCACCATGCCCAGCTTTATTGATGTTTTAATTTGCAGTACTCTGACGACGTATGACATGGAGAATCTTTTTCTATGCTTACTCGCCATGTGTATATCTTTCTTGGTAAGATGTCTCTTAAGGTCTGGCTAATTTTGAAATCTGGTTGTTTTGTCATTGAGTTTTTAAATTTTGGATATTAGTCATTTATTCAATGTTTCCTTTGCAAATAGCTTCTTTTAGTCTGTCTTCTCATTTTAGCTTGTCTTCTCATTCCCCTGACATTGTCTTTCATAGAGCAGAACTTTTACATTTTATTGAAGCCTAGCTTATCAATTACTTATCTCATGGATTATGCTTTTAGTATATATCAAAAAAAAGTTGTCAGCCTCCAAGGTAATGTAGGTTTTCTCCTATATTTCTTCTAGAGTTTTATAGTTTTGCATGTTGCATTTAAATCTGTGATCCATTTTGTGTTAATTTTTTTGTGAAGGGTTTAATATCTGTGTCTGAATTCATTTTTACAGGTGGCAGTCCAGTTGTTCCAGCACCATTTGTTAAAAAAATCCTCTTTTCTTCATGGTATTTCTCTTGCTCTGTCTCAAAAATCAACTGATTATATTTACGTGGGTCTATTAGTGGGCTTTCTTTTCTGTTTCATTGATCTATTTGTTCATACTCGACTGTATTTTATGATGGTAGCTTTATGGTAAATCTGGAAGCTGGGTAGTATCAGTCTTGCAATGTTCTTCTCTGTTAATATTCCATTAGTTATCCTGGCTCTTTTGGTTTTCCCTATAAACTTTAGAATCCTTTTTTTTTTTTTGACATCTATAAAATCACTGCTGAAATTTTGGTTGGAATAAAAATTCATCTCTATATGAACGTGATTCTATCAGGGAGAATTGGCTCAAATGATTACAAAGGTGAAGTCCCATGACAGGCTGTCTGCAAGCAGGAGAAAGAGAAAAGTGAGTCGTGTGGCTTCCAGGGAAGGTGGTAGCGTGTCACAGTTTAATTCCAAAAGCCTCAAAACCATGGAAGCTGACAGTGCAGCCCTCAGTCTGAGACCGATGGCCTGAGATCCCCTGGGTGGCCGCTGGCACAAGATGCAGAGCTTGAAAGCCAAAGGAACAACCTGGAGTCTGATGTCCAGGGGCCGGAGGAGAAGTATCACGCTCCAGAAAAGAAAGGGCAGGGTGAGAGGCAGAGAGAGAGAAAGAGAACAGGCAAATGAGAATTAAGCATGGGCGACACCCCCCTCTTCCACCTGCTTTGTTTTAGTCACGTCTGCAGCTGACTAGATAGCACCCACACTCATTAGGAAGCACCTTTCTCTCTCAGTCCACTGGCTCACAGGTAAATCTCTTATGGAAACACCTTCACAGACACACCCAGAAACAATGCTTCATCAGTCATCTAGACACGTCTCACCAGTCAAGTTGACACCTAATAATAACCATCCCAAGTTTGCCCCTCCTCAACTTGACATCCATATGTGTCTCCTTAAATTATACTTAATTTCCAAATAAAGGCAATAGGAAGGTCATCATTCCTCCTGATATATTACTGAAAACACACTAATCCTGTTCCCAGAAGAGGAAGTAAGTTATTGAGTAATGGTTATTTCTGACATCCCATGACTTAAACACGATGATGCAAAATTTATAATACTTAAATGCTGATACAAAGTTAATCGATATTATGTTACATGATAAAGGAATAACAGAGGAAATAAAACAAAGATATTTGCTTAATATGGGTGTATATAAGCACAAACATATTCTTAACAAAATAAGGAGAAAATACTCATCACAAGTACATTCTTTATTACTATCATCTGTCATGTGGTTGTAGCTGATATTTGTAACTATCTTCATCTACTACTCATTGTGTATTCCCTCGGCCTTCAGCAGGCACTCCAGCTGATCATGTTTCTTCACTACCCAAACCTTTGTTCCTGAAGGGCCTGGGCCATTCATTATCCCTCTTGCATTGGTTGTTGTAGTTTCCAACTGACCGTAATGACAGGGCACAGGAATATTAAAAGAGGCCCTAAGGGACCTTGTGTATTCCAGACATACTCTTTCTTGCTTCCATGTTGTCCAATTTCCTTTTGGTGGTTTGGATTAATCATCCCAGCCAACACTGTAGCTCCCTTCTTAGACTGTGACGAAGAGGCATGAGGAGTCCAAAGTGGCTGGGTGGCAATCCTAACTTCCAGTTTAGTAAAATCATGGTTGCGTCTCCTAGTAGAAGGATTCCTCCCTCTGGAACTCTAGGCCAGCAGTGTAGCATCTTAAAATCTTTGCCTTAGTCTCTGTTCTCTGCTTGTCTCATCACACCCTTAATCTTCCTCTTATAAGAACCTTTGTGATTACGTTGGGCTTGTTTAGACAGTCCAGAATAACCTCCCCACTCTTAGTACCAAATTTCTGTCTTAGTTCTGTTTGTGTTGCTGTAAAGGGATAGCTGAGTAATTTACAAAGAAAAGAGGTTTATTTGGGTCTGTACTGCAGGCTGTAGAAGGATGGCACAAACATCCGCTTGGCTTCTGATGAGGGCCTCATGCTGCTTCCACTCACGGGGAAGGCAAAAGGGAGCTGATGTGCAGAGATCATGTAATGAGAGCAGAAGCAAGAGAGAGGGGTAGGAGGTGCTCGGCTTCCTTCAACAACCAGCTCTGGCAGGAACCAGCAGAGGGAGAACTCACCTGTGACCTCAAAGATAGCACCAAGCCATTTACCAGGGAACCACCTACCCCTATGACCACACACCTTTCACAAGGCGGAGGACCAAATTCCAAAATGAGGAGTGGAGGGCCTAACATCCACATTTTTGCAGTTGCTAATGTAAATAGTATTGCATTTTAAATTTTAAAATTCGGCCTGTTCATTGCTGGTATGTAAGAAAGCTATTGATGTTTGTATATTAACTTTATATACTGAAAACTTGCTGTAATTGCCCGTTCGTTCCAGTAAACTTTTGTTTGATTCATTTGGATTTTCTATATAATGACCATGTAATCTGCAAAGAGAGTTTTATTTCCTCTTTCCTAATAGTGTAACTTTTTTTT